>NC_091981.1:278761376-279073312 GCF_044704955.1 Pristiophorus japonicus | reverse complement strand
CCTGTCCATGAGGCCTGGATTTTCGAGTGCGATCTCACCGAAATTCCCCAGGGAGTCCTCCCTCTCCTGAGATTTACTCAGGGCCACACGTAGTCAGGAGTGTGCCCTCCTGATCTCCCAGCTACAATCCCCTTTAAACAACATCGTTTCTTCCCGATAGTCACCTACTTAAAACAAAAGATTCTGCTTAAGAGCCCAAGGGGTTAATTTGTAATATGATCCTAAAATTCCTTCTACCCCAGGGGCAAATATTCTCTTCAAGTTAAGAAAATCTCCAATATTCAAAAGGTATCGCCCACTGAATTAAAGCAGAGTTCACAGCTGGCTGTGAAAGAGTTAACTTCCTTTGTTTCTAAAGCCTGAAACACAGACACCATGGATCAATGTCAACTTTTGTCCCACATCTTGCAGCCTTTTCAGTTTAAAAACATAATCTTCCCTTTCAGGGCAGTGTGTTCCAGACCCCCACCACCCACTGGGTGAAGAGATCTTCTCTAAACCTCCCCCCTTCTATATTGTCGTCCTGACTGGTGCTGTTACCATCACACCTACTGTCGGTTTATTTTGTCGTTTTCTCAGTCAATAGTCTTCACAATACGCGCGAGTCACTAAAACGAGGCCTTTCTCCTCTTTTTGTTTCTTTTCTGACTCCCACCACTTCCTTTGTGCTGCGGGTGGGTCGTCTGGTTTCCAATTTTGTTTAATCATTATTTCAATTAGTTTTTTTTTATCTGTTAGGTACCGTGTCAGAGACATCTCTGGTCCCAACTCGAGTTTCACACTTCCCATGGCTATATGTTGTCAGCAGTACGTCCCTTAATTACTTGCCCTGAGTGAGACCGATACTTGCAACATATATCAATCGCAACATTACACAGACACATTTCCATATAACCGATCCCAAGGCCCTAAGCTCTGGAATTCCCACCCTAAACCTCTCCAGCTCCCTACCTCCTTTAAGAGTCTCCTTAAAACCTACCTCTTTGACCAGCTTTTGGTCATCTGTCCTACTTTCTCCTTTTGCGACTTGGGTGTCAATTTTGGTTTTTGATAACACTCCCGTGAAGTTCCTTGGGACTTGTTACTACATTAAAGGTGTTATATAAATGCAAGTTATAAGAATATAAGAACATAAGAAATAGGAGCAGGTGTAGGCCATACGGCCCCTCGAGCCTGTTCCGCCATTCAATAAGATCATGGCTGATCGTCGAGCTCAACACTTTCCCGCCCGAACTCCATATGCCTTGTTTCCCCTAGAGTACAAAAATCTCTCTCTCTCAGCCTTGAATATATTCAGAGACTCAGCATCCACAGCCCTCTGGGGCAGAGAATTCCAAAGATTCACAACCCTCTAAGAGAAGAAATTCCACCTGCCTTAAATGGCCGACTCCTTAAAAATGGCTGAGACTGCACCCCTAGTTCTAGACATTCCCAAATTATTGTGCGACACAGAAGTGAACAATTTGAGTCAAAGGACAACAGTGTTATTTTACATAGAATTTACAGCACCGAAACAGGTCACTCGGCCCAACAGGTGCTGGTGTTTCTGCTCCACACGAGCCTCCTCCCACCCAACTTCATCTTACCCTATCAGCATATCCTTCTGTTCCCTTCTCTCTCATGTGTTTATCTAGTTTTCCCTTAAATTCAATTCGCCTCAGCTACTTCATGTGGTACCAAGTTCCACTTTCATCATAGGCAGTCCCTCGGAATCGAGGAATACTTGCTTCCACTCTTAGAATGAGTCCTTGGGTGGCTGAACAGTCCAATACGAGAACCACAGTCCCTACCACAGGTAGTACAGATAGCCGTTGAGGGAAGGGGTGGGTGGGACAGTGTACTTATGACCCTAGACCCTCCGACGGTAGTGCCCCCTGTTGGTGGGCAGACCTTATGTATACATTACATTATTCCCCCCCAGTTCTTGGCACAAGTCCATATTACAAGTTCAGACGGTCCGTAGCCCTTCGCTCCCTGGTTGACCGTCTCAGTACAATCCCAGTGCTTGCCAAGTCCCTCACGATTTGGGGCTGGGCGTTGACTACAATGACTTCTTCTGATGGCTGGACGTGAGTTGGTTGGTCGTCTAAGCTCGCGGCGTCTTCTTCCAACTGTTCCGGTTCATCAGTGTGTCTTAGCTTGATTTGATCAACGTGTTTCCTGCACATCTGCCCATTCTTGAGCTTAACCATATACACCCAGTTACCCTCCTTATCCGTAACATTGCCCAGGAGCCACTTGGGCCCTTGACCATGGTGAAGTACATACACTGGGTCATTTACAGATATGTCGTGTGACACTGTGGTGCGGTCATGATACCACTGCTGGCGTTGACGTCGGTTTGGGGCATTGCCGTTTCCACCTCCGGTGTGGGCAGCAGTAACCGGCTCAATGCATCAGCGCAGCTGTTGGTGCCTGGTCTATGGCGAATGACATAATCATAGCCAGATAATGTCAGCGCCCACCTCTGGATGCGGGATGACACCTTGGTATTGAAGCCTTTATGTTCCGAGAACAATGATATAAGCGGCTTGTGATCGGTTTCCAGCTCGAAGCGAAGCCCAAACAGGTACTGGTGCATTTTTTTTACCCCATAAACACATGCTAAAGCCTCTTTCTCTACCGTAGGCTCTTTCCACCTTGGACAGGCTTCGAGACGCGTGTGCAACTGGTTGTAGTTTGCCTGACTCATTGACCTGCTGGAGTACGCAGCCAACCCCATAGGACGACGCATCACAGGTCAAAACTAGACACTTGCATGGGTCATATAGTACCAGTAGCTTGTGGGAACACAACATATTTATAACCTTCTCAAAGGCTCTGTCTTGAAGTTCACCCCACACCCAGTCGTCTCCTTTCCTGAGCAGCTTGTGCAAAGGCTCTAATACTGTGCTCAATTTGGGTAAGAAGTTACTGAAGTAGTTGAGAAGACCCAGGAACGAACGCTGCTCCGTCACATTCTGGGGCCTGGGCGCATTTTTGATGGCCTCTGTTTTCGCATCTGTAGGCCTGATTCTGTCTGCAGCAATCTTTCGTCCAAGGAATTAGACCTCTGGTACCATGTAAACGCACTTCGAACGTTTCAGCCTGAGTCCCACTTTGTCCAGATGACGCAGAACCTCTTCCAGATTGTGCAGGTGCTCGGCGGTGTCATGACCTGTGACTAGGATGTCCTCTTGGAAACCACGGTCCTGGGGACAGATTTCAATTGGCTCTCCATGTTTCTCTTAAATATGACTGCCGCCGAATGAATGCCAAACGGGCACCTGTTGTAAATAAACAGTCCTTTGTGCGTGTTGATGCACATAAGTTTCTTTGATGATTCAACCAGTTCCTGTGTCATGTAGGCTGATGTTAGATCCAATTTGATGAACGATTTTCCCCCGGCTAGTGTTGCAAACAGGTCATCAGCTTTCGGTAGCGGGTACTGATCTTGTTTCGAAACTCAGTTGATTGTGACCTTGTAGTCTCCACAAATCCTGACCGTGCCATCACTCTTTAACACCGGAACAATGGGACTGGTCCATTCATTAAATTCGACCAGTGAGATGACTCCCTCGTGTTGTAGCCTGTCCAATTCAAGCTCGACCTTTTCTCTCATCATGTTAGGGACCGCCCTGGCTTTGTGATGGATGGGCGTTGTGCCTGGGTGTAGGTGAAACTGCACCTTGGCTCCCTTGAAGCTGCTAATTCCCGGTTCAAACAGTGAGGGAAATTTGCTCAGCACTTGAGCACACAAATCATCATCCGCTAATGACAAAGCTTTGATATTGTACCATTTCCATTTTATTTTCTCGAGCAAACTCCTGCCGAATAACAATGGGCCATTGCCTGGGATAATCCATAACGGTAGATCATGAACTGCTCCCTCGTACGATACTCTTACTGCTGCACTACCGATCACTGGTATGAGCTCTTTTGGTGTAGGTACGTAAC
Organism: Pristiophorus japonicus; assembly: GCF_044704955.1. Classification (NCBI taxonomy): domain Eukaryota; kingdom Metazoa; phylum Chordata; class Chondrichthyes; family Pristiophoridae; genus Pristiophorus; species Pristiophorus japonicus. The sequence goes on along the minus strand of NC_091981.1, from coordinate 279,069,376 downwards.
TTTGCATTTATCGGATTCAGCTTGGGTCTCTCTGCCTTGGTTTCCCACAGCTTTTCGAAAGTCCTCTGGCTCATTATCGATTGACTCGCACCCATGTCTAATTCCATGGATACCGGCACGCTGTTTAATGTTACCTCCATCATTATCAGTTGGCTCTTTGTTAGGAATGCATGTACGCTATACACTTCCTCCTCAGAGCTCTCAAATGTCTCGAGCTGCATCGCCAGATCCACGCTGAATTGATCATCATCCAAGTGGTGTGTCGCAGCTCGCTGAAGATGCCCCGTCTTCGCACACCCTCTGCATACATACTGCCTGAAGCGACACTGATGGGGTCGGTGATTGCCCCCGCAACGCCAATACGTTGAGCTTGGATTTGCACCCGATGGCGGGCTTTGAGCGGCTCCCGTTCTCGCATACGCAGTCGAGTAGGCCCTCGATGGCGAACTTTGAGCAGCTCTCGGTCTTGTAGATGCAGCCGAGTAGGCCTGCCATGTGCAGCTCTGCCAGCCGTCGACACAATTTTGTGCACAGTACCCGTGGAGCTCCTGTTTTGTTGCGATATCTGCTTCGTGCTTTTCTGCGTGGACATGCAAGCCTGGGCGATGGTGATGTCCTTGCTGAGGTCCGGCGTCTCCGCAGCCAGCAGCTTAGTTAAGGTCGCCTCATGGTTGACCCCGATCACGAAAAAGTCACGCAACATGTCTTCCAATGCAGGCCCAAATATGCAAGGCCCTGCAAGGCGTCTCAGGTCAGCAACAAATGCCGCTGCATCCTGGCCTTCTGGATGAACGTGCGTATAGAAGTGATATCAGGCTATGAGGATTCCTTCCGTGGGTTTAAGGTGTTCCTGAACTCGAGCACACAGTTCTTTGTAATCCTTTTCTGTAGGAAGAGTGGGTGAGAGCAGCTTCTTGATGAGAACATAGATCGTGTGTCCACAGACGGTGAGAAGAATTGCCCTGCGCTTATCTGCATCCTCGTCTTTGTTTAGGTTGTTTGCCACGAAATACTGGTCAAGACGATCCGTGAAATCTCCCCAATCCTCTCCCTCATTGAATCTCTCTCTCGAGAATTCTAACAGTACTTGATCGTGCTGTGCTCGCCATATTTTTGCATGGGTTCGTATTTGCCTCGTCGCCTGTTGAGGTGTATGAAATGATACAATGAACTCCGTAATGTGAGCCAGTGACTAGGTGTAACCTGGTCAGTCTTTAATGGCTTCCAGAAGTGAGGATACAAAGGTGAAGTTCAGGTTACATACCGGGCCCAGCACGAGTATTCCTGTGACCCTAGGTCCTCCGACGGCAGACCTTATGTACATACACTACACATCATGGCTGTGACCTCCCACCCGGAACTCCAGTGGGTCACTGACCCTCCTAATGCCTGCCCCCAACCAGGCCTCGGTCCACCTACCATCAAGGGCGCTACTCAGCGCCGAGCCTGCGGCCAACATCTCGCTGTAGGCAATTAGGCCCATACAGCAGTGCCTGGTCTCCAGTCGCCTTGGAGCCCGTTGCTACTGGACCAAGACCTTGCTCAGCTAAGCCCGTGTGGTAGCCAGTGTGCAACGGCCACCCCACGTTAAAAGAACTCATGCACAGGCATCTCCCACTCCATTACATAGAAACATAGAAGCATAGAAAATAGGTGCAGGAGTAGGCCATTCAGCCCTTCGAGCCTGCACCGCCATTCAATAAGATCATGGCTGATCATTCCTTCAGTACCTCTTTCCTGCTCTCTCTCCATACCCCTTGATCCCTTTATCCCTCTTGAATATATCCAATGAACTGGCACCAACAACTCCCTGCGGCAGGGAATTCCACAGGTTAACTCTGAGTGAAGAAGTTTCTCCTCATCTCAGTCCTAAATGGCCTACCCCTTATCCTAAGACTGTGTCCCCTGGTTCTGGACTTACCCAACATCGGGAACATTCTTCCCGCATCTAACTTGTCCAGTCCCGTCAGAATCTTATACGTTTCTATCAGATCCCCTCTCCTCCTTCTAAACTCCAGTGTATAAAGGCCCAGTTGATCCAGTCTCTCCTCATATGTCAGTCCAGCCATCCCGGGAATCAGTCTGGTGAACCTTCGCTGCACTCTCTCAATAACAAGAACGTCCTTCCTCAGATTAGAAGACCAAAACTGAACACAATATGTCAGGTGAGGCCTCACCAAGGCCCTGTACAACTGCAGTAAGACCTCCCTGCTCCTATACTCAAATCCCCTTGTTATGAAGGCCAACATGCCATTTGCCTTCTTCACCGCCTGCTGTACCTGCATGCCAACTTTCAATGACTGATGACCATGACACCCAGGTCTTGTTGCACCTCCCCTTTTCCTAATCTGCCGCCATTCAGATAATATTCTGCCTTCGTGTTTAAGCCACCAAAGTGGATAACCTCACATTTATCCACATTATACTGCATCTGCCATGCATTTGCCCACTCACCTAACCTGTCCAAATCACCCTGCAGCCTCTTAGCATCCTCCTCACAGCTCACACCGCCACCCAGTTAAGTGTCATGTGCAAACTTGGAGATATTACACTCAATTCCTTCATCCAAATCATTAATGTATATTGTAAAGAGCTGGGGTCCCAGCACTGAGCCCTGCGGCACTCCACTAGTCACTGCCTCCCATTCCGAAAAGGAAGCGTTTATCCCGACTCCCTGCTTCCTGTCTGCCAACCAGTTCTCAATCCACGCCAGTACATTACCCCCAATACCATGTGCTTTTATTTTGCACATCAATCTCTTGTGTGGGACCTTGTCAAAGGGCTTTTGAAAGTCCAAATACACCACATCCACTGGTTCTCCCTTGCCCACTCTACTAGTTGCATCCTCAAAAAATTCCAGAAGATTTGTCAAGCATGATTTCCCTTTCATAAATCCATACTGACTTGGACCGATCCTGTTACTGCTTTCCAAATGCACTGCTATTTCATCCTTAATAATTGATTCCAACATTTTCCCCACTACTGATGTCAGGCTAACCAGTCTATAATTACCCTTTTTCTCTCTCCCTCATTTTTTAAAAAGTGGTGTTACATTAGCTACAATCCAGTCCATAGGAACTGATCCCGAGTCGATAGACTATTGGAAAATGATTACGAATGCATCCACTATTTTTAGGGCCACTTCCTTAAGTACTCTGGGATGCAGACAAGCAGGCACCGGGGATTTATCGGCCTTCAATCCCATCAATTTCCCCAACACAATTTCCTGCCTAATAAGAATATCCTTCAGTTCCTCCTTCTCACTAGACCCTTGGTCCCTTACTATTTCCAAAAGTTTATTTGCGTCTTCCTTCGTGAAGACAGAACCAAAATATTTGTTCAATTCGTCTGCCATTTCTTTGTTCATCATTATAAATTCACCTGAGTCCGACTACAAGGGATCTACGTTTGTCTTCACTAATCTTTTTCTCTTCACATATCTATAGAAGCTTTTGCAGTCAGTTTTTATGTTCCCGGCAAGCTGCTTCTCGTACTCTATTTCCCCCCTCCTAATTAAACCCTTTGTCCTCCTCTGCTGAATTCTAAATTTCTCCCAGTCCTCAGGTTTGCTGCTTTTTCTGGCCAATTTATATGCCTCATCCTTGGATCTAACACTATCCTTAATTTCCCTTGTTAGCCACGATTGAGCCATCTTCCCTGTTTTATTTTTACTCCAGACAGGGATGTACAATTGTTGAAGTTCATCCATGTGATCTATAAATGTTTGCCATTGCCCATCCACCTTTAAGTATCATTTGCCAGTCTAATCAAGCCAATTCACACCTCATACCGTCAAAGTTACCTTTCTTTAAGTTCGGGACCCTAGTTTCTGAATTAACTGTGTCACTCTCCATCTTAATAAAGAATTCTACCATATTATGGTCACTCATCCCCAAGGGGCCTCGCACAACAAGATTGCTAATAGTCCCTTCTCATTACATATCACTCAGTCTCGGATGGCCAACCCTCTAGTTGGTTCCTCGACAGATTGGTCCAGAAAACCATCCCTTATACACTGCAGGAAATCCTCCTCCACCGCATTGCTACCAGTTTGGTTAGCCCAATCTATATGTAAATTAAAGTCGCCCATGATCACTGCTGTACCTTTATTGCACACATCCCTAATTTCTTGTTTGATGATGTCCCCAACCTCACTATTGCATTAATTTCCTCTTTAACCAGCAATGCCATCCCGCCTCCTTTTCCTTTTTGTCTATCCTTCCTAAATGTTGAATACCCCTAGATGTTGAGTTCCCAGCCTTGGTCACCCTGGAGCCATGTCTCCCTGATGCCAATTACATCATATCCGTTAACAGCTATCTGCGCAGTTAATTCGTCTACCTTATTCCGAATACTCCTCGCATTGAGGCACAAAGCCTTCAGGCTTGTCTTTTTAACACGTGTTGCCCCTTTAAAATTTTTCTGTAATGTGGCCCTTTTTGTTTTTTGCCTTGGGTTTCTCTGCCCTCCAATTTTACTTTTCTCCATTCTATTTTTTGCCTGTCTCCATTTTATTTCCCTCTATCTCTCTGCATAGGATCCCATCCCCCTGCCATATTAGTTTAACCCCTCCCCAACAGCACTAGCAAACACTCCCCCTCGGACATTGGTTCCGGTCCTGCCCAGCTGCAGACCGTTCAGTTTGTCCTGGTCCCACCTCCCCCAGAACCGGTTCCAATGTCCCAGGAATTTGAATCCCTCCCTTGTGCACCACTCCTCAAGCCACGTATTCATCTGAGCTATCCTGCGATTCCTACTCTGACTAGCACGTGGCACTGGTAGCAATCCTGAGATTACTTCTTTTGAGGTCCTACTTTTTAATTTCGCTCTTAGCTCCCCAAATTCGTCTCGTAGGACCTCATCCCGTTTTTTACCTATATCGTTGGTACCTATATGCACCACGACAACTGGCTGTTCACCCTCCCTTTTCAGAATGTTTGCACCCGCTCCGAGACATCCTTGACCTTTGCACCAGGGAGGCAACATACCATCCTGGAGTCTTGGTTGCGGCCACAGTAATGCCTATCTATTCCCCTTACAATTGAATCCCCTATCACTATTGCTCTCCCACTCTTTTTCCTGCCCTCCTGTGCAACAGAGCCACCCACGGTGCCATGAACTTGGCTGCTGCTGCCTTCCCCTGATGAGTCATCCCCCTCAACAGTACCCAAAGCGGTGTATCTGATTTGCAGGGGGATGACCACAGGGGACCCCTGCACTACCTTCCTTGCATTGCTCTTCCTGTTGGTCATCCATTCCCTATCTGGCTGTGTACCCTTTACCTGCGGTAAGACCAACTCGCTACACGTTGCTACTCACGTCGTTCTCAGCATCGTGGATGCTCCAGAGTGAATTCACCCGCAGCTCTAATTAACCACTTTAGCACTCAAGTGTCAGCTATGGCTCAGTGGGTCGCAGTCTTGCCTCGGAGTCAGAAGGTTGTGGGTTCAAGTCCCACTCCAGGGAACTTGAGCACAAAAAAAATCTAGGCTGACACTCCAGTGCAGTACTGAGAGAGTGCTGAACTGTTGGAGGTGCGGTCTTTTGGACGAAACATTAATCTGAGGCCCCGTCTGCTCTCTCAAGTGGACATAAAAGATGCCATGGCAAAATTTCGAATGAGAGCAGGGGAGTTATCCCCGGTGTCCTGACCAATATTCATTCCTCAAACAGATTATCTGATCATTATCACATTGCTGTTTGTGGGAGCTTGCTGTGTGCAAATTGGTTGCCGCGTTTCCCACATTACAACAATGACTACACTCCAAAAGTACTTCATTGGCTGCACAGCGCTTTGAGACGTCAAGTGGTCATGAAAGGCGCTATATAAATTGAATATATTTAAGGTGGAGATAGACAGATTTTTGAGCGATAAGGGAATCAAGGGTTATGGGGAGCGGGCAGGGAAGTGGAGTTGAGGCCAAGATCTTTTCAGCCATGATTGTATTGAATGGCGGAGCAGGCTCGAAGGGCCAAATGGCCTACTCAAACTCCTATTTCTTATGTTCTTATGTTCTATGTAAGTCTTTTCTTTCTTAAAATATTAGCATAAAATTATAGAACTGTGTGATCTTGAAGAAGTGATCTTCAGCAACTTTGTTACTAAAAATTCTGGTGAAAGGTCATCGACCCGAAACGTTAACTCAGTTTCTCTCTCCACAGATGCTGCCTGACCCGCTGAGATTTCCAGCATTTTCTGTTTTTATTCCAGATTCCAGCACCCGCAGTATTTTGCTTTTGTGTTATTTGTCAATAAAAACATTGTGATGGAGCACAGAGCACAATACGGGAAAATCTCAAGCTGTCCTTGACTGTAACATGTGCCGTGAAACGGGAACCTGCAGAACAGGCAAACAAAGCAGCTGAAGGCGAGCTGATTTGGAAGAAAATTCCAAGCGTGCTTGGAAATACTTGGGTCTGCGCCGTTTAGATTTCTTATCATCCCTGACGTGGAGACATGTGTAACGACCTTTCGTGAGTGCACGTGTGACGGCCTGGAGGTGTGGTTGTAAGGAGCTTGGGGGGGAAGGACTGGAGACGTAGCAAAGAGGCTGGAGGGGAAAGCAAAATTAGTCTTATCTCCAAGAGACGAAGACAAATTGCCAAATTGGAAAGGATTTAATCTACCTCCCAGAGCGTTCGATCGGGGATACCGCGGATGGATGATGGGTAAAGGAAGCTGATTAAGATTTGACAGAGGGAAAGGCAGTCTCTCGAATTAACAGCTCACGTGCCCCGCATCACTCATTAGGAGGGACAGTCATTAGTTTGGGTTTAAAAGTGGAACCAATTTAACCTGCGCCAATCTTAGAATTAAACCATAATTGGCAATCCCTCGAATTGAGGATGACTTGCTTCCACGTCAAGAAGTTCACAGGTGTTTCAATGAAGGACCTAATATTCCAGATCCCGAACTACATCCTGAAGGGTGGAAGATGCCTGTGTGTGGATTCTTTTAACGTGGGGTGACCGTTGCACACCAGCCACCACACGGGCTTGACACAGAGCTAGGTCTTGGTCCAGTGGCAAGGGTTAACCAAGACAACTGGAGACCTGCTCTGCTGCACGGACCTAGTGCACGTAATAGCTGAAGAAGTAAACACAGCTATATTACATAACAATGTGTATTGTATTCAATTCCCAGCCGTCAATGTGGCAAAAGAGAAAAAGAACCAAGGGGAGATGAGGAAAATTAATTTTTACGCAGCAAGTTATTGTGATCTGCCTGAAAGGCTGGTGGAGGCAGATTCAGTTGTAACATTCAGAAGGGCGTTGGCTAAATACTTGAGGGGGAGAAAATTACAGGGCTGTGAGGAAAGAGCAGCGGAAAAATAACTCTCACAGGCACGACAAGCCTCCTTCTTTCCCTCATTTTTCGGATAAGACGTAAAACCGAGGTCCTGTCTGCTCTCTCAGGTGGACGTAAAATATTTCAAAGAAGAGCAGGGGAGTTATCCCCCAGTGTCCTGGCCAATATTTATCCCTCAATCACCATAACAAAAACAGATTATCTGGTCATTGTCACATTGCTGTGTGTGGGAGCTTGCTGTGTGCAAATTAGCTGCCGCGTTTCCCACATTTCAACTGTGACTACACTCCAAAAGTACTTCATTGGCTGTAAAGCGCTTTGAGACATCCAGTGATCGTGAAAGGCGCTGTATAAATCCACATCTTTCTTTCTTTCTGAAAGAAAGCAAAATACTACAGATGCTGGAAATCTGAAATACAAACAGAAAACGCTAGAAAATGTCAGTGGGTCAGGCAGCATCTGTGGAGAGAGAAACAGAGTTAAAGTTTCAGTTTGATGACCCTCATCGACCTGAAACATTGGCTGGAATCTTGATCTGGAGGCAGGTAGGGAGCAGTGGGTGCTGGAAAGTAGCCAGGAACCCCGGGTAACGGGGTTTCCTGCAGGCTCTGCCAAATTTAACGGCAGGGCCTGATTAGCTTTTCAAATCACTGATTCCCGCCCGCTCACAGCCAGCCAGATGGAGGGGCAGGCTGTGAGCAGGCGAGTAGGCCTGTGGCACCAGGCCGCAGCGAGGAGAGAGGGGAGGGATAAGGGGGAGGGGGAATCAGAGGCCGGAGGGTGTTTGGGGGTTGGAGGTGGGAGGTCAGAAGGCTGGAAGGGGGATCAGAGGCCGGGGATCGGAGGCCTCATGGGGTCGGCTGGTTTAAGGCCTCAGGGTGCAGATTGGTGTGCACCTGATATAGGTGTTTCCCAAGTTAGCACATGACTCCAAACTGTAAAGTCAGTTATATTTGTAGCCACGACTCATCATCATCATCAAAGGCAGTCCCTCAAAATCGAGGAAGACTTGCTTCCACTCTAAAAGTGAGTTCTCAGGTGACTGAACAGTCCAATACGGGAATTACAGTCTCTGTCACAGGTGGGACAGACAGTCGTTGAGGGAAGGGGTGGGGAGTCTGGTTTGCCGCACGCTCCTTCCGCTGCCTGCGCTTGTTTTCTGCATGCTCTCGGTGATGAGACTCGAGGTGCTCAGCGTCCTCCCAGATACTCTTCCTCCACTTAGGACGGTCTTTGGCCAGGGATTCCCAGGTGTCGGTGGGGATGTTGCATTTTATCAAGGAGTCTTTGAGGGTGTCCTTGAAATGTTTCCTCTGCCCATCTGGGGCTCGCTTGCCGTGTAGGAGTTCCGAGTAGAGCGCTTGCTTTAGGACCATCATTTAGGTTCTCACATGATTTATATGAGCCATTGTCACCTGCCAAAGGTAGCTATCCTCCTACTCCATATTGAAAACTGGTTAAAAAAATAGATAGCAAGTATTTATAGGGAATAAAGTAAACCCATATTCCGAGGCACTGTGTTATGCCTCACTCTGTTCAAAACAATTTGGCCCAGTCCTCTTTGAATGCTTCAACTGAGTCAGGGTTCACTCTGTAAATTGTCAGTCTAGGCCTTGAATTACAACCTGCAATGTAAGAACAGGAAGAGGCCGTTCCACTATTCAGTTAGACAATGGCTGATCTGCATCTCAACTCCATCTACCCGCCTTGATTCCGTAACCCATAATACCCTTGCCTAACAAAAATCTATCAGCCTCCACTTTGAAACTCTCAGTTGAGCCCCAATTTCAAATGTGATTCCGTCAGTCCATAATGGATAGTTAGCAATCATTTCAAGCATCTGGGAACACCACCACCTCCACGTTCCCCTTCAAGTCACACACCACCCTGACTTGGAAATATATTGCCGTTTCTTCATCGTTGCTGGGTTAAAATCCTGGAACTCCCTCCCAAACAGTACTGTGGGAGAACCTTCATCACACGGACTGCAGCAGTGGACCGTGTCTGCAGAGACACGATGTACAAATCTCTGGACAAGGGGGGAAAGGACGTTCCGAACATGGCCCTCACCCTGATGGCCACCTTTGTGTGCGGCTGCATCAAACTGTGCACAGACCCTTCGTATGCAAACACCAAGTGTCACTATGTGCTGAGATTCTACCTGTCCCCAGTGTTGCGAAGGATGGGTCTGGCCAGGCTGCCGCGGAACGTTCCAACCAGTTGCACCATGCCTCACCATCTGTCCTTCATGGAAAAGTTTTTCAAGAAAAACCCCTTTGACCACAAGGCCATAAAGCAGTGGTCGGCACGCAAGGTCCTGGACGCCCTACGAAAGGAGGAGATGATGGATCCTGTCTGGTGGTTCCCCAAGCAGACTGTCGAACTCATTTGGCAGAATGTCTCATCGCCAGAACTTTCACACAAGCACCAAGACGTAGCTTGGTTGGCGGTGAGAAGGGCCCTACCCGTCAGATCCTTCATGCACAGCCGGGGTTTCAGAGACACGGCACTCTGCCCCCGAGTTGGCTGTAGTGCGGACGAGATTGTCATCCATCTCCTTCGGGATTGCCCCTTTGCAAGGCAGGTCTGGAAGGAGATGCAGTGGTTGCTGTCGAGGTTCATCCCAAGCAGCTCCGTAACACAGGACCCTGGGCTGTTCCCAGGGACACACACCGAGACAGACATCATCTGCTGCTGGAGAGCCATCAACTCGGTGAAAGACGCACTTTGGTCTTGCCGAAACTTGCTGGTCTTCCAGAGCAAGGAGATGTCCACGTCTGCGTGTTGCAGACTGGCGCAATCCAAGATCCAGGAGTACGTGCTGAGGGACGCACTAAAGATTGGTGCAGTCACCGCAAAGGCACGGTGGGGAAGAGCCACAGTTTAAGGCCCTTCTGCCACGGTAAACCCAGGGGATGGAATCAGACCCCCCTCGGGCTGTACTTGTTAATCTGCTTGTATACATAGAGCACCATGGACTGAAAAACACCTGTGTTGTGCCATGTACAATGAAAGTCTCTGCACTGTTTAGTAACTTGTAAAGAAATGTAAATATATCCTCACCCGTTCTGTGTACTGCTTTCATCTGCATCGTGCTACATGTAACGTGATTCGTGATCGGTATTGAAATGTATCCTGGAATGTAATGTAAACCTGTTCTCATCTGCTCCATGTAATACACCCATTGGCACAGTACTACATGTAACGTGATTTACGGATTGTACTAAACTGTACCTTGAAATGAAATGCACGCTAGTGCATTGTATGGAACTGCTGTCAGCATCCAAACGCATTGTATGACTGCAAGGTACTGAGCTATTTTCCAATGTACTGGGAACATTTTATATGAATAAAGTATATTTTTGAGAAAAAAAAAGACTGCAGCGGTTCAAGAAGGCAGCTCACCACCACCGTCTCAAGGGCAATTAGGGATGGGCAATAAATGCCAGCCTTGCCAGCGACGCCCACATCCCATGAATGAATAAAAAAAAGCTTGTGCAGTCCACAATTTATAATTTTGGCCGGATTCTCTTTTTTGCTTCCATATTATACGTTGCATCGACTCTGTTAACACCTTTCATTATTTTAAAGTCGAAATTGTCCCGTATTGCGAGGCCCGTTAGAGCTTCCGGGGGCGCTAAGCGGGCGCGAAACAGATTGCGTGGGAGTTAGCGAAGGCACTGCCACGGTCGCGCTGTGTCCCGCCGGTAGCATCCTGAACCGCCGCGCAACCAGCGATGACATCATCGCACGTTACAAATGACCACGGTGCGAGCGGTGTCAGCGCCAGCCTCACGGGTCGCGAACCGCGCCCACCTCCGCTGGCCGGGCCGAAGTTAAAGGGGAGGTGGGGAGTGCACCGTGCCGCCATCTTGCCGCTTTGGCCGACGACTTCTTCTGTTTCGGGTGTGGGGCTGCGGCCTGGGCACAGCGCCGCCCTGGTGGCCCAGTGGAGGCCGTCAGGGGCCCGGCTGAGTATGCAGCGGCCCTCCCCTTTAACCGAGCAGCCGCGTAGCGCTGCAGAACCCGCCTCAACAGGAAGTGCGGTGTGCGAGATTACACTCCACTTCCTGTGAGGAGCGGCGACTCCCTTTTTGTGGCTGGGGCCGGACTTCCAAACCGGGAACAGGAAGTCCCGCCCTGAGTCGGTTACCGCCCCCCAATCGTGCGCTGGGGAATTTCTCCCTCTTGCATCTTTTTGAAATGTGTTCCCTTTAACTTTTTTTCATCGTTCCATAGTCGATCACCTGGTGCTAGCCTTGTTGGTTCGCTTTTGTCATGTATGTACTTTTGGGATCACTAGATGACATCACTGTTGGAGGCCATTGGGCTGCTTGCATGTGTGTGCAGCCCAAGTATAAAAGGCCAGCCATTTTGTATATTAGGCACTTTGAGCCTTAATAAAGCAGAGCCAAGGTTATACCTCTTGGAGTTAAACAGTACTCAGTCTAATAGTTATTGCATACACAACAGCTTTGAACCGTTCTCCAGAAAGGATGTCCGTGAAGAGTGGAAGAGGAATGAAAATTACGATCCTTGGACAGTCAAGCATGAACAGGAAGGGTTCCATTTCATTGTGCAACTCACAATCCATATAAGGCATTAGAAGGAGCACTGCAACAGTCATTAGCCAGGATTCAATGCTGAACACCCTCTTGTGCTATAGTTCAATAACTGCACTGCTTGTTTTCTGCACAAAATGTATAAAGGATCAACATAACTTCTTTGCTTTTGTACTCTAAATAGAAGCATAGAGTACACAAGCAAAGGGGTTGTGCAAAACCTTGACAAATCTCTGGTTAGGCCTCAGCTGGAGTATAAATACACAATACACAATACCCCACCGACACCTGGGAGTCCCATGGCAAATACTGACCTAAGTGGAGGAAGTGCATCTGAGAGGGCGCTGAGCACCTCGAGTCTCATCGCCGAGAGCATGCAGAAATCAAGCGCAGGCAGCGGAAAGAGTGTGCGGCAAACCTGTCCCACCCTCCCTTTCCCTCAACAACTATCTGCCCCACCTGTGACAGAGACTGTGGTTCTCGTATTGGACTGTTCAGCCACCTAAGGACTCATTTTTAGAGTGGAAGCAAGTCTTCCCCGATTCCGAGGGACTGCCTATGATGATGATGATGTGTCCAATTCTGGGCACCACACTTTAGAAAGGATGTCAAGGCCTTGGAGAGGGTACATAGAAGATTTACGAGAATAATACCAGGGATGAGGAACTTCAGTTACGTGGGTAGACTGGAGAAGCTGGGAATGTTCTCCTTAGAGCAGAGAAGGTTAAGGGGAGTTTTGATCGAGGTGTTCAAAATTATGAAGGAATTTGATCGAGTTGATTGGGAGAAACTGTTTCCAATGGAGAGAGGCTGATAGACAGAGATCATAGATTTAAAATCATTGTCAAAAGAACCAGAGGCAAACGGAAAGAAAATGAGGATATAACGAGCATGGTGGATAGAGGTGTACCGATGGATGTGGTGTATTTAGATTTCCAAAAGGCATTCGATAAGGAGCCACACAAAAGGTTACTGCAAAAGATAAGGTACGCGGATTCAGAGGAAAGGTATTAGCATGGATAGAGAATTGGCTGGCGAATAGAAAGCAGAGAGTCGGGATAAATGGGTCCTTTTTGGTTTGGAAATCGGTGGTTAGTGGTGTGCCACAGGGATCGGTGCTGGGACCACAACTGTTTACAATATACATAGATGACCTGGAAGAGGGAACAGAGTGTAGTGTAACAAAATTTGCAGGTGACACAAAGATTAGTGGGAAAGCGGGTTGTGTAGAGGACACAGAAAGGCTGCAAAGAGATTTAGATAGGTTAAGCGAATGGGCTAAGGTTTGGCAGATGGAATACAATGTCGGAAAGTGTGAGGTCATCCACCTTGGGAAAAAAAACAGTAAAAGAGAATATTATTTGAATGGGGAGAAATTACAACATGCTGCGGTGCAGAGGGACCTGGGGGCCCTTGTGCATGAATCCCAAAAAGTTAGTTTGAGGTGCAGCAGGTAATCAGGAAGGCGAATGGAATGTTGGCCTTCATTGCGAGAGGGATGGTGTACAAAAGCAGGGAGATCCTTCTGCAACTGTATAGGGTATTGGTGAGGCTGCACCTGGAGTACTGCGTGCAGTTTTGGTCACCTTACTTAAGGAAGGATATACTAGCTTTGGAGAGGGTACAGAGACGATTCACGAGGCTGATTCCCGAGATGAGGGGGTTACCTTATGATGATAGATTGAGTAAACTGGGTCTTTACTCGTTGGAGTTGAGAAGGATGAGGGGGGATCTTATAGAAACATTTAAAATAATGAAAGGGATAGACAAGATAGTGGCAGAGAGGTTGTTTCCACTGGTCGGGGAGACTAGAACTAGGGAGCACAACCTCAAAATACGGGGGAGCCAATTTAAAACCGAGTTGAGAAGGAATTTCTTCTCCCAGAGGGTTGTGAATCTGTGGAATTCTCTGCCCAAGGAAGCAGTTGAGGCTAGCTCATTGAATGTATTCAAGTCACAGATGGATAGATTTTTAACCAATAAGGGAATTAAGGGTTATGGGGAGCGGGCGGGTAAGTGGAGCTGAGTCTACGACCAGATCAGCCATGATCTTGTTGAATGGCGGAGCAGGCTCGAGGGGCTAGATGGCCTACTCCTGTTCCTAATTCTTATGTTCTTATGTTCTTATGTTCTTATGAGAATATTTTTATGCAATGAAATGTTATGATCGCGAATGCGCTGTCTGAAAGGGCGGTGGAAGCAGATTCAATAGTAACTTTCAAAAGGGAATTGGATAGATTCTTGAAAAGTTCAAACTTGCAGGCGAAAGGGCAAGGGGGAGTGTGACCAATTGGATAGTTCTTTCATAGAGCCGGCATTGGCACGATAAGAACATAAGAAGATAAGAAATAGAAGCGGGAATAGGCCATTTGGCCCCTCGAGCCTGCTCCTCCATTCAATAAGATCATGGCTGATCTGATCTTGGCCTCAACCCCACTTACCTGCCTGTTCCCCATAACCCTTGACTCCCCTGTAGTTCAAAAATCTGTCTATCTCCACCTTGAATATATTCAATGACCCAGCCTCCATAGCTCTCTGGGGTAGAGAACACCAAAGACTCAGAGAGAAGAAATTCCTCCTCATCTCCGTCTTAAATGGGCGACCCCTTATTCTGAAACTATGCCCCTTAGGTCTACATTCCCCCACGAGTGTTAAATTGTGACTAATGGCTGTAGCAGTGCTCCTGCTAATGCCTTATATGGAATGTGAATTGCACAATGAAATGGAACCCTTCCTTTTCATGCTTGACTGTCCAATGAATTAATTTTCATCCACTCTTCACGGACATCCTTTCTGGGGAAGGGATAAAGCAAACCAACAAGGCCAGCTCCAGCTGATAGATTATTGAACTATCGAAGAAAAGTTAGCGGGAACACGGCCTCCTTCTGCGCTGTAAGATCTGACCGTTCGAATACCGCACCGGTCACGTGATTAAAACCTTCCCCTCCCAACAAATCGGTTGGGCCTCTACTCATTGGAATTCAGAAGAATGATAGGTGATCTTTTCGAAACGTATAAGATTATGCAGAGAGGATGTTTCCACTGGTGGGGGAGACTAGAACTAGGGGGGCATAGAAACAAAGAAACATAGAAAATAGGTACAGGAGTAGGCCTTTCGGCCCTTTGAGCCTGCACCACCATTCAAATAAGATCGTTCACTTCATTACCCCTTTCCTGCTTTCTCGCCATAACCCTTGATCCCATTAGCCTTAAGGGCCATATCTAACTCTCTTGAATATATCCAATGAACTGGCATCAACAACTCTCTGCGGTAGAGAATTCCACAGGTGAACAACTGTCTGAGTGAAGAAATTTCTCCTCATCTCAGTCCTAAATGACCTACCCCTTATCCTTAGACTATGTCCCCTGGTTCTTGACTTCCCCAACATCGGGAACATTCTTCCTGCATCTAACCTGTCCAGTCCTATCAGAATTTTATACGTTTCTATGAGATCCCCTCTCATCCTTCTAAACTCCAGTGAATACAGGCCCAGTCGATCCAGTCTCTCCTCATATGTCAGTCCTGCCATCCCGGGAATCAGTCTAGTGAACCTTCGCTGCACTCCCTCAATAGCAAGAACATCCTTCCTCTGATTAGGAGACCAAAACTGGACACAATATTTCAGGTGAGGCCTCACCAAGGTCCTGTACAACTGCAGTAAGATCTCCCTGCTCCTATACTCAAATCCCCTAGCTATGAAGGCCAACATACCATTTGCCTTCTTCACCGCCTGCTGTACCTGCATGCCAACCTTCAATGACTGATGTACCATGACACCCAGGTCTCGTTGCACCTCCCCTTTTCCTAATCTGCCGCCATTCAGATAATATTCTGCCTTCATGTTTTTTGCCACCAAAGTGGATAACCTCACATTTATCCACATTATACTGCATCTGCCATGCGTTTGCCCATTCACCTAATCTGTCCAAGTCACCCTGCAGCCTTTTAGCATCCTACTCACAACTCACACCGCCACCCAGTTTAGTATCATCTGCAAACTTGGAGATATTACACTCAATTCCTTCATCTAAATCATTGATGTATATTGTAAAGAGCTGGGACACCAGCACTGAGCCCTGCGGCACTCCACTAGTCACTGCCTGCCATTCTGAAAAGGACCCGTTTATCCCGACTCTCTGCTTCCTGTCTGCCAACCAGTTCTCTACCAACGTCAGTACATTACCCCCAATAACATGTGCTTTAATTTTGCACACCAATCTCTTGTATGGGACCTTGTCAAAAACCTTTTGAAAGTCCAAATACACCACATCCACTGGCTCTCCCTTGTCCACTCTACCAGTGACATCCTCAAAAAATTCTCCAAGATTTGTTAAACATGATTTCCCTTTCATAAATTCATGCTGACTTGGACCGATCCTGTCACTGCTTTCCAAATGCTCTGCTATTTCATCTTTATAATTGATTCCAACATTTTCCCCATGACTGATATCAGGCTAACCGGTCTATAATTATCCATTTTCTCTCTCCCTCCTTTCTTAAAAAGTGGTGTTACATTAGCTACTCTCCAGTCCATAGGAACTGATTCAGAATCGATAGACTGTTGGAAATTGATCACCAATGCATCCACTATTTCTAGGGCCACTTCCTTAAGCACTCTGGGATGCAGAGTATCAGGCCCCGGGATTTATCGGCCTTCAATCCCATCAATTTCCCGAACACAATTTCCCGCCTAATAAGGATTTCCTTCAGTTCCTCCTTCTCACTAGACCCTCGGTCCCCTAGTATTTCCGGAAGGTTATTTGCGTCTTCCTTCGTGAAGACAGAACCAAAGTATTTGTTCAACTGGTCTGCCATTTCTTTGTTCCCCATTATAAATTCATCTGAATCTGACAGCAAGGGACCTACATTTGTCTTCACTAATCTTTTTCTCTTCACATATCTATAGAATCTTTCGCAGTCAGCAAGCTTCCTCTCAAACTCTATTTTCCCCCTCCTAATTAAACCCTCTGTCCTCCTCTGCTGAATTATAAAATTCTCCCAGTCCTCAGGTTTGCTGCTTTTTCTGGCCAATTTATATACCTCTTCCTTGAGTTTAATACTATCCTTAATTTCCCTTGTTAGCCATGGTTGAGCCACCTTCCCCGTTTTATTTTTACTCCAGACAGGGATGTACAATTGTTGAGGTTCACCCATGTGATCTTTAAATGTTTGCCATTGCCTATCCACCGTCAACCCTTTAAGTATCATTCACCAGTCTATTCTAGCCAATTCACGTCTCATATCATCGAAGTTACCTTTCCTTAAGTTCAGGATCTAGTCTCTGAATTCATTGTGTCACTCTCCATCTTAATAAAGAATTCTACTATATTATGGTCACTCTTCCCCAAGGGGCCTCGCACAACAAGATTGCTAATTAGTCCTATCTCATTACACATCACCCAGCCCTCTAGTTGGTTCCTTGACATATTGGTCTAGAAAACCAACCCTAACTCCAGGAAATCCTCCTCCACTGCATTGCTACCAGTTTGGATAGCCCAATCTATATGTAGATTAAAGGTGCCCATGATAACTGCTGTACCTTTATTGCACGCATCCCTAATTTCTTGTTTGATGCTGTCCCCAACCTCTCTATGATTGTTTGGTGGTCTGTACACAACTCCCACATGCGTTTTCTGCCCTTTGGTATTCCGTAGCTCCACCCATATCGATTCCACATCATCCAAGCATATGTCCTTCCTTACTATTGCGTCAATTTCCTCTTTAGCCAGCAAGGCCACCCCACCTCCTTTTCCTTTCTGTCTATCTTTCCTAAATGTTGAATACCCCTGGATGTTGAGTTCCCAGCCTTGGTCACCCTGGAGCCATGTCTCCGTGATGCCAACCAGATCATATTCATTATTTGCTGCCTGCACAGTTAATTCATCCACCTTATTATGAATACTCCTCGCATTGAGGCACAGAGCCTTCAGGCTTATCTTTTTAACACACTTTTCCCCTGTAGAATTTTGCTGTAATGTGGCCCTTTTTGCTTTTTGCCTTGGGTTTCTCTGCCCTCCACTTTTACTTTTCTTTTTTCTATCTTTTGCTTCTGCCCCCATTCTACTTCCCTCTGTCTCCCTGCATAGGTTCCCATCCCCCTGCCATATTAGTTTAACCCCTCCCCAACAGCACGAGCAAACACTCCCCCTAGGGCATTGGTTCAGGTCCTGCCCAGGTGCAGACCGTTCGGTTTGTACTGGTCCCACCTCCCCTAGAACCGGTTTCAATGTCCCAGGAATTTGAATCCCTCCCTTCTGCACCACTCCTTAAGCCATGTATTGATCTGAGCTATCCTGTGATTCCGACTAGCACGATTCTGACTAGCACGTGGTACTAGTAGCAATCCTGAGATTACTATTTTTGAGGTCCTACTTTTTAATTTAGCTCCTAGTTCCCTAAATTCGTCTTGTGGGACTTCATCCCATTTTATACCTTTATCGTTGGTACCTATATGCACCACGACAACTGGCTGTTCACCCTCCC
Source organism: Pristiophorus japonicus (assembly GCF_044704955.1). Lineage (NCBI taxonomy): Eukaryota > Metazoa > Chordata > Chondrichthyes > Pristiophoridae > Pristiophorus > Pristiophorus japonicus. The sequence goes on along the minus strand of NC_091981.1, from coordinate 279,051,021 downwards.
TTTTCAAAATGTCCTGCAGCCGCTCTGAGATATCCTCGATCCTTGCACCAGGGAGGCAACATACCATCCTGGAGTCTCAATTGCAGCCACAGAAATGTCTATCTATTCCCCTTACAATAGAATCCCCTACCACGATAGCTCTCCCACTCTTTTTCCTGCCCTCCTGTGCAGCAGAGCCACCCACGGTGCCATGAACATGGCTGCTGCTGTTCTCCCCTGATGAGTCATCCCCCCCAACAGTACCCAAAGCGGTGTATCTGTTTTGTAGGGGGATGACCGCAGGGCACCCCTGCACTACCTTCCTTGCACTGCTCTTCATGTTGGTCACCTATCCCCTATCTGGCTGTGTAACCTTTACCTGCGTTGTGTGCTATTCACGGCATCCTCAGCATCACGGATGCTCCAGAGTAAATCCACCCGCAGCTCCAATGCCACAATCCGGTCTGTCAGGAGCTGCAGCCGGATACACTTCCTGCACATGTAGTCGTCAGGGACACTGGGAGCGTCCCTGACTTCCCACATAGCACAGAAGGAGCATGACACATGTCCGAGCTCTCCTGCCATGACTTAACCCCTAGATTAACTTAATTTGGCAACAACAATGATAAAGGTTACCTACTGATAAGGGAAAAGAAAAAGAAGAAAAACTACTCACCAATCACCAGCCAATCACTTACTCCCTTGGCTGTGACATCACCATTCGATTTCTTTCTATTTCTTTTTTGCCTTCTCTCCCTGCTGCAGCTGCACCGGCTGGGCCTCTCCGACGTCCCGCTCCGCCTCCCGACTCACCACACTGCTCCCTCCGACTGTTGGGCCTTTTGTAGGCCTCTCCGACATCCCGCTCCACTTCCCGACTCACCACACTGCTCCCTCCGACTGTTGGGCCTTTTGTAGGCCTCTCCGACGTCCCGCTCCGCCTCCCGACTCACCACACTGCTCCCTCCGACTGTTGGGCCTTTTGTAGGCCTCTCCGATGTCCCGCTCCACTTCCCGACTCACCACACTGCTCCCTCCGACTGTTGGGCCTTTTGTAGGCCTCTCCGATGTCCCGCTCCACTTCTCGACTCACCACACTGCTCTCTCCGGCTGTTGGGCCTTTTGTAGGCCTCTCCGACGTCCTGCTCCGCCTCCCGACTCACCACACTGCTCCCTCCGACTGTTGGGCCTTTTGTAGGCCTCTCCGATGTCCCGCTCCACTTCTCGACTCACCACACTGCTCCCTCCGGCTGATGGGCCTTTTGTAGTTTTAGAATAAGGGGCTGCCCATTTAAAACTAAGATTAGGAAGAATTTCTTCTCTCAGAGGCTGCGTCAGAGAGCTGTGGAGGCTTGGACATTGAATATATTTAAGGCGGAGATGGACAGAATGTTTAGCGATAAGGGAGTAAAGGGTTATGGGGAGCAGGCAGGGAAGTGGAGCTGAGTCCATGATCAGATCAGCCATGATCTTATTGAATGGCGGAGCAGGCTCGAGGGACCATATGGCTGACTCCTGCTCCTATTTCTTATGTTTTTATAAATCCCACAGACGCCACAGTCTTATTTCTTCCCGCACAAGCATGCATCGATGCTTGCTTGCTTGCGATGGCGGGGGGGGGGGGGGGGCGAGGCGGTGGGTGTGGCGGAGTGGGGGGGGGGGGGGCGCGGAGGGGAGATGAAGCAGGCGTCAGGCTAGCTGAAGTTCTGCCTGAGGATACATATGCACAACAGAGAGGGGGGAGACCCACACATGCGCTGTGTTGGAGAGTTGCTGACCATAACCCAGTGAATCAGGAGTTCAGCGCGCTCATCAATCACCCACCATCAGCTGCAGCTTGCGGCTCTCAGAGGCTGGTTAATGTGCAATAAAGATGCACATCTTCAAGAGCACAGATGGGTTCAATCACTATTCATATTGTAACCAGTGAATAAAATGGGCACCGCTGTGAGATGATTTTGTTGACTTTTAAAAAAAAAATTTAAAATGTTTTTTTATCAACAAAGAACAAATTACATACTCATCAGAGCGAACATTAAACTGAGATGCGTTGTTACCCAGAAGTAGCAGCACAGTAGCTGGGGAGCCTTTGCAGTAAATAACACGGAATTCTGTCACTTTATTAATCATAAAATGTTGATGAAGATGTAAAATAACACCTCGGAGGTTTTGTACACTACCTGGCTTTTATTTCTTACTCAACTGTGCATTAAATCTGACAGCTTATGAGCCATGCAACAGGGAGCTGCTGTTCATTCCAGGAGCGGATGGCATTGCTCCCGCATCTCGCAGGCAGCCCCCTTCCGGCCCCTCCTCCTCCCCCCCGGCCCCCCCCACACCCACACACCCACCGTTATCTCATGTCAGAAAACACAGTTTCTGATTTCCACTCGGCCTTCTGGAAGTCCAAATACACCACATCCACTGGTTCCCCATGATTGGATCAGCCATGATCGTATAAAATGGCGGAGCAGGCTTGAGGGTCAGTATGGCCGACTCCTGCTCCTATTTCTTATGTCGGATTCAAGTGAATTTATAATGGGGAATAAAGAAATGGCAGACTAATTGAACAAATACTTTGGTTCTGTCTTCACAAAGGAAGACACAAATAACCTTCCAGAGGTACTAGGGGACCGAGGGTCTAGTGAGAAGGAGGAACTGAAGGATATCCTTATTAGGTGGGAAATTGTGTTAGGGAAATTGATGGGATTGAAGGCCGATAAATCCCCGGGGCCTGATAGTCTGCATCCCAGAGTACCTAAGGAAGTGGCCCTAGAAATAGTAGATGCATTGGTGATCATTTTCCAACAGTGTATGGACTCTGGATCAGTTCCTATGGAGGGTAGCTAATGTAACACCACTTTTTAAAAAGGGAGGGAGAGAGAAAGCGGGTAATTATAGACCGGTTAGCCTGACATCAGTGGTGGGGAAAATGTTGGAATCAATTATTAAGGATGAAATAGCAGCGCATTTGGAAAGCAGTGACAGGATCGGACCAAGTCAGCATGGATTTATGAAAGGGAAATCATGCTTGACGAATCTTCTGGAATTTTTTGAGGATGTCACTAGTAGAGTGGACAAGGGAGAATCAGTGGATGTGGTGTATTTGGACTTTGAAAAGGCTTTTGACAAGGTCCCACACAAGAGATTGGTGTGCAAAATCAAAGCACATGGTATTGGGGGTAATATACTGACGTCGAGGAGTTGCGTGGAGAGGCAGTCAGGACTTCGGTGAGAGGCCTATAAAAGGCACAGAAGGGAGTCCGGGGCCCAGCGTCGAGGAGGTGTGTGGAGAGGCAGTCGGGACTTCGGTGAGAGGCCTATAAAAAGCACAGCAGGGAGTCCGGGGCCCAGCGTCAAGGAGGTGCATGGAGAGGCGTGCTTGTACAGCTACAGGGAGAAGGCAAAAAAGAAGGAGAAAGAAATAGAAAGGTGACGTCACAGCCAAGGGGGTAAGTGATTGGCTGGTGATTGGTGAGTAGTTTTTCTTTTTTCTCTTCTATAACAGTAAGTAAACTTTCAACATTGTTGTTGCCAATTTAAGTGTATCTATGGGTTAAGTCATGGCAGGAGAGCTCGGTCACGTGATATGCTCCTCCTGGACCATGTGGGAACTCAGGGACACTTCCGGTGTCCCTGACAACTACATCTGCGGGAAGTGTATCCGCCTCCAGCTCCTGACGGACCGTGTTGCGGAATTGGAGCTGAGGGTGGATTCACTCTGGAGCATCCACGATGCTGAGAATGACGTGAGTAGCACGTGTAGCGAGTTGGTCTTACCACAGGAGAAGGGTCCACAGCCAGCTTGGGAATGGAAGACCAGCAGGGAGAGTAGTGCAAGGAAGGTAGTGCAGAGGTCCCCTGTGCTCATCCCCCTGCAAAACTGATACACTGCTTTAAGTACTGTTGAGGGGGATGACTCATCAGGGGAGGGCAGCAGTAGCCAAGTTCATGGCACCGTGGCTGGCTCTGCTGCACAGGAGGGCAGGAAAAAGAGTGGGAGAGTGATAGTGATAGAGGATTCAATTGTGGGGGGAATAGATAGGCGTTTCTGCGGCCGCAACCGAGACTCCAGGATGGTATGTTGCCTCCCTGGTGCAAGGGTCAAGGATGTCTCGGAGCGGGTGCAGGACATTCTAAAAAGGGAGGGAGAACAGCCAGTTGTCGTGGTGCACATTGGTACCAACGACATAGGTAAAAAAAGGGATGAGGTCCTACGAAACGAATTTAAGGAGCTAGGAGCTAAATTAAAAAGTAGGACCTCAAAAGTAGTAATCTCGGGCTTGCTACCAGTGCCACGTGCTAGTCAGAGTAGGAATCGTAGATGAATATGTGGCTTGAGCAGTGGTGCAGCAGGAAGGGATTCAAATTCCTGAGGATTGGAACCGGTTCTGGGGGAGATGGGACCAGTACAAACCGGATGGTCTGCACCTGGGCAGGACCGGAACCAATGTCCCAGGGGGAGTGTTTGTGAATGCTGTTGGGGAGGAGTTAAACTAATATGGCAGGGGGATGGGAACCAATGCAGGGAGACAGAGGGAAACAAAAAGGAGACAACAGCAAAAGACAGAAAGGAGATGAGGAAAAGTGGAGGGCAGACAAACCCAAGGCAAAGAACAAAAAGGGCCACTATACAGCAAAATTCTAAAAGGACAAAGGGTGTTAAAAAAAACAAGCCTGAAGGCTTTGTGTCTTAATGCAAGGAGTATCCGTAATAAGGTGGATGAATTAACTGTGCAAATAGATGTTAACAAATATGATGTGATTGGGATTACAGAGATGTGGCTCCAGGATGATCAGGGCTGGGAACTCAACATCCAGGGTTATTCAACATTCAGGAAGGATAGAATAAAAGGAAAAGGAGGTGGGGTAGCATTGCTGGTTAAAGAGGAGATTAATGCAATAGTTAGGAAGGACATTAGCTTGGATGATGTGGAATCTATATGGGTAGAGCTGCAGAATACCAAATGGCAAAAAACGTTATTGGGAGTTGTGTACAGACCTCCAAACAGTAGTAGTGATGTTGGGGAGGGCATCAAACAGAAAATTAGGGGTGCAGCAGTTATAATGGGTGACTTTAATATGCACATAGATTGGGCTAACCAAACTGGAAGCAATACGGTGGAGGAGGATTTCCTGGAGTGCATAAGGGATGGTTTTCTAGACCAATATGTCGAGGAACCAACTAGGGGGGAGGCCATCTTAGACTGGGTGTTGTGTAATGAGAGTGGATTAATTAGCAATCTCGTTGTGCGAGGCCCCTTGGGGAAGAGTGACCATAATATGGTGGAATTCTGCATTAGGATGGAGAATGAAACAGTTAATTCAGAGACCATGGTCCAGAACTTAAAGAACGATAACTTTGAAGGTATGAGGCGTGAATTGGCTAGGATAGATTGGTGAATGATACTTAAGGGGTTGTCTGTGTATGGGCAATGGCAGACATTTAGAGACTGCATGGATGAACTACAACAATTGTACATTCCTGTCTGGCGTAAAAATAAAAAAGGGAAGGTGGCTCAACCGTGGCTACCAAGGGAAATCAGGGATAGTATTAAAGCCAAGGAAGTGGCATACAAATTGGCCAGAAATAGCAGCGAACCTGGGGACTGGGAGAAATTTAGAACTCAACAGAGGAGGACAAAGGGTTTGATTAGGGCAGGGAAAGTGGAGTACGAGAAGAAGCTTGCAGGGAACATTAAGACGGATTGCAAAAGTTTCTATAGATATGTATAGAGAAAAAGGTTAGTAAAGACAAACGTAGGTCTCCTGCAGTCAGAATCAGGGGAAGTCATAACGGGGAACAAAGAAATGGCGGACCAATTTAACAAGTACTTTGGTTCGGTATTCACTAAGAAGGACACAAACAACCTTCCGGATATAAAAGGAGTCAGAGGGTCTAGTAAGGAGGAGGAACTGAGGGAAATTCTTATTAGTCGGGAAATTGTGTTGGGGAAATTGATGGGATTGAAGGCCGATAAATCCCCAGGGCCTGATGGAATGCATCCCAGAGTACTTAAGGAGGTGGCCTTGGAAATAGCGGATGCATTGACAGTCATTTTCCAACATTCCATTGACTCTGGATCAGTTCCTATCGAGTGGAGGTTAGCCAATGTAACCCCACTTTTTAAAAAAGGAGGGAGAGAGAAAAAAGGGAATTATAGACCGGTCAGCCTGACCTCAGTAGTGGGTAAAATGATGGAATCAATTATTAAGGATGTCATAGCAGCGCATTTGGAAAGAGGTGACATGATAGGTCCAAGTCAGCATGGATTTATGAAAGGGAAATCATGCTTGACAAATCTTCTGGAATTTTTTGAGGCTATTTCCAGTAGAGTGGACAAGGGAGAACCAGTTGATGTGGTATATTTGGACTTTCAGAAGGCTTTCGACAAGGTTCCACACAAGAGATTAATGTGCAAAGTTAAAGCACATGGGATTGGGGGTAGTGTGCTGACATGGATTGAGAACTGGTTGTCAGACAGGAAGCAAAGAGTAGGAGTAAATGGGTACTTTTCAGAATGGCAGGCAGTGACTAGTGGGGTACCGCAAGGTTCTGTACTGGGACCCCAGCTGTTTACACTGTACATTAATGATTTAGATGAGGGGATTAAATGTAGGATCTCCAAATTTGCGGATGACACTAAGTTGGGTGGCAGTGTGAGCTGCGAGGAGGATGCTATGAGGCTGCAGAGTGACTTGGATAGGTTAGGTGAGTGGGCAAATGCAGATGAAGTATAATGTGGATAAATGTGAGGTTATCCACTTTGGTGGTAAAAACAGAGAAACAGACTATTATCTGAATGGTGACAGATTAGGAAAAGGGGAGGTGCAAAGAGACCTGGGTGTCATGGTACATCAGTCATTGAAGGTTGGCATGCAGGTGCAGCAGGCGGTTAAGAAAGCAAATGGCATGTTGGTCTTCATAGCGAGGGGATTTGAGTACAGGGGCAGGGAGGTGTTGCTACAGTTGTACAGGGCCTTGGTGAGGCCACACCTGGAGTATTGTGTACAGTTTTGGTCTCCTAACTTGAGGAAGGACATTCTTGCTATTGATGGAGTGCAGCGAAGGTTCACCAGACTGATTCCCGGGAAGGTGGGTCTGACCTATCAAGAAAGACTGGATCAACTGGGCTTGTATTCACTGGAGTTCAGAAGAATGAGAGGGGACCTCATAGAAACGTTTAAAATTCTGACGGGGTTAGACAGGTTAGATGCAGGAAGAATGTTCCTAATGTTGGGGAAGTCCAGAACCAGGGGTCACAGTCTAAGGATAAGGGGTAAGCCATTTAGGACCGAGATGAGGAGAAACTTCTTCACCCAGAGAGTGGGGAACCTGTGGAATTCTCTACCACAGAAAGTTGTTGAGGCCAATTCACTAAATATATTCAAAAGGGAGTTAGATGAAGTCCTTACTACTAGGGGGATCAAGGGGTATGGCGAGAAAGCAGGAAGTGGGTACTGAAGTTGCATGTTCAGCCATGAACTCATTGAATGGCGGTGCAGGCTAGAAGGGCCGAATGGCCTACTCCTGCACCTATTTTCTATGTTTCTATGTTTCTATGTGGATAGAGAACTGGTTGTCAGACAGGAAGCAGAGAGTTGGGATAAATGGGTACTTTTCAGAATGGCAGCCAGTGACTAGTGGAGTGCCGCAGGGCTCAGTGGTGGGACCCCAGTTCTTCACAATATGCATCAATGATTTGGATGAAGGAATTGAGTGTAATGTCTCCAAGTTTGCAGGACACTAAACTGGGTGGTGGTGTTAGCTGTCAGGGGTACGCTAAGAGGCTGCAGGGTGACTTGGACAGGTTAGGTGAGTGGGCAAATGCATGGCAGATGCAGTATAATGTGGATAAATGTGAGGTGATCCACTTTTGGGGGCAAAAACGCGAAGACAGAATATTATCTGAATGGTGGCTGATTAGGAAAAGGGGAGGTGCAATGAGACCTGGGTGTCATGGTTGATCAGTCATTGAAAGTTGGCATACAGGTACAGCAGGCAGTAAAAAAAGGCAAATGGTATGTTGGCCTTCATAGCTAGGGGATTTGAGGATAGGAGCAGGGAGGTCTTACTGCAGTTGTACAGGGTCTTGGTGAGGTCTCACCTGGAATATTGTGTTCAGTTTTGGTCTCCCAATCTGTGGAAGGACGTTCTTGCTATTGAGGGAGTGCAGCAAAGGTTCACCAGACTGATTCCCGGGATGACTGGACTGACATATGAGGAGAGACTGGATCAACTGGGCCTTTATACATTGGAGTTGTATTCACTGGAGTTCAGAAGAATGAGAGGGGACCTCATAGAAACATACAAGATTCTGACAGGACGGGACAGGTTAGATGTGGGTAGATTGTTTCCGATGTTGGGGAAGTCCAGAACCAGGGGACACAGTCTTAGTATAAGGGGTAGGCCATTTACACAGAAACATAGAAAATAGGTGCAGGAGTAGGCCATTCAGCCCTTCGAGCCTGCACCACCATTCAATAAGATCATGGCTGATCATTCCCTCAGTACCCCTTTCCTGCTTTCTCTCCATACCCCTTGATCCCTTTAGCCGTAAGGGCCATATCTAACTCCCTCTTGAATATATCCAATGAACTGGCATCAACAACTCTCTGCGGCATGGAATTCCACAGGTTAACAACTCTCTGAGTGAAGAAGTTTCTTCTCATCTCAGTCCTAAATGGTTGACCCCTTATCCTTAGACTGTGTCCCCTGGTTCTGGACTTCCCCAACATCCTTCACAGTAAGACAATATAATGTAACCCAATTGCTTGACTCGGAAGGCCAGATAAAAGGCTGTTTCCCGGGAGTGAAAGGCTTGCCAGCTGTGCCCATGACTGATTCTCTACTGAACGAACCCCTGTACACATGCTAAGCAGATGTATTTAGAAGCCCACAGCAGAAACACGGAGGGGAGGGAGAAGGGCTGAATTCCCCCAGGGTGTTCTCCCGATCATCTTTCGTAAGACTGACAGAAGATCCGTGTAAACCGTGGAAAAGTGGATCAACACTCATGGGGTTTCTACAGAAATACTGCTGATGTACTAGTGAGCGATCGGGAAAGCACCTCCAAGGAAATCCAAGCCCTGGATACTAAAAGAGTAAGGTTTTGGTATTGTAATGTAAGCACCTGTGAGGATGTTCACAGATTTGTAGAGTTGTTGCCACTCTCCACGTTGCCACCCTCGTCTGCTGTCCGGACACGCCATGGCGCACCATCTTGCCGTCCGGAGGAGGCGGGGGCCTCCAATGGCGTGCACTCTATGCGGGAGTCCTTCCTCTATTTATTGGGGACTTGGCCTGGAGGGTGGTGCACAGAGCAGTCCCGTGCAATAAGTTTTTAAGTCGGTTCACGGGCTCCCAGGCCGCCTGCAATTTCTGCGGTCTAGAAGAGTCCGTGTTCCACGTTTTTATTGAACATACGAGGTTGCAGCCCCTCTTCCAATATTTGAAGGGGCTGCGCCTGAAATTCTGGTTGCGCTTCAGTCCCACACTCCTGATCTTTGGGCACCCTGTGCGGAGGGGAGCGGGCAGGTCGGAAGGCCTCCTCGTAGGACTCCTCCTGGGCACGGCCAAGGGGGCCATCAGCCAGTCCAGGCAGTCGGGCGGTCGAGGGGGTCGTTCAGCCCGACTGCCTGCCTCTCTTCTGTGGTTATATCCGAGCCAGGGTGTCCCTGGAGATGGAGCACGCAGTGTCCACCGGTACGCTTGCAGGCTTCCACAAGGGGTGGGCGCCGGAGGGACTGGAATGCACCATCACCCCCAGCAACCAAATTTAAATTTGATTTAATGTCCAAAATTTAATTTGTTTATTGTGTCAGTTTTAGTGCCCCCCGCCTCCCCCCCCCCCGGCTTTTAGCCAGGGGGCACTTGTATAATTTGTGTGCTGATGCCCTCAAAAAAAAACTCCAAAAAACAAGGGGACACTTGTTTAAAAGTTTCTGTTTTACGCCCCCCCCCTCTAATCAGGGGGCATTTGAGTTAACGATTTATGTTTTAACAGATTACAACAAAATAATTGTAGAGCTGTTGCAGTGTGAGTGGCTTAGCCAGTCACATAATGTTCACAAGACTCAATAAAACCCCAGTCTGTTAGGTCTAGGTCATCCACGATGAGGTATGCAGTTGTGAGCCCAGTGGATGAACTGGTAATGTGTCGTGTGATTGTTAAACCTTTGTTAATAAACCAACTAGTGCTTAATAACAATGTGTTGCTATGAATTCTTAAGCAAAGAACCCATGGAGCAAATACATTACAGGTATCCTGAAGCAACACTTCAGATGCCTGATCACTGGGAGGTGGGGGGAAGGAGGGGGATGGTGGGTGTGGAAGGCTGTGGTGGATGGGGGTGGGTACAATGGTAGCTGATTACAGTCTGCTGCAATGCTGCCCAACATTGCCATCGAGAGACCCCTGGTACTGGAGGGAGCAGGCGTACAAAGAGCCACTGACAGTAGGCCAGGCACTGCGGGCTGGACTCGAGGAGACTGAGAGCCTCCTATTCTGCTTGCTTTTAATTGGGGGGGGGGCGAGGGGGATCAGGGATCGTGAGGAGGGGTGGCTGCATATGAATGAAATAACTTTTTAAACATTTGCTGCAGAAGAAATAATCTCTTTTTAATCTTTGTTCTAAAAAGTGCAGGTTTTTTCCCCCTGAAGTGCAGTGCTGAGGGAGATGAGACGTTAGACCGAGGCCCTGTCTGCCCTCTCAAGTGGACGTAAAAGATCTCACGGCACTATTTCGAAGAAGAGCAGGGGAGTTGCCGCAAGCAATCTTGTTGCGTGAGGCCCGTTGGGGAAGAGTGACCATAATATGGTAGAATTCTTCATGAAGATGGAGAGTGACACAGTTAACTTAAAGAAAGTTAACTGCGATGGTATGAGACGTGAATTGGCTAGGATAGACTGGCGAATGATACTTAAAGGGTTGACGGTGGATAGGCAATGGTAGACATTTAAAGATCACATGGATGTACTACAACAATTGTACATCCCTGTCTGGCGTAAAAATAAAATGGGGAGGGTGGCTCAACCGTGGCTAACAAGGGAAATTAAGGATAGTGTTAAATCCAAGGAAGACGCATATAAATTGGCCAGAAAAAGCAGCAAACATGAGCCTCGGGAGAAATTTAGAATTCAGCAGAGGAGGACAAAGGGTTTATTAGGAGGGGGAAAATAGAGTATGAGAGAAGCTTGCTGAGAACATAAAAACTGACTGCAAAAGCTTCTATAGATATGTGAAGATAAAAAGATTAGTGAAGACTAATGTAGGTCCCTTGCAGTCAGAATCAGGTGAATTCATAATGGGGAACAAGGAAATGGCAGACCAATTGAACAAATACTTTGGTTCTGTCTTCATTAAGGAAGACACAAATAACCTCCCGAAAATACTAGGGGACCGAGGGTCCAGCAAGAAGGAGGAACTGAGGGAACCTTCTTGACCAGTCTACCATGTGGGACCTTATCTAAAATCCATATACACTACAGCGTACGCACTACCCTCATCGACCCTCTTGGTTACCTCCTCAAAAAATTCAATCAGGTTAGTCAGACACGATCTTCCCTTAACAAATCCGTGCTGACTGTCCCTAATTAATCCTTGCCTTTCCAAATGCAGATTTATCCTTTCTGTAAGGTCATGAAGGTTAAAGCCCATGGAATACAGGGCAAAGTGTCAAGTTGGATCCAAAATTAGCTTGGAGGTAGGAAGCAAAGGGTAATGGTTGATGGATGTTTTTGTGACTGGAAGGATGTTTCCAGTGGGGTTCCACAGGGCTCAGTACTGGGATCCTTGCTTTTTGTGATATATTAGATCTTTTCCAATAATTTTCCCACAACTGAGGTTAGGTTGACAGGCCTATAATTACTCGGCCTATCCCTCCTTAAACAAGGGTACTACATTAGCAGTTGTAATATGGGAAAAGCAGTATCCAATTTGCGCACAGCAAGGTCCCAGAAACAGCAAAGTGATGACGACCAGATAATCAGTTTTTTTTAGTAATGCTGGCTGAGGGATAAATATTGGCCCGGACACTTGGCTCTTCTTCGAAAAAGTGACATCGGATCTTTTGCATCCACCTGAGAGAGCAGACGGGGCTTTGGTTTAGCATTTAGCCTGAAAGATGGTAACTCCGACAGTGCAGCGCTCCCTCAGTACTGGAGCGTGAGCCTGGATTATGTGCTCAAGTCTCTAGAGTGGGACTATGCACCCTCAACCTTCTGATTCGGAGACGAGAGTGCTACCCACTGAGCCACAGCTGACAACATGTTAAATGTGTGTGGGGTCTAAATGCATGCTGTGATACCTGCTCAATAGATTTTCCTGTTGTAACCTGTGAGTCATGCAGTATTATGGTGCCGAAGGCTGTTTTCTACATGATTCCCCAGCAGAAGGAGCAACAGTTAGTGTCAACTGTTGTCTGCAGATCCAAAATGAAATGTGTCTTGAGTTGCAATTATTCACTTAATTCAGTAATATTAAATCACAGTATGCGGAGGAAGATCCTGTGGAATGTTAATGGGAGGTGACGACATGTTGTCTGTACCTACTTTCAGACTTCCATGTCACCCAGCTGATTTAACATGTGGGCTAGACATTACTGACACCAAGAAAACCTATATGTTTGACATCAATCCATTAACAAATTTCTTATAGACAAATGTCTGACGCACAAAGCTGTGATGGTGTAGACAATGGCACAGCACTGAGGATAATTTGTTCTCTTCAAAGAGCTAACTATGTTAATCAGGATGAGGTGGATGAGCACTTTAAATTATATCATCATCATAGGCAGTCCCTCGGAATCGAGGAAGACTTGCTTTCACTGTAAAAATGAGTCCTTAGGTGGCTGAACAGTCCAATACGAGAACCACAGCCCCTGTCACAGGTGAGACAGATAGATGTTGAGGGTAAGGGTGTGTGGGACAGGTTTGCCGCACGCTCTTTCCGCTGCTTGCGCTTGATTTCTGCACGCTCTCGGCGATGAGGCTCGAGGTGCTCAGCGCCCTCCCGGATGCACTTCCTCCACATAGGGCGGTCTTTGGCTAGGGACTCCCAGGTGTCAATGGGGATGTTGCACTTTATCAGGGAGGCTTTGAGGGTGTCCTTGTAATGTTTCCTCTGCCCACTTTGGCTCGCTTGCCGTGAAGGAGTTCCGAGTAGATCGCTTGTTTTGGGAGTCTCATGTCTGGCATGCGAACGATGTTGCCCAGCCAGTGGAGCTGATCGAGTGTGGTCAGTGCTTCGATGCTGGGGATATTGGCCTGGTCGAGGACGCTAACGTTCGTACGTCTGTCCTCCCAGGGGATTTGTAGGATCTTGCGGAGACATCGTTGGTGTGTACCTTCAATGCACTGCAGCAAATCACCAAGGCTTCTTCAGCAGCACCTCCCAAACCGGCGACCTCTACCACCTAGAAGGACAAGGGCAGAAGGCGCATGGGAACACCATCAACTGCAAGTTCCCCTCCAAGTTACACACCATCCTGACTTGTAAATATATCGGCTGTTCCTTCATTGTTGCTGAGTCAAAATCCTGGCACTCCCTCCCTAACAGCACTGTGGGAGTACCTTCACCACACGGACTGCAGCGGTTCAAGAAGGTGGCTCACCACCACCTTCTCGAGGGCAATTAGCGACGCCCACATCCCGTGAACGAACAAACTTATAGACCAACCTACAAGTGACAGACCAAGAGCTGGAAAGTGGGATTAGGCTGGATAGTTGTTTGTCGGCCGGCACAGACACAATGGGTTGAAATGGCCTCCTTCTGAGCTGTAAATTTCTATGATTATATGATTCATTGTCTGAACATAATTAACAATTGAGTTGCAATAACTGGTATTTTTTTCTTCAGCAATAAACCAGTGGGAATTTCACAATTTGTGATACCTGATGGAATCCCATAACTACTATGATGGACCACGTGCTGTGAGCGACTGTGGTGCTCACTGCAGTTGCAATTGGAGCTGGAGCTTGAGTCAAATGTCCATGAAGCCCTTACCAGAGAGCAGTCTAGGCCAGCAAGGCCAGCCAGTGTGGCAGACCCATTCCATTGCTCTTGATTTGTGCTGAGCGTAACACCCGTGATGATAAATATATTCCTTTCTTTCCCAAAGCCTCTAACTATGAAGCTCCTAACCTCCCTGCCCTCATCTCCTGCAGGTTTGGAAAAGTATAATTTGGTCAGGCAGAGTCAGCATGGATTTATGAAGGGGAAGTCATGTTTGAAAAATGTACTGGAGTTCTTTGAGGATGTAACGAACAAGGTGGACAAAGGGGAACCAGTGGATGTGGTGTATTTGGACTTCCAGAAGGCATTTGACATGGTGCTACATAAAAGGTTACTGCACAAGGTAAAAGTTCACGGGGTTGGGGGTAATATATTAGCATGGATAGAGGATTGGCTAACGAATAGACAACAGAGAGTCGGGATAAATGGTTCATTCTCTGTTTGGCAATCATTAACTAATGGGGTGCCACAGGGATTAGTGCTGGGACCCCAACTATTTACAATCTATATTAATGACTTGGAAGAAGGGACTGAGTGTAACATAGCCAAGTTTGCTGATGATACAAAGATGGGAGGAAAAGCAATGTGTGAGGAGGACACAAAAAATCTGCAAAAGGACATAGGCAGGCTAAGTGAGTGGGCAAAAATTTGGCAGATGGAGTATAATGTTGGAAAGTGTGAGGTCATGCACTTTGGCGGAAAAAAATCAAAGAGCAAGTTATTATTTAAATGGAAAAAGATTGCAAAATGCTGCAGTACAGCGGGACCTGGGTGTACTTGCGCATGAAACCCAAAAGATTAGTATGCAGGTACAGCAAGTGATCAGGAAGGCCAATGGAATCTTAGCCTTTATTGCAAAGGAGATGGAGTATAAAAGCAGGGAAGTTTTGCTACAACTATACAGGGTATTGGTGAGGCCACACCTGGAATACTGCGTGCAGTTTTGGTTTCCATATTTATGAAAGGATATACTTGCTTTGGAGGCAGTTCAGAGAAGGTTCACTAGGTTGATTCCAGAGATGAGGGGGTTGACTTATGAGGAGAGGTAGGTTGGGTGTCTACTCATTAGAATTCAGAAGAATGAAAGGTAATCTTATCAAAACTTACAAGATTATGAGGGGGCTTGACAAGGTGGATGCAGAGAGGATGTTTCCACTGATGGGGGACACTAGAGCTAGGGGGCATAAACTTAGAATAAAGGGCTGCCCATTTAAAGCTAAGATGAGGAGAAATTTCTTTTCTCAGAGGGTTGTGGATCTGTGGAATTCGTTGCCTCAGAGAGCTGTGGATGCTGGGACATTGAATACATTTAAGACAGAGATGGACAGTTTCTTAACCGATAAGGGGATAATGGGTTATGGGGAGCGGGCGGGGAAGTGGAGCTGAGTCCATGATCAGATCAGCTATGACCGTATTAAATGGCAAAGCAAGCTCGAGGGGCCGTATGGCCTACTCCTGCTCCTATTTCTTATGTTCTTATTAAAACCAAGTTTGGCAACACCTGATTATCACTTTGGACTTACTCCTCCCAGTGGTGGTGCTATGCTGGAGAACGGGAAGTGAAATCCAGGTCGCCGTGGTGAGGAGGCCTCATCACCAGATTTGGCCACATTCTCTGTCACGATCCCAACCCCATTTTGGACAGAATCGCAGGATCGGGGATGTGTGGGGATCCAACCTACCTTGTCATTGAACTTAAAATTCTCATCCTTGTTTTCAAATCCCTCCATGGCCTCGCCCCCCCCCTCCCTATCTCTGTAACTTCCTCCAGCCTTACAATTCTCCGAGGTCTCTGCGCCCCTCCAATTCTGGCCTCTTGCACATCCCCAATTTCCTTCACCCCCACCATTGGCGGCCGTGCCTTCAGCTGCCTAGGCCCTAAGCTCTGGAATTACCTCCCTAAACATCTCGGCCACTCCACCTCTCCCTCCTTTTTTAAGCGTATCCTTAAAACTTACCTCACCTGTCCTAATAGCTCCTGATATAGCTCAGTGGCAACTTTTGTCTGACAACGCTCCTGTGAAGTGCCTTCAGATGTTTTACTACGATAAAGGCGCTATATAAATTCAACTTGTTGTTGTTGCCTCCTATTCATTCTCCTTCATGTTTTGCCCCAGTACTATTGACCTAAGACCTACACTTAAGATTTCTTAGTCAGGAAACTGACAATATTATTCTAGTTTAAAGCTACTATAGCTCAAATAGTGCAGTTAATACTCATTTTGTTGCACGCTTTGGGCTCGATTTCCCGCCTGTTGATGCCTCTGTTTTCACCCCAGAGGAGCAGCAATGGTGGCGGTAAACTGTCCTTGAGCGATAAGGGAATAAAGGGTAATGGGGAGCGGGCGGGAAGCGGAGCTGAGTCCATGATCAGATCAGCCATGATCTTATTGAATGACGGAGCAGGCTCGAGGGGCCGTATGGCCTACTCCCGCTCCTATTTCTTATGTTCTTATGTTCCGGGCGGGCGGCTAGCTTCCAGCGCCCCGCTTGGGTTCCGGGATTGGTTTCGGCGGGAAGTGGAGCTTCAACGCTCGGAAGAAGCGAGCCGATGTGCCACTGATTGCGACACCGGCTCGATTTTTGGCTCCCGCCCGATCTGTAGCGCTCCGTGGAGCACCGTGCTGGGACTGCCTGTGAAAGCGGGCGGTCCGAGCTGTAGCGGATGCAGTGAGGTAAGTAATGTCCACCTCGGGTAAGTGTGAATGTTTTTTTATTGCGTGTGTTACTTATTGGGAATGTTTCTGGTGTGTTTTTCTTTTCCCCTCCCCAGGCCTCTCTGAGAGCGCTCCGAGGCCGGCTGTTTAGTTCGGGATTTTCCCGAGCTCAGCCGGCCTAGCGCCCTAAGAGGGGTGTGCAACGCCTCCCTTAGCGCTCCGCCCCACACTCAGGGCCCAGCTGCCCAATTTTGCTGACTGACGCGCAGACTGTTCCCGGGTGCAAACTTTACCGCCCTGCCGCCATTACCCTGCCGCCATTACCGCCCCGAAATCAGCAAAGCCGAAAATCCAGCCCAAATTTGAGCATTTTTAGTTCAAAATGGAAAATGTTTTGTGCTCGTTTGCCTGTGCTTTGCCAAGTCAGTCCCTGCTCTGTCGGCCACTGTTAATCCATTAGCGGTCAATACTGAACTGTCTTCTCACTCGAACCTGTTCTCCAGCTAATCACATGTGATCCAAGGGTACAGCGTGCAAATATTGACTGCACTTGCGGGCGAAGGCAGCAAATTATTGACCTGATAAAAGGGTCCCGTTGTCTCAATAAAGTGTTTTGCAAGATAATTGCCGAGATAAACTGACAAGTGAGTGGGATCAGAACATTGCTGGGCGTGCGATGATACGATTATTCTCTTCGCACCCGATGAATTCGGATTCTAAATGTTGGAAAGACACGGCAGGTCTGTCAGGCTCTGTAAAAAGAGAGGACAGGGTAACGATGTTTCAGGTTTTTTCCCCCTACACCAGGAGCTGACTCGCCTGCTGTGGTTTGCCAGCATTTTGCTGTTTTTATTTTGGACTGTCAGCTTTTCACTTTTAACAGACCTGATGAATTTCAGTGAATCATATAGCACAGAAGAAAACCATTCGGCCCATCGTGTCTGTGCCAACTGTTGCAAAGAGCTGTCCAATTAGTCCCACCCTCTTTCCCCACAGCCCTGCACTGCTTTATTTGAAACAAGCACATTCTTTACAAACTCCACTTCCTTCTCCCAACCATTGGTGGCCATGCCTTCAGCTGCCTGGGCCCTAAGCTCTGGGATTCCCTCCCGAAACCTCTCTACCTCTCCATTTCTCTCTCCTCCTGAAGGAGCATGTTTTCAGGGAGCACTTCTCCTTCAATCACCCCTCAATCCTCCCTCTTTGGCTCGGTGTCAATTGTTAGAATGAATCTTAAAATGGTTGCAGCACGGAATTAGGCCATTCGGCCCATCGAGCCCGTGCCGGCTCTCTGCAAGAGTACCTCAGCTCATCCCACTCTCCCGCCCTATCCCCATAGCCCTGCAAATTTTTTTCCTGCAGGGTACTTATCCAACTCCCTTTTGAAAGCCAATGATTGAGTCTGCCTCCATCACCCTTTCAGGCCGTGCATTCCCGATCCTAACCACTCGCTGTGTAAAAAATGTTTTTTCTTATGCAGCCTTTGGTTCTTTTGCCAATCACCTTAAATCTGTGTCCTCTGGTTCTCGACCCTTCTGCCAATGAGAACAGTTTCTCTCTATCTACTCTCTCTAGACCCCTCATGATTTCGAACACCTCCATCAAATCTTCTCTCAATCTTCTCTGCTCTAAGGAGAACAACTCCAGCTTCTCCAGTCTATCCACGTAACTGAAGATCCTCATCCCTGGATTCATTCTCATAAATCTTTTCTGCACCCTCTCTAAGGCCTTCCCCTCCTTCCTAAAGTGCGGTGCCCAGAATTGGACACAATACTCCAGTTGAGGCCGAAGCAGTGTTTGTTGTTTGATGACGCTCCTGTGAAACACCTTGGGACATTTTCCGACATTAAAGGCGCTATATAAATACAAGTTGTTATTGTGCCAACCAGTCTCCCTGAGAAAATAATTGTTCACAGGCTGATTTGGGTTATTGCAGAGACTGAGCCAACACCCCCAAAAAAATGATCTTAGCAGGTGACAGTGTCCCTTTAACAAATTAACTCTTGTGTTTCTGTTGCTGTCCTTAAAATTAAGTCAATAAAAGTAACAGAATTTAGGTTCTCTTATTTATTTATAGTTATTCTCTCTCCCTACTGTACAGAATGAAAAATAACAGCAAATGTGCAAAGTAGTGGAGACCATTAAATTCTTTCTTTTGGGAAATTAGTACAGCATCAGCACACATAACAAACACACACATAAAACAGACAGCGACTCAGAACATGAATTAACTGGAACAAACAAAGTACGGCGGGGATGAAATCCTCCATTAATAATGAATGTGCTAACATATTGAAATTCTCCCGTGTCACTATTTTAAACAGGTTGACATCTTTGTTGCAGCAGCAGACCCAGAAATGTAATGCGAACGCGTTTGATTTAATGTCACGACGGCAACATTTAAAAGTGGAGTTTTTTTTAAAAATTCATTCTCGGCATCTGAGCGTCAATAGCGAGGTCGGAATTTAATGATTGGGCCTGGAAGTCCTGGCTTACATCTTTCCTCAACCGGTATCACCCAGAGAATAGCCAGATCTCATCGCTTGCGGGACATTGCTGTGTGTAAAATGGCTGCCGCGCTCACCGCTACTACAGCAGTTGCCGTCATTCGAAGTGGCTCGTTGCGTCAAGCGCTTCGAGATGATTCAACGCGGTCAGGCGCAACATAACTGCGTGTATTATCAGAATGAAGACAAAATCACGACCGCAACTGCTGAGCTGTAAGACTATCTGGTCCTTTTAAAAGTACAGGTATAACATCTCAAATCCGGCAACCTCGGGACCGAAACCGTGACGGTTTTCGGATTTTGCCAGATTTCGGACGTAAGAGGCGGAGGTTCCGAAGAGCGTATGTATGCTACCGAGGCAGACAAAGTAATAAGGGTGGCATGGGCCAGGTCGGGTCAGGCCAGGTCAAGTGTCATTCGGCAAGTCTCGAACCGATCTCACGCCATTCAAAACATCGCGGCGAAGCCGATAACTAGTCCGGCCCGCTGGTTTTTGGACA
Organism: Pristiophorus japonicus; assembly: GCF_044704955.1. Taxonomy (NCBI): domain Eukaryota; kingdom Metazoa; phylum Chordata; class Chondrichthyes; family Pristiophoridae; genus Pristiophorus; species Pristiophorus japonicus. The sequence goes on along the minus strand of NC_091981.1, from coordinate 279,031,362 downwards.
ACAATTTCGGATTTAATTTCACTGAATATCAAATGGGATTTTCTCTAAAATATCCAGTTTTTGGACAATTCCGATCTTTGGATAGCCGGATTTGAGATGTTGTACCTGCACCAAACATTGCTGGTGATCAGTAGGTTTAGGAAAAGACAAAGGAAAAGACCGAATATGTGAGCGGGACTGGTAGAGTTTGTGGATTGGGATTCTCAGAATGCACCAGAATTTTGAAGCTATATTGTGGAAAAGCGATCTGTGAGATAGATAAGGAGCGATAAATTCTGCTCTGACCGACTCTTAATAGTAACCAAAATTCGCTGTGACACACTTACTGCCGTCGACATTATAGAATCTGAAATTAATCTTCAATCACCAGTCAAAGGGATCCATGTAATGAATTATGCTGAAGAGCGCATAATGAGGCTACAGTGTATGATTGAGTAGATCTTACTCTGCAGTGGGGGAATGAGTTGATTAAAGGATGAGGTAATAGCCGAGAGCTTTAATCAGCTCAGAGTCCCCTCTATCAGAAGAGAAACTACTTCATCATCATAGCTGTTAGTAAGCGGCTCGGACAGAACCATTGTCGCCACAGTTTGGGGAGGTTTTCTTCCCTGGTTCATTTTCCGGAACCACTTTGTTGCTAACGAAGGCAGCAGAAGGATTAGAGGTTTGTTTCAGTCTGGAACTTCCCCTCCTTTCTTGCCAGAGTTGAAATGGTGCTGGTAATGTTAGTAATGCTGTAACATTTACAACAAAATGATTCTGCCTTCTGTTTTAACAAAAGTAAATACCCCACTTAAAATAAACAGGTTAATACATTCCTTGCCAATAACACACAGCCAGGCTCAAACCACAACTACAAATTTGTTGTTGTTTATTCGGTGATATAATCAGGTTCATCCAAGTGGAAATGTAACTGGGAAAGATATGTGTGTTGCACTTTGAAACAAATTTTCTCCAGCGCTCACTCATTCAGCTAAATGATACCAGGCAGTGTGTTGAATTTGTTCTTTCAATTCATTCTCGGAATGTGCTGGCTTTCCTTAAGTAATCCATACTTGTCCAAGTGGCTGTTAATTTTGTCCCTGATTACTGTTTCTAAAAGCTTCCCCATTACCGATGTTAAATTGACCAGTCTATAGTTCCTGGATTTATCCTTACGCTCTTTCTACGATCAAGGGTATAACATTTGCAATTCTCCAGTCGTCTGGCACCACCTTCATTTCTAAGGAGGATTGGAAGATTATGACCAGTACCTCCGCAATTTCTTCCTTCACTTCCATCAGTGTCCCGGGTGCGTCCCCTCCAGTCCTGGTGACTTAATCTGCTTTAAGTACAGCCAGTCCTTCTAGTACCTCGTCTTTATCAATTCTTACCCCATCCGGTATCTGCTCTACTTTCTCCTTTACTATGTCTATGGCAGCATCATCTTCCTTGCTGAAGACCGATGCCAAGGACTCATTTAGTACCTCAGCCATACCCTCTGCCTCCATGTGTAGGGTCTCCTTTTTGGTCCCCAATTGGCCCCACCCCTCCTCTTGCTACCCGTTTACTATTTATATGCCTATAGAAGACTTTTGGATGACCTTTTATGTTAGCTGCCGTTCTATTCTCATCCCCTCTCTTTGACCCTCTTATTTTCTTTTACACCTCCTCTGAACTTTCTATAATTCAGCCTGGTTCTCACTTGTATTCTCAACCTGACATCGGTCATACGCACCCTTTTTCTGCTTCATCTTACTCTCTATCTCTTTTGTCATCCAGGGAGCTCTGACTTTAGTTGCCCCACCTCTCCCCCTAGCGGGAATATACCTCACTGTACCTGAACCAATCTTTGACTCCAATTTTCCCGGCCCAGATCCGTTCTCATCCCATTGACATTTGCCTTTGTCCAATTAAGTATTTTTACTCTAGATTGCCTCCCGTCCTTTTCCATAGCTAATCTAAATCTTATGATACTATGATCACTGTTCCCTAAATGTTCACCTACTGACAGTTGCCCTACCTCATTCCCCAGAACCAGATCCAGCCATGCCTGCTCCCTCGTCGGGCCGGAAATGCACTGATCAAGAAAGTTCTCCTGAACATACATCAGAAATTCTTCCCCCTCTCTGCTCTTTACACAATTACTATCCCAGTCTATATTAGGATAATTGAAGTCGCCCATTATCACTACTCTATAGTTCTTGCATCTCTCTGTAATTTTTCTGCAAATTTGCTCCCCCATATTCTTCCCACTAGCTGGTGGCCGATAGAATGCAGCTAGTAGTGTAATTGTACCTCTATCATTTATTAACTCTAGCCATATAGATTCTGTTTTTGACCCCTCCAGGACATCCAGCAGTGTAACATTTTCCTCAACCAATACTGTCACACCACCTTCTATTTTCCTTCCATATCTTTCCTCAACACCTTATATCCAGGATTTTTAAATACCCAATCCTGCCCTTTTTTGAGCCAGGTCTCCGTTATTGCCATGACATCATACTCCCTTGTGGCTATTTGGGCCTGCAGCTCACCGACCTTGTTTACTATGTTCACCTACATAGACTTTAAACCTATCTTAGACCATTTTGTGTTCTCTCTTAGTCTGACCCCACCTAATACCTTACTATTTCTTACTCTAGTGCTATCCGTCTCTTCAATCCTTTATGCACTTTGTTTCTCCATTCTAATGTTACATCCTGGTGCCCATCCCTCTGCCAACTTAGTTCAAACCCTTCCCAGTCCTTCACTGGAGTGTCAGCCTAGATTTTAAGCTCAAGGCTCTTGAAGTGGGGCTTGAACCCACAACCTGCTGACTCAGGAAACATGAGTGCTACTCACTCAGCCACTGAATCTTTGTGCAAAGATCCCACCTAGAGACGACACGTGGAGCAGAACATGGCTTGCTGGCTCTACAACTACCCAGCACCCCATGTTACTCATAACGTGCGGATGGCCAGGTGCAGAACACAATCAAAAAGGCTAATGGAATGCTGGCCTTTATATCTAGAGGACTAGAATACAAGGAGATAGAAGTTATGCTGCAGCTATACAAAGCCCTGGTAAGACCACACCTGGAGTACTGTGAGCAGTTCTGGGCATCACACCTTCAGAAGGATATACTGGCCCTGAAATCCCGGCCTACCCGGGTCCGGACGGAGTGTGTATGGACCCGGGAAGACATTGCAAATGCCATTTTTTGGCGCGCATGTCAAGTTGCTTGACAGATGGCTGCATCTCCACACAGCCAGAACATTAGCATGGGCAAGATTGCGATATTTACCCATCTCTTGCCCAGCGAATGTCCTGAAAACTCTTGCGCCTGGTAAAAGCAGGTGCATGGCCTACTTTTACCAACGTAAGAGTTTTAAAACATACAAAAATATATAAAAATAACATTTAAAACACAAAATTTAATGTTAAAAACCCTGCCCACTAAGGTAAGTTTATTTTAAACCATAATTTAAAAACTTAAAAAAAATCAGAACAATAAATTTTTTTCCAAGATATTTTATTAACTTTAATTTAAATTAATGTTAAATATGTGATTTTTTTCCCTGTTTTTTTATTTGTGTTTGGGTATTTTGGGGGTGTTTCTCAATCATAATAACGAGAACTCCTACTTACGGAGTTCCCGTTATTATGAATGAGAAAATACTGTACCTGGATTGGCTGCCCAGAGCCATGTGACTCCAGCTCCAGCTTACAGACGTCCCGACGTGCACGCGCTGCGATGCGCAGGAAGAGGAGGCCTCAGGACCGGGATCACTGGTGGGCGCAGCAGCAAAAGGTCGGTGCGGATCTTTTTAGCCATTTTCTGTCGAGCCCGCGGGAAGCAGAGGACCGGGATTTCAGGGCCATTGGCTTTGGAGGGAGCGCAGCGTAGGTTTACCAGAATGATACCCGGACTTCAAGGGTTAAGTTACGAGGTGAGATTACACAAATTAGGGTTGTATTCCCCAGAATTTAAAAGGTTAAGGGGTGATCTGATCGAAGTTTTCAGGATATTAAGGGGAACAGATAGGGTAGATAGAGAGAGACTATTCCCGCTGGTTGGGGAGTCTAGGACTAGGGGGCAAAGTCTAAAAATTAGAGCCAGGCATTTCAGGAGAGAAATTAGGAAACACTTCTACACACAAAGGGTGGTAGAAGTTTGGAACTGTCTTCCACAAAAGGCAATTGATGCTGGATCAATTGTTAATTTAAAATCGGAGACTGATAGATATTTGCTAACCTAAGCTATTAAGGGATATGGGTCAAAGACGGGTATATGATGGCTGGATTTTCGGGTCGTTTGTGACCCGGTGCTCGCCGGGTTTTGACCCTCCGCGGTGAAAAATGGGGCAGTGAGGTCTTTTGCGTCCGGGCGCGATCGGGTTTTGCGGCGGCATTTAGAAGCACCGTCAGGGAGAGCTGCGCCGGGGGTGTAATGGCTCGCATTGCAACACTGGCAGAAGTTTCGAGTCTCACCCGACCGGTACGCCCCGAAACGCGCCCCGTGATGATCGCCAGGGAAAACACAGCGGTCCAGCCCTGCCGGCAGTGGTGAGGTGGATAAACTGAAAAAAGCTAAGTTCTTTTATATTTTTGTAGCAATTTGTGAGGTTTGTTGCCAATGTTTTTTCAATGTTTTTGTGAATTTTTTTTGGTGGGGGGGGGGTGCGTTCCCTCCCAAGGCCTCTCTCGGAGCGTTCCCGGCCCCGCACTAAAGTTGGCGAGGTTCCCGTTTTTGCACGGCGAAAGTCGTACAACGCCTCCCTTTGCGCTGCGTCCCTGGTGCAAGGGCCAAATGACAAAAGTTGCCCCACACAGTGCAAACGTTAATCGGGTGGTACATTTCCCACCCCGAAAACGGCAAAGCCAAATATCCAGCCCATGGAGTTAGGTTGCAGATCAGCTATGATCTCATTGAAAGGCGGAACGGGCTCGAGGGGCTGAATGGCCTCCTCCTGTTCCTATGTTCCTATTCAACTGTGGAAGTTTGATTTTCATGCTGTTACGCAAACGTCGAAGTGCAAAGTTTTAACCTCCTCCATTATCTTAAAGGCTCGAATCACGTCACTCTTCAATCTTCTTTTTGCTAATTGGCCGTCAATGCAGAATCTGGTTCCAGCATGCTAATGTGGGTTTTGCAATAGTTTCGAGGTGCGAAAGATTTAAATCAGTCGAGTGAGTGATGTGGCAGATGAGACAGTTCGGAGACTGATGGGCTAAAATAGCATGTCAACGAACAGTGGCAAGGAGCCTATGAGAACTCCGCAAGTAAATTAATAATAAAACTGTGCTTTCATCTGTGCATGGATCATTGCAATGTGTCTGAGATATTTTTTTACAGATGCTCATACGACATTGCCGAGTATCATTTCCTACATTACAACAGTGACTACACTTCATAAAGTACTTCATTGGCTGTAAAGCGCTTTGTGAAGTCCCGAGCTCATGAAAAGTGCTATATAAATGTAAATTCTTTCTTTTTTTTTTACCAGCTTGCTTCCGTGGGTAGCTGAACGGCAATAGTGTAAAATGAGCGATATGACCAAGGCCCAAACTGCACACCATCTGACCATGCTTTCCATTGACTACAACAGAAAGGAGATTCATGCAGGGTGTCTAATGGCCCCCGATCATATCGCCCAATTTACACCAGTGCCGGAAGGTGAAATTATCCTCCACCCATCCAGCTTCAACTCGGAGTCAGGTGAATGTGGCTTCACATCCCTTTGCGGGTCTTGAGCACATAACCAAGGCTGCCCCTCCAGCTCTTGCATTTATATAGTGCCTTTAAACGTAATAAAGCGTCCCAAGCCACTTCACAGGAATGTCATCAAGCATAATTTGACACCGAGCCACATAAGAAGATATTAGGGCAGAAGACCAAAAGCTTTGTCAAAGAGGTAGGTTTTAAGGAGCACCTTAAAGGAGGAAGAGAGAGGTAGACGTACAGAAAGGTTTAGGGAGGGAATTCCAAAGCTTCGGGCCCAGGCAGCTGAAGGCACGGCCGCCAATGGTGGAGCGATTGAGAATTGGGGATACGCGAGAGGCGAGAATTGGAGGAGCGCAGATATCTCGGAGGGTTGTGGGGCTGGAGGAGATTACAGCGATAGGGAGGGGCGAGGCCATGGAGGGATTTGAAAACAAGGATAAGAATTTTAAAATCAAAGCATAGCCCGACCAGGAGCCAATGTAGGTCAGCGAGCACACGGGTGATGACTGAACGGGAATTGGTGCGAGTTAGAAATCGGGCGGCAGAGTTCTGAAGGAGCGTGAGTTTACGTTGGATGCAATTTTAAATGTAGATCCTAACTGCCTGTTTAGGTCACAGATCGCATGGAAGGGAGGAAGGAAGGCCTTGCATTTATATAGCGCCTTTCTCAACCTCAGGAAGTCCCAAAGCACTTTACAGCCAATGAAGCACTTTGGAATTGTAGTCACTGTTGGAATGTAGGAAACGCGACACCAATTGAATAGCATCAGGGAGTTCCATCCAAACATTCCTCATTGAGCAACACAGTTTAGAACCGAGGAAACTGGTATCCAAGGAATGGATTCGGCCCAATTTCCCAAACAGGTTCCCCTGACTCATGCCCGTAAATTGGATGGACTAGTTTGGAAAACCTTGGACAGATAAGTCAGAAAGAATTGAAGAGAGTCGGGGAGAACACTGTCTGACCGAATCGGAGGAAAAAGAACAGGCTCCAGGAGGACTGCACAGTGAAGGTTAAATGGAGTGACAGGTCTGAGTTCCTGAATTGTATTTGCCTCGTCCTCTTTCCCACTATTCAACCAAACAGACGCTATTCTTTCCTCTGGCCTCACACCATCAGCTTTGCCACCTTTGGTACTTTGATTGGCCAAGCTCCAAAGCTCGAGAAGGCCAGGCCGTACTCTCATACTGTTGCCGTCCGTCTGAGGCATGATCTGATTGCTGATATTTTATTTGTTTTCTGCCTCATTCCCTGCCAGCAGAGTCAGAGGGTTTCATAAACACAGGCACGGACCAGATGGGCCGAACGGCCTGCTCCTGTGCTGTACACTCTAGATAATAGTTCACATTTTCATATCATCGCATGGAAGTTTGTGGGATCTTGCTGTGTGCAAAATGGCTGCTCTATCGGCCAAAATAACAACAGGCACCGCACTGCTGGTGATTAATTGTGTGTGAAGCACCTTGAGATGTTCCCGGGAGGATGATGGGCCCGCCTGCTGAGGAGAGTAAGGAGGCTGAACCTCAGCATTGCGAGGGTCCTGACTCACACGATCATACTGTCCCAGCTGACAAAGACATTCGCAGGCTGATTCATTGTGATCCATCCCCCTTGGATTAAAGTACTTCCCTGACTAAACTCCCAACACATCTCCTCAACCTTCAGGCCTACTCCAATCCTGCTGTGACAAAACATCTTTCTTTGTCTCAGTAAACAAACAGCGGGGCCGAAATTGCCGGCCTTACCGCCCATTGCCGCCCACTGCCGCCCAGACCCGCCGACATTCCTCTCCGGGTTGTGCCCAGCACCACTTTGCACTTGGGCTGGAGCTGGTGGGAGGGGAGAGCCGTCAGGAGCAGCCAGGAACTGCAAAAAAAGGTCAGTGAACTTTTTAATACATTTTTTTTTCACAGCGACTTCATGGGTTCCCATGAAGGTCTTCCGGGTAATTTTTTTTTTCCAATAATTTTTATTTCCAGGTCTTCGACCCTCCATGGGCCCGACTCCATCCTGGGCGGCACTTCGGTGGCAAGAGACTTTGCCGCCGGGTTTCAGAGCTCCCGCTCGCTCCCGCCCGCTCCCGCCCGATCCCACCCAGTTTGACAGTGTACGTCACTCGTTTGCCGCCGGCTAACTTTTAATTTATTTTTCATCAATTTCCCACCCAAAGTGCCGCCCGGTCTCTCGCCAGCCATCGGCGGACTCCTGGGCGGCACTTGGATGGGACTTGACCTTCACCAAATTCAGCTCCAATGTGCTTCACCTCAATCACACCTCATGAGACCGAAGGGGCTGATTGAAAAAACCCAGCCAATTGGAACATCAACATCTGTTTCATCATTCTTTCACATCATTCCACTCCAGGGACCTGAGCACATAAACCTAGGCTGACCCTCGAGTGCTGTGCTGAGGGAGTGCTGCACTGTCGGAGGTGCCGTCTTTCAGCTGTGGCATTAAACCGAGGCCCCGTCTGCTCTCTCAGGTGGATGTAGAAGAAGAGAAGGGGAGTTATTCCTGGTGCCCTGGCCAATATTTATCCCTCAATAAATACAACAAAGCAGATTATCTGGTCATTATCACATTGCTGTTTGTGGGAGCTTGCTGTGCGCAAATTGGCTGCTGCGTTTCCTACATTACAACAGTGACTACATTCCAAAAGCACTTCATTGGCTGTAAAGCACTTTGAGACGTCCAGTGGTTGTGAAAGGCACTATATAAATGCAAGTCTTTCTTTCTTTTTCTTTCATTGGACTTCAAACTAAGGCCCTACTTCCTATCAGCAAGTTTCCCCTAGGTACCTTGGAGGTGTTTCCCTATGACCTAACCTGATTGCTTCTTTTATATAGCACTTGAAGGCCTGTGACTCAAGAAGTATTTTCTGCTTAAGTGCAACAAAGACTCTTGGGACTGAGGTGACCCTCATCTTGTTATGTATGTGAACTTGAATATACCTTTTACAGCCACCAGAGGGCTCATCCCCTGGAGTCCCAAGGGATCCCATAATCCCTTTATGGAAGCCTCACAGGCTGGAGAGGCACTCTGGAGACACTCTGGAGACCTGCAATAAAAGACTAAGGTCACACTTTACTTTGAGCTCACAGTATCCAGTCAGACTCTGTATTCATATATAACACATCTCATGACAGCTGAGTCCTGTCAAGGACTCTCTGTGCCCTGCATATCTCGAGCAACTGTCAGGGCAGGCTAGCCCTGCCTCCTACCTGCTCTTTGAGCGGACATTTAAGGGGCTAAGCCTGAGGCCTAATATGTGGTGCTATCCTGCGAGACAGCTACGCCAACAACAGCTTGCATCGACATAAGAACATAAGAAATAGGAGTAGGCCATAGGGCCCCTCGAGCCTGACTCCCCTATAGTTCAAAAATCTGTCGATCTCAGCCTTGAATATATTCAATGACCCAGTCTCCACAGCTCTTGTAAAGCACTAAGTTTTCTCAAAATTCAAAGATTCCCCCTCTGTGTGAGGAAACCCGAAGGAAGGATCATTTTGGACTCGCTTAAAATGAACTTTGGGATTTTAAAGGATGCATGGGTCTGCAAGGGAAAAGGGCTCTGAAAAAGCCAGTCTTTGGGTATTGGAGCTGTCTGGGATATTAGAGCTAAACAAATTGTCTGGGGAACTGTGTAAACTCAAAAACTCTGCTCCCTAGGAGACATTAACATTTCAACAATTGACCCAGAGATAGCCAGCTATAGCTCTAAGCATGAAACCCATCCAGCACATGCATAATGTTAATCACTTTTCCGGCCTGCATGGAAAACCCAGGCCCAAGCAGACAACATAAACACCAAAACTAATTTTTACAATCGCAACTCGAATCCAACAGATCGACACTTCCTAAACAAGTTATCGTTAACGAGCCCGCCAAAATTTAACAAAGAATTATCAAGCCCGCCAAACCTAAGACAAAGAATCGGGTTTGATTTGGCGCGCAGATTAGAAAGGCTCTCAAAGTATAATTGAGGCCCTGATTTATGGGTTAATCAACCTTCTGAACAACTAGAGCCTTCACTGCACTATCAGCTCCATCAACGTCTTGAGCCTCGACGACACTCCTGGGTTACACTGCTCTGCCACCGAAGGAGGAGGAAGAACATCAACAAAAGGGCAGAGAAAAGCAGTTCCCAGTGATTGCGGACATCACCAACTCATCGCGGCACCAACTAACCACAGCCAACGTGGTAACATCGAACCACCGCAATCGACAAATCCTAAGAAACAAACTACTCGAGAAGAAACCGAAGATTCGAAAGTTTTCCGCTCTACAATCTAGTCCTGGCTTACAACGGGTGAAACATTACCTAAAGTAACCCAAAGCCCTACTCCTACAAGAAGAAAGTGGGTACTCACCCCATAAATCCAAACCGCGCCTTACCGCATCAGTGGACTCAACCCAACTGAAGACTACACAGCAAGAAGTCTTCCACGACGTTCGGGGTACGGCAAGCAGAACCTACAATGTCCAGCAAACCCTGAAACCGCGAACCACCACTAACTGTCAATAAGAGGATTGGTGAGCATTATCCCTGTTGCCCTAGAGTTTAACCTAGTCAGATTTAGGCATTGGGTGGTGGGAGGTGTATTATTTTCTGTAACCCCATTTGTATGTGTAATAAAGTGTTACTTATTTTAGAGATTGTAAGTTTTGACATTGTACTTTTCTTTCCTGAATAAAATCAAAGTTTCTTGCACCAAAACCAGTTGTCCGCTGCACTTTGTCACATCCCCAAATAAATCCAAAGTCTAGAACCCAGGGAGTGGGAGCGATTCGAACCGCTCAGAAGGTCAGAGGTGAACCTAACCCCACACACCACTCCCTACACTCTCTGGGACAGAGAATTCCAAAGATTCACGACTGTATCTACCCTGTCAAGCCTCCTTAGAATTTTATATGTTTCACTAAGATCACCTTACATTCATCTAAACTCCAATGATATAGGCCCAACCTGCACAACCTTTCTTCATAAGACAACCCCTTATAGCGCCTTTAATGTAGTAAAACTTGACAAGTAGCTGCACAGGAGCATTATCAGATAGATATTTGACTGAGCCACATAAAGAGATATTAGAACAGGTGACCAAAAGCTTGCTCAAAGAAGTCGGTTTTAAGGAATGACTTAAGGGAGGGGAGAGAGTTGGAGAGGTTTTGGGAGCGAATTCCAGAGCTTAGGGTCTAGATAGCTGAAGGCACGGCCACCAATGATGGGATGATAAAAATCGAGGATGCCAAAAAGGCCAGAGTTGGAGGAATGCAAAGATCTCAGCAGGCTATAGGGCTGGAGGAGATTACAGGAATAGGATGGGGAGATTTCAGTTGTGGCACTGGTGCTGGGCTCAGATTGAGTGGTGGAAGGACAAATCCCACCAGGTCTTGAAAGCCCCTGAAAGGCCCGAGCGTCCCAAATATCTGAAGGCCAGATGCAGGGCTGACTCAAGTCTGTCCCCCTCCCCCCACCCCAGGGCCTCCAGCACTGCACTTTGAGGTTCCAAGGAGGAGCCACCGATAGGTCCTGAGCCATTTCCGTCGGGAGGGGGCAATCCAATATTGCAATGAAGTTGCCAGATGCTTGACTGACGAAAGTAACGAGGAAAATGTCTTGCTGATGTGGAACAGAGGAGGTTGAGAGGAGATCTCATTGAGGTGTACAAAATTTTGAGGGGCCTGGACGTAGTGGATAGTCGGGGTCTGTTTCCATTGGTGGAGAGGTCTATTACGAGGGGGCATAGTTTTAAGGTGATTGGTAGGAGGTTTAGAGGGGATTTGAAGGGTGGGGGGCTTCTTTACGCAGGGTTTTCTCGGGATCTGGAACTCGCTGCCTGGAAGAGCGGTGGATGCAGAAACCCTCACCACATTTACAAAATGGTTGGATGGGTACTTAAAGTGCCGTAACCTGCAGGTAGAGCTGATAATTGGGATTAGACTGGATGACCTTTTGTTGGCTAGCGCCGATATGATGGTAAGTACCGCAGGGAATCGAATACAGCCAGGGTGATCTCCTGGACTAGTTTTGATCGCCTGGATGGGAGTGCGAGCAGTAGGGAGTCCGGGGAGTCGGAGGCCTATAAAAGGCCCAACGCGTCAGAGAGGCGGGAATGCGAGTAGCAGGGAGTCCGGGGAGTCGGAGGCCTACAAAAGGCCCAACGCGTCAGAGAGGCGGGAATGCGCGTAGCAGGGAGTCCGGGGAGTCGGAGGCCTACAAAAGGCCCAACGCGTCAGAGAGGCGGGAATGCGAGTAGCAGGGAGTCCGGGGAGTCGGAGGCCTACAAAAGGCCCAACGCGTCAGAGAGGCGGGAATGCGAGTAGCAGGGAGTCCGGGGAGTCGGAGGCCTACAAAAGGCCCAACGCGTCAGAGAGGCGGGAATGCGAGTAGCAGGGAGTCCGGGGAGTCGGAGGCCTACAAAAGGCCCAACGCGTCAGAGAGGCGGGAATGCGAGTAGCAGGGAGTCCGGGGAGTCGGAGGCCTACAAAAGGCCCAACATGACGGAGAGGCCAGCCAGTGTAGCTGCAGCAGGGAGAGAAGGCAAAGAAATAGAAAGAAATCGAAAGGTGACGTCACAGCCAAGGGGGTAAGTGATTGGCTGGTGATTGGTAAGTAGTTTTTCTTTTTCTTTTCTATATCAGTAAATAACCTTTTAGCCTTGTTGTTTTAAAATTAAGTTTATCTCGGGGTTAAGTCATGGCAGGAGAGCTCAGACACGTGTTATGCTCCTCCTGTACTATGTGGGAAGTCAGGGACGCTTCCAATGTCCCTGATGACTACGTGTGCGGGAAATGCATCCGCCTGCAGCTCCTGACGGACCGCATTGCAGCACTGGAGCTGCGGGTGGATTCACTCTGGACCATGCACGATGCTGAGAATGACATGAATAACACGTTTAGTGAGTTGGTCTTACCGCAGGAAAAGGTTACTCAGGCAGATAGGGAATGGGTGACCAACAGAAAGAGCAGTGCAAGGAAGGTAGTGCAGGGGTCCCCTGCGGTCATCCCCCTGCAAAACAGATACACCGCATTGGGTACTGTTGAGGGGAATGACTCATCAGGGGAGGTCAGCAGCAGCCAAGTTCATGGCACCGTGGCTGGCTCTGCTGCACAGGACGGCAGGAAAAAGAGTGGGAGAGCTATAGTGATAGGGGATTCGATTGTAAGGGGAATAGATAGACATTTCTGCGGCCGCAACCGAGACTCCAGATGGTATGTTGCCTCCCTGGTGCGAGGGTCAAGGATGTCTCGGAGTGGGTGCAGGGCATTCTGAAAAGGGAGGGTGAACAGCCAGTTGTCGTGGTGCATATAGGTAAAAAAAGGGATGAGGTCCTACAAGACGAATTTAGGGAGCTAGGAGCTAAATTAAAAAGTAGGACCTCAAAAGTAGTAATCTCAGGATTACTACCAGTGCCACATGCGAGTCAGAGTAGGAATCGCAGGATAGCTCAGATGAATACATGGCTTGAGGAGTGGTGCAGCAGGGAGGGATTCAAATTCCTGGGACATTGGAACCGGTTCTGGGGGAGGTGGGACCAGTACAAATCGGATGGTCTGCACCGGGGCAGGACTGGAACCAATGTCCTAGGGGGAGTGCTTGCTAGTGCTATTGGAGATGAGTTAAACTAATATGGTAGGGGGATGGGAACCTATGCAGGCAGACAGAAGGAAGTAGAATGGGGGCTGAAGCAAAAGATAGAAAGAAGAAAAGTAAAAGTGGAGGGCAGAGAAACCTGAGGCAAAAAGCAAAAAGGGCCACATTGCAGCAAAATTCTAGAGGGGCAAAGTGTGTTAGAAAGATAAGCCTGAAGGCTCTGTGCCTCAATGTGAGGACTATTCGGAATAAGGTGGACGAATTAACTGCGCAGATAGCAGTTAATGGGTATGATGTAATTGGCATCACGGAGACATGGCTCCAGGGTGACCAAGGCTGGGAACTCAACATCCAGGCGTATTCAACATTTAGGAAGGATAGACAGAAAGGAAAAGGAGGCGGGGTGGCACTGCTGGTTAAGGAGGAAATTAATGCAATAGTAAAAAAGGACATTAGCTCGGATGATGTGGAATCGGTATGGGTGGAGCTGCGGAATACCAAAGGGCAGAAAACGCTGTTGGGAAATATGTACAGACCACCAAAGAGTAATAGTAAGATAGGGGACAGCATCAAACAAGAAATTAGGGATGCATGAAATAAAGGTACAGCAGTTATCATGGGTGACTTTAATCTACATATTGATTAGGCTAACCAAACTGGTAGCAATACGGTGGAGAAGGATTTCCTGGAGTGTATTAGGGATGGTTTTCTAGACCAATATGTCGAGGAACCAACCAGGGAGCTCGCTATCCAAGACTGGGTGATGTTTAATGAGAAAGGACTAATTAGCAATCTTGTTGTGCGAGACCTCTTGGGAAAGAGTGACCATAATATGGTAGAATTCTTTATTAAGATGGAGAGTGACACAGTTAATTCAGAAACTAGGGTCCTGAAGTTAAAGAAAGGTAACTTCGATGGTTTGAGGCGTGAATTGGCTAGAATAGACTGGCAAATGACACTTAAAGGGTTGACGGTGGATAGGCAATGGCAAACATTTAAAGATCACATGGAGGAACTCCAGCAATTATACATCCCTGTCTGGAGTAAAAATAAAATGGGGAAGGTGGCTCAACCATGGCTAACAAGGGAAATTAAGGATAGTGTTAAATCCAAGGAAGAGGAATATAAATTGGCCAGAAAAAGCAGCAAACCTGAGGACTGGGAGAAATTTAGAATTCAGCAGAGGAGGACAAAGGGTTTAATTAAGAGGGGGAAAATAGAGTACGAGAAGAAGCTTGCCGGGAACATAAAAACTGACTGCAAAAGATTCTATAGATATGTGAAGATAAAAAGATTAGTGAAGACAAACGTAGGTCCCTTGCAGTGAGATTCAGGTGAATTTATAATGGGGAACATAGAAATGGCAGACGAAGTGAACCAATACTTTGGTTCTGTCTTCACGAAGGAAGACACAAATAACCTTCCGGAGATACGAGGGAACTGAGGGTCTAGTGAGAAGGAGGAACTGAAGGATATTCTTATTAGGTGGGAAATTGTGTTAGGGAAATTGATGGGATTCAAGGCCGATAAATCTCCGGGGCCTGATAGTCTGCATCCCAGAATACTTAAGGAAGTGGCCCAAGAAATAGTGGATGCATTGGTGATCATTTTCCAACAGTCTATCGACTCTAGATCAGTTCCTATGGACTGGAGGGTAGCTAATGTAACACCACTTTTTAAAAAGGGAGGGAGAGAGAAAGCGGGTAATTATAGACCGGTTAGCCTGACATCAGTGGTGGGGAAAATGTTGGAATCAATTATTAAGGATGAAATAGCAGCGCATTTGGAAAGCAGTGACAGGATCGGTCCAAGTCAGCATGGATTTACGAAGGGGAAATCATGTTTGACAAATCTTCTGGAATTTTTTGAGGATGTAACTAATAGAGTAGACAAGGGAGAACCATTGGATGTGGTGTATTTGGACTTTCAAAAGGCTTTTGACAAGGTCCCACACAAGAGATTGGTGTGCAAAATCAAAGCACATGGTATTGGGGGTAATATACTGACGTGGATAGAGAACTGGTTGGCAGACAGGAAGCAGAGAGTCGGGATAAACTGGTCCTTTTCAGAATGGCAGGCAGTGACTAGTGGAGTGCCGCAGGGCTCAGTGCTGGGACCCCAGCTCTTTACAATATACATCAATGATTTGGATGAAGGAATTGAATGTAATATCTCCAAGTTTGCAGATGACACTAAACTGGATGGTGGTGTGAGCTGTTAGGGGGACGCTAAGAGGCTGCAGGGTGACTTAGACAGGTTAGGTGAGTGGGCAAATGCATGGCAGATGCAGTATAATGTGGATAAATGTGAGGTGATCTACTTTGGGGGCAAAAACACAAAGATAGAATATTATCTGATTGGTGGCAGATTAGGAAAAGGGGAGATGCAATGAGACCTGGGTGTCATGGTTCATCAGTCATTGAAAGTTGGCATACAGGTACAGCAGGCGATAAAGAAGGCAAATGGTATGTTGGCCTTCATAGCTAGGGGATTTGAGTATTAGAGCAGGGAGGTCTTAATGCAGTTGTACAGGGCCTTAGTGAGGCCTCACCTGGAATATTGTGTTCATTTTTGGTCTCCTAATCTGAGGAAGGACGTTCTTGTGTTTGAGGGAGTGCAGCGAAGGTTCACCAGACTGATTCCCGGGATGGCTGGACTGACATATGAGGAGAAACTGGATCAACTGGGCCTTAATACATTGGAGTTTAGAAGAATGAGAGGGGATCTCATAGAAACATACAAGATTCTGACGGGATGGGACAGGTTAGATGCGGGTAGATTGTTCCCAATGTTGGGGAAGTCCAGAACCAGTGGACACAGTTTTAGGATAAGGGCTAGGCCGTTTAGGATTGAGATGAGAGAAACCTCTTCACTCAGAGAGTTGTTATCCTGTGGCATTCCCTACCGCAGAGAGTTCATTGGATATATTCAAGAGGGAGTTAGATATGGCCCTTACGGCTAAGGGGATCAAGTGGTATGGAGAGAAAGCAGGACAGGGGTACTGAGGGAATGATCAGCCATGATCTTATTGAATGGTGGTGCAGGCTCGAAGGGCCGAATGGCCTATTCCTACACCTATTTTCTATGCTTCTATGTTTCTAGAAGCAAGTCATCCCCGTTTCGAGGGACCACCTATGATGATGAAGATGATGAAATTCATGTCAGAAATCGTCAATTAGAAGAAATAACTTGAGACCAAAAAGTCTCTTCAGACTGGTGTTCGAATTGAAGATTCATTTCCTGGTATAATCGCTGAAGTGACTTTAACAGCGTGAACATCAATAATTGATACCAGGCAGCTCCAAACATCTGTAGGCCAAGAATGGCCTGTCTGACTCCATCCTTGGGAGGATGTGAAGAGGAGGGTTTCACCCAGAGTTGAGACAAAGAACTCGACATGCCATAGGTTAAATGGTGCTGTCCATATCCGACGCCAGGCCCACCCCTAAAAAGAGAATAAAAGAAAGACCCAGAAGGCGTTTCAGGGCAGACGGTGAAGATAAGAATAGTTCATGCCGCCAGCCGTCTGTCCGATTGGAACTCATACCAGCTACTGGTCATGGTCATATGTCTACTATGCCTTTCAAGGACACCCTCAAAGCCTCCTTGATAAAGTGTAACATCCCCACCGACACCTGGGAGTCCCTGGCCAAAGACCGCCCGAAGTGGAGGAAGAGCATCCGGGAGGGCGCTGAGCACCTCGAGTCTTGTTGCCGAGAGCATGCAGAAAACAAGCGCAGTCAGCGGAAGGAGCGTGCGGCAAACCAGTCCCACCCATTCTTTCCTTCAACGACTGTCTGTCTCACCTGTGACAGAGACTGTAATTCCCGTATTAGACTGTTCAGTCACCTGAGAACTCACTTTTAGAGTGGAAACAAGTCTTCCTCGATTTCGAGCGACTGCCTATGATGATGATGACTAAGTCTATCCGGATTGTGTGTTGTGTTTGACTATATTTGAACTACCGCTCCCTTAATAAAATGCCTTATAACTCCTGAGACCCTTTGGTTATCTGTGTGTGACCTGTGATCCTAAATCTTACAAGCGTTCACAAAGAGTGCTTCCATTCAGTATTTCGAGTAACATTGTCACGGTGTTCATTTCAAAAAAAGTGGTTGCTACTTTTGGCGCAGAGAGAGAGGGAATCTTTACCGACACATTGACAATATCGGTTCACAAGTTCCCCGGGGGACGTATCACCTCCCAACATTGCCCACTTGGTTCTGAACGACCAATCTGCCTTTCCAGCAGTAACCTCTGTTTTTTTTATCAGTTTGGACCCCGGGGTAGGTTGCTGGTCAAGACACACTGAGATGGACAACATCAGGCCTGAATGGATAAGGTAAACTAATTATCAGCCGCAGGGCTCCGAGAGGTATTTCTCAGCTTTCTTTCTCCCCCTTACCCAGTACCATTGATTGTCAATTTTTCTTTTATTAATTCTCGGGATACAGTTGTCACCAGCAAGGTCAGCATTTATTGCCCTTCCCTTGAGAAGGTGATGGTGAGCCTCCTTCTTGAACCGCTGCAGTCTGAGTGGTGAAGGTACTCCCACAGTGCTGTTAGGGAGGGAGTTCCAGGATTGCGCCTGCTGCCCTTGTCTGTCTAGGTGGTAGAGGTCGCGGGTTTGGGAGGTGCTTCCGAAGAAGCTTTGGTGAGTTGCTGCAGTGCATCTTGTGGATGGTACACACTGCAGCCAGGGTGCGTCGGTGGTGCAGGGAGTGAATGTTGAAGGTGGTGGATGGGGAGCCAATCAAGCGGGCTGCTTTGTCCTGGATGGTGTCGAGCTTCTTGAGTGTTGTTGGAGCTGCACTCACCCAGGCAAGTGGAAAGTATTCCTCTTTTGCCTTACAGCACCATCCCTTTTGTCATTTAATCTCACTTGCCCTCAACCCTATCACAGACCTTCCCCTTTGTTCTTTCCTCCCATGGCCCCTTCTTCCTAGCTCTTGCTTAACAACTGTTAAATGTCCAACAACTTACAGATTTGATGAAAGACCATCGGCCTGAAACGTTAACTCTGTTTCTTGCTCCACAGATGCTGCCCGACCTGCTGAGTATTTCCAGTATGTTCAGGTTGTTATTTAAGATTTCCAGCGTCCGTAGTGCTTTGCTTTGGTTCTGGGGGAGAGGGGGGGGGGGAGTTTCTCTTGTTTGTTGTTTCTCCCAGGAGATGTACATGACTGTGGGAGGAAGTGGGATAAGGGAGGATGGGATGTGGAGTAGCAGGCTTGACCGACCAGCTGGTCTTTTCCTGACAGTCATTTTAGTATGTTCGTAGAACGTAACGTTTTGGTGACACCAAGCTTGGCATTAAAAGTCTGCAGATTGTTGGAGAAAGGGACGAGTGAGCGAGGTGAAGAGGTCCATCGTTTTGAGGTCCTGACAAAAATGACTTTGAGTACAAGATATTGGAATAATCTTGGGCAGCAGTGCACACAGACAGTGTCGCATTGACCATCCATTATACACCCCATCCCATATCAGTTGTATTGCTATCAGTGGAACTTTATATCCTCCTCTCTCAGATGGACGTTGTTATATATGTAAACCTGTAAATACCTTTTGTAGCCACCAGAGGGCTCATCCCCTGGAGTCCCAAGGGATCCCAGAATCCCTTGGGAGCACCTGTACTGAAGGAGGCCTCACAGGCTGGAGAGGCACTCTGAAGACCTGCAATAAAAGACTAAGGTCACACTTTACTTTGAGCTCACAGTATCTAGTCAGACTCTTTATTCATACATAACAACTGGTGACAAGATACAGATGATGAACCCAATGATGCAGAGAACAGTGGGCATCCTGGAGAAATTTTCGGAGGGAGATGATTGGTAAACCTTCGTGGAGCAACTCGACCAATACTTCGTGGCCAACGAGCTGGAAGGAGGAACGAACGCTGCCAAACGAAGGGCGATTCTCCTAATCGCCTGTGGGGCACCAACGTATGGCCTCATGAAAAATCTGCTTGCTCCAGCGAAACCCACAGAGAAATCGTACGATGATTTGTGCACACTGGTTCGGGAGCCTCTGAACCTGAAGGAAAGCATTCTGAT
This sequence comes from Pristiophorus japonicus, assembly GCF_044704955.1. Taxonomy (NCBI): domain Eukaryota; kingdom Metazoa; phylum Chordata; class Chondrichthyes; family Pristiophoridae; genus Pristiophorus; species Pristiophorus japonicus. The sequence continues at coordinate 279,012,028 of NC_091981.1, read as the reverse complement.
GGCGAGTTGAGACACCTTGCAGGACATTGCGAATTTGAAGCACATGCTCAGGGACTTCTTCATACTTGGCATTGGCCATGAAGTGATACTTCGCAAATTTTTAACTGTTAAGACCCCAACCTTGTGTAAAGCCATAGCGATAGCTGAGGCGTTCATTGCCACCAGTGACAATACTAAGCAAATCTCTCAGCACACGAGTGCTGCTACAAGTACTGTGAACAAAGTGACGTTGTTTTCAAATCGCAACATACAGGGCAGGTCACACATGCCTGCAGCTACACGTCCGCAGATATCTCAGAGTCCACCATCAAGGGTGATGAATGCAAAGCCATTAACATCTTGTTGGTGCTGCGGGGGTGATCATCATTTCCATTCATGCTGCTTCAAAGGATACGTTTGCGAGGGCTGTGGAACAATGGGACACCTCCAACATATGTGCAGGCGAGCTGCAAACCCTGCTAATCCTTCAAACCACCATGTTGCAGAGGAGGACAGATCCACGGCGAACCAGAGCCTCAGACCGAGGAGGCAGAGGTATATGGGGTGCACACATTTACCACAAAGTGTCCCCCGATAATGCTGAAGGTTGAATTAAATGGACTCCAGGTGTCAATGGAGCTGGACACGGGAGCGAGCCAGTCCACTAGGAGCAAAAAGACTTTCGATAAATTGTGGTGCAGCAAGGCCTCAAGGTCAGACCTGACTCCCATTCGCACTAAACTGAGAACTTACTCAAAGGAACTGATTCCCATAATCGGCAATGCTACTGTAAAGGTCTCCTACGATGGAGCTGTGCACAAGTTACCACTCTGGGTGGTACCGGGCGATGGTCCCACGCTGCTCGGCAGGAGCTGGCTGGGAAAGAAAGGCTGGAACTAGGACAACGTCTGAGCGCTCTCGTCCGTTGACGACACTTCGTGTGCCCAGGTCTTAAACAAGTTCCCCTCACTATTCGAACCAGGCATCGGGAAGTTCCAAGGAGCAAAAGTGCAGATCCACCTAATTCCGGTGCGCGACCCATCCATTACAAGGCAAGAGCGGTACCGTACATGATGAGAGAGAGGGTGGAGATCGAGCTGCACCGGCTGCAACGAGAGGGCATCATTTCGCCGATCGAATTCAATGAGTGGGCCAGTCCGATTGTTCCAGTCCTCAAGGAAGATGGCACCATCAGAATCTGTGGTGATTACAAAGTAACTATCAATCATTTCTTCCTGCAGGATCAAAACCCACTACCAAAGGCAGATGACCTTTTTGCGACGCTGGCGGGAGGAAAGACATTCACGAAGCTGGACTTGACCTCGGCCTACATGACGCAGGAGCTGGAGGAATCATCGAAGGGCCTCACTTTCATCAACACACACAAAGGTCTCTCCATTTACAACAGATGCCCGTTTGGGATTCGATCAGCTGTGACAATATTCCAGAGAAACATGGAAAGCTTGCTGAAGTTGGTCCCGCGCACGGTGGTCTTCCAGGACGACATCTTGGTTATAGGTTGGGGCACAGTCGAGCATCTGCAGAACCTGGAGGAGGTTCTTAGTCGACTCAACTGCGTGGGGCTCAGGTTAAAACACTCGAAGTGCATTTTCCTAGCACCTGAAATGGAGTTCCTGGGGAGAAGAATCACGGCGGATGGCATCAGGCCCACCGATTCGAAGAGGCAATCGAGAACGCACAGAGGCCACAGAACGTGACGGAGCTGCGGTCGTTTCTAGGACTCCTGAACTACTTTGGTAACTTCTTACCGGGTCTCAGCACACTGTTAGAACCACTGCACACCCTACTGCGTAAAGGAGATGAATGGGTATGGGGTAAAAGCTAAGAAAATGCCTTTGTAAAAGCGGGAAAATTGTCATGCTGACACAAATTGCTTGTGTTGTATGATCCATGTAAGCGTTTGGTACTAGCATGTGATGTGTCATCGTACGGGGTTGGGTGTGTATTGTAACAAGCTAATGATTTCTGGAAACTGCAAATGGTTGTTTATGCATCCAGGAGTCTGTCTAAGGCTGAGAGAGCTTACAGCATGATTGAAAAAGAAGCGTTAGCGTGTGTCTATGGGGTAAAGAAAATGCATCAATATCTGTTTGGGCTCAAATTTGAATTGGAAACTGACCATAAGCCACTGATATCCCTTTTTTCCGAAAGTAAGGGGATAAATACGAATGCATCGGCCCGCATCCAGAGAATAAAAAGCTAGTATCAGTAATGTTGACCATGAAACTACAGGTTGAACCTCCCGTATCCGGGACCTGGCCTGTGCCGAGTGAGGGATTTTGACGGATAAAGGGAGACGGCCCGAGATCGGTACCCTGGGCGGGCCGAGTGTCGGAGCGGCCCCAAAGTCGGGGTGGAGGTCGTCCACGTTCTACGCAAGCGTCCCCGGCCACCAGAATCATATAGTGTAAGGGAGGTCCAACCAGTACTGAGCTGTCTTAAAAACCCATCTGGTTCACTAATGTCCTTTAGGGAAGGAAATCAGCCGCCCTTACCCGGTCTGACCTATATGTGACTTCAGACCCACAGCAATGTGGTTGACTCTTAACTGCTCCTCTGTAATGGCCATAGCGAGCCACTCAGTTGTTCGAGGGCAATTAGGGACGGGCAAAAATCGCTGGCCTTGCCAGCAAAGCTCACTCACATCCTGTGAACGAATTAAAAAAAAAATTCACCCTCAGCCAGCCAACATCACTAAAAAAACAGATTATCTAGTCATTTAGCTCATTATTGTTTTTGGGAGCTTGCTGTGCGCAATTTTTTTTCCATTATCCATTCGCGGAATGCTGCCATGGAGGGATTTGCACTCACGTCTCCAGATCATTAGTCCAAACCTCTGAATTACTAGTCCAGTAACATAACCACTCTGTTGCCGTTCCCTATGGACTGCCTGCCGGTTTTCCTACATTCCAACAGTGAATAAACTTTAAAAGTGCTTCGTTGGCTGTGAAGTGTTTTGTGACGTCTGTTGGTTGTGAAAGGCGCTATATAAATGCGAGTCTTTCTTTTATCGGCTGGGGGCAGGTAATGGACAGCCCCGACGACACCGCCCATTCTGCACCACCGTCTGAGGTGTATTTCTATCCCTTGGTTTGAACAAAGAGAAACCACGGGGCTGAAATTGGTCTTCACCGATAGCATGCAATGGGCTCACCGCGAATCGGCAGGCGGTCTTTCACCGCGCACCAGACCTTACTCTTCGGCCGCAGGACGGTGGCTCAAACTCTTTTGGAGACTCGACTAGCGTCACTGATGCTGTTGCTTTGGCTTGAAATTTAAAACCTTGGCACTATCTTCCGAGTCAATGGGAAAATTACATTAAAAACTGCCGCGGTGTCTAACGGGCTGCTGGTTCGCCGTCGCCTGGTTCGCGCCTCCGGACTCAACCAGCTTCACCAGGGAGGGCATCGCCGCCTCTGAGGCAAGCCCGACAGGTTAAAACAATAGAACAGGCCGACACGGGATCACCTTCGTTTTGGGCTCAACTCTCCCGACAGTTGAACAACTCACAGCGCCCCTCCTTTTGTCCTCTCGGCGTCTCTCTCTGTTGATGTCCCGTTGGATGTTGCGAGACACTCGAGATGTTTCTGTTGCTGGGAAGTAACGGATGTTTCCTGTGATCTGTGATGTTGGGTGATAGTCGATTGTAAATATATTGGTCTCGATCCATGCCGGGAGCGTGTCAACATCACCCCCTGTGTTGCGCTCTAACAGGCTCTGCGTCTTGGTATTGTTGAATGAGAGTGATTAATCTTTCAGTCCTGCCTTTCAGATCGAGTTCAGCTCTTCAGGAATGAAGCTCCTTTCCCTCCTCCTCCCCCCCTTCCAAATATCTTATGAAGATGCTTTTTGCTCTTTTGCCCATCTTTATTTTGATGAATTGTTTGTCAGCTTCATGCAGGATGCTTTGCTCATTGGTCCCTATGCTCCATCATTCGATATCTCAAAGCGCATCCCCTGGTCAGACATGGCATTGTTACCAGCAGCGACACAAAGATGCACTGAACCGGGTCAGAGAACTGAGTGTCTCTCAACCTGTCCGATTCAATCAAACCCACTCAAAGTGAGCCTTTGCTAGCTTGAGCTCACTTTCGATTTGACGCTTTTCATTGCCACATCTGCAGAGCAGTACAACTGCAGCTGTATGTGCGCTCCATCACAAAGTCTTAGCCAGGCGTCGCCTGAAAACTTTTTGGAAACTTATTCTTTCTCGGGAACTCTCTCAATCTTCCCTCCCTCCTAAGCCAAGCTTGGTGTCACTTCTTGATTTATCATACCCTGGTGGTGCCTTGCACTGTGACCTGTGACCCTACACCTAAAACAACAATCACAAGAATAACTTCCATTGATATGGAAACCGGTTCAAGTCCCACTCCAGAGACTTAAGCACAAAATCCAGGCTGACATTTCCAGTGCAGAGCTGAGGGAGTGCTGCGCTGTCAGAGGTGCCGTCTTTCGGATAAAGGTCACATCTAACTCCCTTTTGAATATATCTAATGAACTGGCCTCAACAACTTTCTGTGGTAGAAAATTCCACAGGTTCACCACTCTCTGAGTGAAGACGTTTCTCCTCATCTCGGTCCTAAATGGCTTACCCTTTATCCTTAGACTGTGACCCCTGGTTCTGGACTTCCCCAACATTGGGAACATTCTTCCTGCATCTAATCTGTCCAATCCTGTCAGAATTTTATGTTTCTATGAGATCCCCTCTCATTCTTCAAAATTCCAGTGAATATAAGCCTAGTCGATCCAATCTTTCTTCATATGTCAGTCCTGCCATCCTGGGAATCAGTCTGGTGAACCTTTGCTACACTCTCTCAATAGCAAGAATGTCCTTCCTCAGATTAGGAGACAAAAACTGTACACAATATTCAAGGTGTGGTCTCACCAAGGTCCTGTAAAATAGCAGTAAGACCTCCCTGGTCCTATACTCAATTCCTCTCGCTATGAAGGCCAACATGCCATTTGCCTTCTTAACCGCCTGCTGTACCTGCATGCCAACTTTCAATGACTGATGTACCATGACACCCAGGTCTCGTTGCACCTCCCCTTTTCCTAATCTGTCACCATTCAGATAATATTCTGCCTTCCTGTTTTTGCCACCAAAGTGGATAACCTCACATTTATCTACAATATACTGCATCTGCTATGCATTTGCCCACTCACCCAACCTGTCCAAGTCACCCTGCAGCCTCTTAGCATCCTCCTCACAGCTCACAATGCCACCCAGCTTAATGTCATCTGCAAACTTGGAGATATTACATTCAATTCCTTCATCTAAATCATTAATGTATATTGTAAAGAGCTGGGGTTCCAGCACTGAACCCTGCGGCACTGCACTAGTCACTGCCTGCCATTCTGAAAAGGACCCGTTTATTCCTACTCTTTGCTTCCTGTCTGCCAACCAGTTCTCTCACCACGTCAATACATTACCCCCAATACCATGTGCTTTAATCTTGCACATTAATCTCTTGTATGGGACCTTGTCGAAAGCCTTTTGAAAGTCCAAATATACCACATCCACTGGTTCTCCCTTGTCCACTCTACGAGTTACATCCTCAAAAAATTCTAGATTTGTCAAGCATGATTTCCCTTTCATAAATCCATGCTGACTTGGACCGATCCTGTCACTGCTTTCCAAATGCGCTGCTATTACTAATCTTTAATAATTGATTCCAACATCTTCCCCACCACCGATGTCAGGCTAACCGGTCTATAATTCCCTGTTTTCTCTCTCTCTCCTTTTTTAAAAAGTGGTGTTACATTAGTAGAGGATGGTGGGGCGGTGGGGAGTTGGGGAGGTGGGGGTCGGGGAGTGTAAGACAACAGAAGGTTCCTGGGAGAGGATGGTGGAAAGCAATTATAGACAAAGGCAAAGAGCTTAAATTCAAACCATTGGGAGATGAGGCTATGTGTCGGCCCACGAGGATGGGGTGATGAGCCAGTGGGCCTTAGTGGGGGGCAGGATGTGGGTGGCAGAACTTCGGATCAATTGGAGTTCACAGCGGGTGGAGTTTAGGAAGCTGGCAAAGAGGGCGTTGGAGAACTCATGTCTAGAGATGGCGAAGGCGTGGAGAAGGGTTTTGGTATCGGTAGGAGGGGAGCCAGGCAATGTCATGGGGGTGGAAGTAAGCAGACAGGCTGTGACTCTTGGAACTCAGCAAAAACAATGCAGTCTGGGTTAGCCTACTTGAGCAGCCAGGGTGATGGAGCCAATTTCGAGGGGGGTGCGGAGTTTTTAGCATGGGCTGAAAATAACGGCTATCGTCTTCTTGAATTTCAACTGGAGGAAATTCTGGCATTCTGGAAATTCTGGGGCTTAAAAAGAAAAAGAAAAACTTGCATTTATATAGCGCCCTTCACGTCTCAAAGTGCTTTGCAGCCAACGAACTACTTTTGAAGTGTAGTCACTGTTGTAATGTGGGAAACGGGATAGCCCAACTTGCACACAGCAAGCTCCCACAAACGTCAATGTGATAATGACCAGATAATCAGTTTTTTTGTTATGTTGGTTGAAGGATAAATATTGGCCAGGACACTGGGGCTAACTCACCTGCTCTTCTTCAAAATAGTGCCATGGGATCTTTTACATCCATCCGTAAGACGGCACCTCTGACAGTGCAGCACTCCCTCAGTACTGCACTGGAGTGTCAGGCACTCAACACTGGAGTGATGCGGTGAATTAATGGTGAGGCAGAGCGAGCTATCATCAAGATGTGAGTGAAAACTGATTGTGTGTCTAGGATAACGTCACCGAGTGGCAACATGTAGGTCAGGAAGGGGAGGAGAGCAAGGATGGGGCGGGGGAAGGGGGAGGGGTGAAGAGGGAGATAGTACCTGGAGCAACTGTGCGGATGCTTCCTGAGATGTAGAAATTCATGCACTCTTTGCATTTGATGTTCGAAGTGCAGGTGGAAGAGGTGAGGGAATGGTTTGAGGAGGCAGGTTTCATAGCAGGAAAAATAAATCGTCAAGAATCTGTAATGATTTCCTTCCGGAAAATCAGCTGGTTGTGTCCTCATGAAATTAACAGCTAACTCCTACATTACACCAGTGAATACACTTCAAGAAAGTACGTCATTGAGGTCAGGAAAGGCGCGATATAAATGCTAGTATTTCTTTCTAACTAAATATATTTTTCTCCAACAAGCAAGAGTCTAACCAACTCCCCTTGAATTCCCCCACCATCAACATCCTGGGGATCACCATCGACCAGAAATTTAACTGCACCAGCCACATAAATACTGTGGCAACAAGAGCAGGTCAGAGACTGGGTATTCTGCAGCGAGTGTCTCACCTCCTGACTCCCCAAAGCCTTTCCACCATCTACAAGGCACAAGTCAGGAGTGTGATGGAATACTCTACACTTGCCTGGATGAGTGCAGCTCCAACAACACTCAAGAAGCTCGACACCATCCAGGACAAAGCAGCCCGCCTGATTGGCACCCCATCCACCACTTTCAACATTCACTCCCTCCACCATTGGCGCACCGTGGTTGCAGTGTGTACCAGTGTGCACCAGAAGCACTGACCACACTCGACCAGCTCCGTTGGGTGGGCCACATTGTCCGCATGCCTGACACAAGACTCCCAAAGCAAGCGCTCTACTCGGAACTCCTACACGTAGGTGATCCCCAGGTGGGCAGAGGAAACATTCCAAGGACACCCTCAGAGCCTCCTGATAAAGTGCAACATCCCCACCGACACCTGGGAATCCCTGGACAAAGACCGCCCTAAGTGGAGGAAGAGCATCTGGGAGGGGGCTGAGCACCTCGAGTTTCATCGCCAAGAGCATGCAGAAATCAAGCGCACGCAGCGGAAGGAGCATGCAGCCTACCAGACTCCCCACCCACCCTTTCCTTCAACCACTGTCTGTCCCACCTGTGACAGACACTGTAATTCCCATATTACAGTATGAGAACTCACTTTTAGAATGGAAGCACGTCTTTCTCGATTTCGAGGGATTGCCTGTGATGATGATGTGTACAATTTACAAGATACACTGCAGCAACTCGCCAAGGCTTCTTCGGCAGCACCTCCCAAAACTGCGACCTCTACCACCTAGAAGGGCAAGGGCAACAGGCGCATGGGAACACCACCACCTCCAAGTTCTGCTCCAAGTCACACACCATCCCGATTTGGAAATATATCGGCGTTCTTTCATCGTCACTGTGTTCATAATCTTGCGACTCCCTCCCTAACAGTACTGTGCGAGTACCTTCACCACATGAACTGCAGTGGTTGAAGAATGTGATTAAGGATGGGCAATAAATGCTGGCTTTCCCAGCGACACCCACATCCCGGAACCAATAGACCAGTCAAGATTGGTCCATCTAACAAACCTGTTTCAGGAATGTCTACACATAGATTTTACTGTTTGAAGCAATCCCGAGCTTTGCTTCTATCGATACATTTTTCCACAAATGTGAACAGGTGCATGATTCAAATAGAAGGCAAAAACATTCAGGTTTCAGATATCATAACGGCTCCCACAGAATAACATTTTCCTAAATATTGTAATGGGCCTGGGATGCACGTTACCCTGATCGGGGAGTGCATCACACTGACACAGGGGGCGTTAAAAGTAGAAACATATTCCATCCCCCAGCACTGCCACCACTATCTTGATGAGCAAAACAGAACATTCTTATTACCTTCGGAAGTGTGCGAAGACTTGAACAGTTAGTTTAAATCGTCTGCGCGGAGACAAATGTCAAACTGTTACCAAATACAAACATACGAAAAATGACGTACAGGTAAAGACCATCTGGTCCATCGAGCCTGTCCACACAATTGCAATAACTTGTGTATCACAACATGTACACTCCACCCTGTTATGTCCAGAATAAACTAATGTGATTGAGTACTGTAGATATGAGTAAGTGTGACCTTAGTCTCTTTATTCTAACTCCAGAGTGTTCGTACGACATGGGAGGCCTGCTTATATACAGTGCTCCAAAGGGATGCTGGGATCCTTTGGGACTCCAACAGATACGCCCTCTGGTGGCAGTAGAAAGCTGGTTACATAGGGTTGCATACATAACATCACTCCCTCCCATAGTCAATAGTACAATTATTTACAGGGTGAGACGGTTTGGGGCTTTCCACTCCCTGGTCGATCGTCTCGGTACAAATGCAGGTGCAGGTGAGTTGGTTGGTTCTTCGCTGGGCTGCTGCGCAGCTGGCCTTGCTGGGCTGCTGGGGATGATGAGTTCAGCTTCATGGTCAACCGTGATGTCGGTTAAAACTTGTGTGTGTGTGTCGGAGGGTCGAAGTTGGTGGTGTCCTCTTCAGGTTGCTCGTGGCTGTCTGTGAATCGCAGTTTGGTTTGGTCCAAATGCTTTCTGCAAGTTAGTCCATTTGCAAGTTTGACCTCAAACACCCTACTCCCTTCTTTGGCTATGACAGTGCCAGCAAGCCATTTGGGACCATGTCCATAGTTGAGTACAAATACAGGGTCATTGACTTCAATATCGCCTGACAAATTTGCGTGATCATTGTACATGCTTTGTTGATGCCGCCTGCCCTCAACATGATCATGGAGATCGGGGTGGACGAGAGAGAACCTTGTTTTGAGCGCCCTTTTCATGAGCAGCTCGGCTGGGAGAACCCTGGTGAGCGAATGGGGTCTGGTGCGGTAGCTGGGCAGGTCTCGGGACAGGCAGGTCTGCAGGGAGCCTTCTGACACGCATTTCAAGCTTTGCTTGATGGTTTGGACTGCCCGTTCAGCCTGGCCATTGGATGCAGGCTTGCACGGGGCAGACGTGACATGCTTGATCCCATTGCGGGTCATAAATTCCTGGTGAAGCACGGCCCATTGTCACTGACAAGGACATCAGGCAGGCCGTGCGTGGCAAACATGGTTACAGACACTATTACACACTCAATCCACTTTGAATAAGCATCCACAACAACCAAGAATATTTTGCCTAGGAACGGGCCAGCGAAGTCAACGTGGATCCTAGACCACGGTTTGGAGGGCCATGACCACAAACTTAGCGGTGCCTCCCTGGGTGCATTGCTCAGTTGAGAGCAAGTGGGGCATGCAAGTCTCCAAATCTGAGTCGATGCCGGGCCACCACAGATGGGATCTGGCTATAGCTTTCATCATTACTATGCCTGGGTGGTACTGTGTAGGTCGCGTATGAATGTTTCCCTGCCTTTCTTGGGCAAAATCACGCGATTATCCCATAAAAGACAGTCCACCTGTATGGGCATTTAGTCTTTACACCGCTGGAACGGCTTGATCTCTTCATGCATCTCTGCTGGGACGCTGGACCAGCTCCCATAGGTCCTGATCTGGCGGGTCTTAACGGGTAATTTTTTGTTTTTAAATGCATCCATCACCAAGAGCAAGTCTGCAGGCTGTGCCATTTCCACCTCGGTGGTGGGCAATGGTAGCCGACTGAGAGCATCAGCGCAGTTCTCTGTGCCTGGCCTGTGGCGAATTACATAGTTATATGCAGGCAGCATGAGCGCCCATCTTTGGATGCAAGCAGAGGCATTGGTCTCTGAGAATAGCGATATGAGCAGCTTATGGTCAGTTTCTAACTCGAACTTAAGCCCAAACAGATACTGATGCATTTTTTTTACCATAGGCCCTTTTGGCCTTGGACAAGGTCCTGGACACATAAGCGACCGGTTGCAATGTTCCCAATTCGTTTGCTTATTATAACATACACCCGACCCCGTACGAAGATGCATCGCAAGCTAGCACTAAACGTTTACAAGGATCATACAGGACAAGCAGTTTGGGCTTTCTCAAAAGCTGTCTCTTGTGATTTCCCCCATACCCAGTCATCTCCCTTGCATAGCAACACATGTAGGGGTTCTAGCAAGGTGCTTAACCCGGGTAGGAAATTACCAAAATAATTGAGGAGTCCCAGGAACAACCGCAGCTCCATCACGTTCTGTGGCCTCGGCATGTTTTTGATGGCCTCCGTCTTGGCGTCGGTGGGTCTGATGCCATCTGCTGCAATTCTTCTCCCTAAGAACTCGACCTCTGGCGCCAGGAAAACACACCTCGAGCGTTTCAATCTGAATCCCACACGATCTAGCAGACTTAGAACCTCTTCCAGGTTCTGCAAGTGTTCGATGGTGTCCTGCCCTGTGATCAATATGTAATCCTGGAAAACCACGGTGCGCGGAACCGACTTTAGTAGATTCTCCATGTTCCTTTGAAAAAATAGCCATGGCCGATCGAATCCCAAACAGACATCTATTGTAGATGAACAGACCTTTGTGCGTGTTGATGCAGGTGAGGCCTTTTGAAGATTCCGCCAGCTCCTGCGTCATGTAGGCCGAGGTCAGGTTCAACTTGGTGAATGTCTTTTCTCCTGCCGGCGTCGCAAATAGGTCGTCTGCCTTGGGTAGCGGGTACTGGTCCTGCAGCGAAAAACGGTTAATCGTTACTTTATAGTCCCCGCAAATTCTGACCGTGCCATTGCCCTTGAGAACTGGAACAATCGGATTGGCCCACTCGTTGAACTCCACCGGCGCGATGTTGCCTTCTCGTTGCAGCCTGTCCAGCTCAATCTCCACTTTCTCTCGCATCATATATGGCACCGCCCGTGCCTTGTGGTGGATGGGTCGTGTACCGGGAATCAAGTGGATCTGCACCTTCGTCCCCGAGAAACTTCCAATGCCTGGCTCAAACAACGACAGAAATTTGCTCAGAACCTGGGCACATGAGGCATCATCGACGGACGAAAGAGCTCGGATGTCGTCACAGTTCCAGCAGATTTTACCCAGCCAGCTTCTGCTGAACAGTGTGGGGCCATCTCCTGGTACTATCCAGAGTAATAGTTCATGCACTGCTCCATTATAGGAGATGTTTACTGCTGCGCTGTCAATTTAGTGTAAGTTCTCAGCTTGGTGTGAATGGGGCTAAGCTTGGGCCTGTGTGCCTTGTTGCACCACAGCCTGTCGAAGGCCTTTTTGCTCACGACTTACACTCGTGTCCAATTCCATGGATACTGGAATTCCATTCAGTTCAACTTTTAACATGATCGGTGGACATTTTCTGGTGAAGGTTTGTACCCCGTACACTTCTGCTTCCTCGGTTTGAGTCTCTAGTTCAGTTTGATCTGCCATGGATCGGTCTTCCTCTGCAACGTGGTGGTTTGCAGGGTTTGCAGCTCATCTGCACATTCGCTGGAGGTGTCCTATTGTCCCACAGCCTTTGCACGCAGTGTTTGAAGCGGCATTGATGGGCTCGATGATCACCTCCGCAGCGCCAACAAGGTGTTAACTGCCTCGCATTAACGCTTGATGGCGGACTCTGAGTCATCTGAGGTCACGCAGCTGCAGGTGTGTACGTTCTGCCATATGCATTCCTGCCTGAAAACGATGTTACTTTGTGTACAGTACTTGCCGAACCATCTTTATGCTGCGAGATTTGTTTGGTGTTATCGCTGGTGGACATAAATGCCTGGGCTATCGTTATGGCTTTGCTCAGGTTCGGTGTTTCAACAGTCAATAGTTTGCGAAGGATAATCTCATGGGCAATGCCAAGCACAAAAAGTCTCTTATCATTTGCTCCAGGAATCCATCAAATTCGCAATGTCCTGCAAGGCGCTTTAGTTCGGCGATGTAGCTCGCCACTTCCTGGCCTTCAGACCGTTGACATGTGTAAAATCGATACCTTGCCATCAGAATGCTCTCTTTCGGATTTAGGTGCTCCCGGACCAGCATACACAGTTCTTCATACGATTTGGTTTTTGGTTTTACCGGAGCAAAAAGATTCTTCATGAGGCCATAGGTTGTTGCCCCGCAGACGGTGAGGAGGATCGCCCTTCATTTGGCAGCATTCACACTGCCCTCCAGCTCGTTGGCCACCAAGTAATGGTCAAATCGCTCCACGAAGGCCTGCCAATTGTCCCCTTCTGAGAATTTCTCCAGGTTACCAACAGTTCTCTGCATTTTCGCATGATGGTTCGTTATCTCGTCGCCAGTTGTTATGTCCAGAATAAACTAATGTGATTGAGTACTGTAGACATGAATAAATGTGACCTTAGTCTCTTTATTCTAACTCCAGAGTGTTGGTACAGCATGGGAGGCCTGCTTATATACAGTGCTCCCAAGAGATGCTGGGTTCCCTTGGGACTCCAACAGATACGCCCTCTGGTGACGGTAGAATGCTGGTTACATAGGGTTACATACATAACACACCCCACTCCAAACCATGTGATCTCCTTGAAGAGGCAAAAAAACAGAAAAATGCCCAGGACAATTTGGGATTAAAAATCTGGGAAAATCCTTTCCGACCCATCTACTCGATCGAAACTAGTCCAGGAGATCACTCTGGCCATTAAATTCCCTGCAGTACCCACCTTCTGTAAGAGGTGATCTCCACCATAGCCGGATATAAATCTAGCTTTTGCTTGAAGGAATTCAGTGAATCTGCATCCGCCACATGAGAGGGCAGCTCGTTCCAGAGGTCTACTATTCTCTGGGAAAAGAACCACTTCCTGACATCTAACCTGGATCTAGCCTTATATAACTTAAATTTGTGATCCCTGGTCCTGCCTAACCTATTTAATTGAAATAAACGGTCAGCTGGAACACTGTCTATTCCCTTCATTATCTTATAAACCTCAATCATATCCCCCCTAAGTCTACGCTGCTCTAAGGTAAAGAGTCCCAACTCTTTTAACTTATCTTGATAACTAAGATTCTTTAGACTTGGAATTAGTCTAGTGGTCCTCTTCTGCACCCTTTCCAGCGCCTCAATATCACCCACCATATGAGGAGACTAAAGCAGTATTCCAAGTGCGGTCTGACTAAGGTCTTGTACAAGGACAAGACAGTACGCCTCGTCTTATCCTCAATTGTCCTGTGGATACACCCCAACACCCTATTTGCTCTAGCTATCGCTGCACAGCATTGCTCATGTACCTTTAAGAATGTATTCACTAGAATCCCCAAATCTCTTTCTATCTCCACCGTCTTAAATGTCTTTCCCTGGCGGGTGCATGAATGTTGAGCATTTGCCCTGCACACATGTATAACACTGCACTTATCTAAGTTATACATCATTTTCCAGTCATGAGCCCAGTCTCCCAATACATTAAGATCTTCCTGAGCCTCTTCTACAGTTCTAGCACTCGCACAGATCTTGGTATCATCTGCAAATTTGCAAATTGTGCTGCCAAGCCCTGAATCCAGATCATTAATAAAAATTGTAAAAAGCAACGGTCCCAACACTGATCCCTGTGGGACACCACTGGTGACCGGTCTCCAAACAGATCCAAATCCATCTATAACTGCTCTTTGCCTGCATCCTGCCAGCCAGTTCTGAATCCAGCTCAATATATTACCACTAATACCAGAGGCTCCGATCTTATAGAGAGGCCTTTTATGCGGTACCTTGTCAAAAGCTTTTTGGAAATCTAAGTAGACAATGTCTACAGGGCTTCCCTCATCCACCAACTTTGTAACTTTTTCAAAAAATACAATTAGATTTGTGAGACATGACCTCTCTTTTATGAAGCCATGTTGGGTGTCCCGGATATGTCCCTCGCCATCCAAGTATTCATATATTGCATCCCTTATGATTCTTTCAAGCATCTTACCTATCACTGATGTTAAACTGATGGGCCTATAGTTACCAGGTTCTGCCTTGTCACATTTTTTTAAATGGGGACTACATTAGCCCCCTTCCAATCTGTAGGAACCATTTCAGAATGCAGTACGCTATTAAAAATAAGGCCAGGGGCTCGCACAGCACATGCCCCATCTCCCGGAGGATCCTCGGGTGGATATCATCCAGCCCAGCTGCTCTATCTATTTTTAAGTTCTTAATTCTTTCTAAAACTTATGTCTTTAATACTCTATGAATGACTCCACGAGGTCTAGTATTGTACTTGAGCTGTTGTGACCTTAGTCCCATTTATTGTAACTCCAGAGTGAGGCACAAGCATGGTGGGCAGCCTTTTATACTGGGCCCTGCAGGTGACCCTCAGGTCTCCCACCGCAGTGCCCTCTGGTGGCACACCTTATGTGACTATACAGTTAGTATACATGGTCTACATACATGACAAAAACAATATGCTTATCTATACAACTAGTATTGTTAAATTCTAATATGCGAGCATCATCTTCAAGGGTGAAGACTGATGCGAAATACTCATTTAATATTTCCGCCATCCCCAGTGAGTCATTTGTAACCTGTCCCTGAACTCCTTTCAGTGGCCCAATACAGTCTTTGATAGTTCTCTGACTCTTCACATAACTAAAAAAGCTTTTCCCATTACTGCTACAGTTGTCCACAATCCTTTTCTCCATTAGACTTTTTGCTGATCTAATAGCAACCTTCGTTTTCTTTAGTTGTTCTTTGTATTCAATCCTATTTATTTGAGTATTAAATTTCTTTAATTTATAGAAACATTTCTGTTTAGATCTTATTTGTCTTTGTACATACCCAGTCAACTACCTTGGCTTTTTCTTACTGCATTTCCTTCTTTTGATTTTGGGTACATGTTTGTTTTCCACATTTTTAATCTTATTCTTAAAAACTTTCCATTTATATTCAATATCGGTCGCATCACCACCGAGGAGGGTTAGCCAATTTACCTGTCACGGTACATTAGTCATTGAAGGTTGGCATGCAGGTACAGCAGGCGGTGAAGAAAGCAAATGGTATGTTGGTCTTCATAGAGAGAGGATTTGAGTATAGGAGCAGGGAGGTCTTACTGCAGTTGTACGGGGTCTTGGTGAGGCCACACCTTGAATATTGTGTACAGTTTTGGTCTCCTAATCTGAGGAAGGACGTTCTTGCTATTGAGGGAGTGCAGCGAAGGTTCACCAGACTGATTTCCGGAATGCCAGGACTGACATATGAAGAAAGATTGGATCGACTAGGCTTATATTCACTGGAAGAATGAGAGGGGATCTCATAGAAACATAAAATTCTGATGGGACTGGACAGGTTAGATGCAGGAAGAATGTTCCCGATGTTGGGGAAGTCCAGAACCAAGGGTCACAGTCTAAGGATAAGGGGTAAGCCATTTAGGACTGAGATAAGGAGAAACTTCTTCACTCAGAGAATTGTGAACCTGTGGAATTCTCTACCACAGAAAGTTGTTGAGGCCAGTTCGTTAGATACATTCAAAAGGGAATTAGATGTGGCCCTCATGGCTAAAGGGATCAAGGGGTATGGAGAGAAAGCAGGAATGGGGTACTGAAGTTGCATGATCATATTGAATGGTGGTGCAGGCTCGAAGGGTCGAATGGCCTACTCCTGCACCTATTTTCTATGTTTCTATGTTTACCTGTTCCAAATCATCTGCCATTTTGGAGAAGTTTGCTCTTCTGAAATCCGATACGAGTTGCTGGTTCCCAGTACCTTTAGTTCTACTAGCCAATTGGAACCGTATAATGTTGTGGTCACTGTTGCCCAGTTGTTTTATCTTAAACGGGAATTCTGTTTCTCTCTGCACAGATCCTGCTTGACCTGCTGAGTATTTCCAGCATTTTCTGTTTTTATTGCGGTTATATGGAGTTAGGTCACAGATCAGCCATTGAATGATGGAACAGGCTCAAAGGGCTATATGGCCTACTCCTGCTCCTATGTTATTGCTCTTATACTCCAACCCCCTAGCAACAAAGGTTAACATACAATTTGCCTTCCTAATTGTTTGCTGTACCTGCATGTTAAAGCTTCTGGAGCTAGGGTTGGAGGTAGTGAGGCAAATGGCTTTTGGGAGGGATTTCCAGAGGGTAAGACGTCTAGGGCTGGAAGAATGATGCTCAGTTGTGGAGGAGGAAGCATGCAGCAAGTTACGTGTCCATCTGCTGCTCCTTAAGCCCTCATCCATGCCTTTGTTACCTCCAGACTGGACTGCTCGCCTGCCCATTCTGCCACCTTTCATCCTCCGTACCATGAGCTCATCCAAAACTCTAAAACACGCACCAAGTCCCGGTCACCCATCACTCAGTGCTCGCCGACCTACACTGGCTCCCGGGCTGGAGGAAGCCCAGCCTAGTGACGAGAAACTCACTCATCTCAAGCCCAGAGTCGGTCAGGATCGAACAACTGTTTTAAGTGAAGCCACTATTGGGAATGTTGCTATATATTCTTTACTATTTTTGAAGCAAGGTGAGATTTGAATACACCTATTACTCTGCACGGTCACTTGCTGCCTATAGTAACAATCAGAACCAGCCTCATCTCATTGAATGTATCCCAGTTTACTTTCAGAAACATTGGAACTACATATGTGCAGCCACATGCAAAAGACACGTTATCCAGTCTAAAAGAAAGAACTTGCATTTATATAGTGCCTTTCACATCCTCAGGATGCCCCAAACGCTTTACAGCCAACAAATTCCTTTTGAAGTCTCGTCGCTGTTGTAATGTAGGAAACACAAGCACAACAAGGACGCACAAACAGCACATGTGATCATCTGTTTTGGGATAAATATTAAGCAGGATATCTGGGAGAACGCTCTGCACTTTTTCGAAAATGTGCCGTGAGATCTCTCACATTCACCCAAGAGGACAGGTAGGGCCTTATTTTAGCATTACGTCCGAAAGGCGGCAACTTTGACTGTGCATCACCCGCTTGGGACCGTCAGCTTAACTTTTGTGCTCGAGTTTCTGGAGTGCGGCTTGAACCCACAACCTTTGGACTGTAGAGGCAGGGAGTGTGACTCACCGAGCCACAGCTGACACGGTTTCATTAGATGTTGGGCAGTATAGGCATACTCCTGAACATAGGCTGCTCGGATCAGTTCATCCTAGGCAGTCCCTCGAGTCGAGGATGACTTGCTTCCACGTCAAAAAGTTCACAGGTGTTTCAACGAAGGACCTAATATTCCAGGTCCCTAACTACATCCTGAAGGGTGGAAGATGCCTGTGCGTGGATTGTTCTTTAACATGGGGTGGCCGTTGCACACCAGCCACCACACGGGCTTGACAGAGCTAGGTCTTGGTCCAGTGGCAAGGGTTATCCAAGACGACTGGAGACCTGCACGGACCTAGTGCGTGCACATATCGCAGTGTGGGCTGGCCCGTGCTACCCCTGGGCCCTCGCCTCTTCTGGCCCCGAACTCACGCCTCTCCTTTGCCCCGATCTCGCCGCTCCTGCTGTATCTGCCCACGTTCCAATCACCGACCCGGACCTTGGTGACGTCCCTCTTCGCTGCCGTTGCTCTCCTGCTCCAGCACATGCTGCTCCCTGGAGTGATTTGCCGCCAGGCTGCTGTTCCCGCTCCCCGGCCTGCTCCGATGGTGCTCGCAGGCCGGGGACCTATTAATGGAGTGACCAGCACTGCTGTACCTGAGAGAATGTCTAAGGCAGACGCACAATGTGTAACAGCAGCATTGAGAGTTTTTCTTTGTCACCTTTTAACATTTCTTCTGTTGCTGGTTTGGGGCAGCAGACTTTGAAACAATGCACCGGAGCTGCACTTTCCATCGAAAGATGATTCATCTTCAGGAACGCTGTAGTTAATCACCGCAAATTAAAATGCGTATATTGTACCCTGGAAAATAGGGAAATACTACCTACACACAGGGAGAAATTAAGCAGCGGCTGAACTTGCACTGAACCATTATAAGACTCAGTATGGGTGCCCCCAGGGATCAAAGGCTCCAGTCACTATATTAAAATCTGCTTGACATTGAGAAACAGGATAATGTATGTCGTACTACAGGGACAACGAAATACGTTCCACGTTGGTTAGAGAGGCATAAATTATCTATTTGTTTTAAGTCGAGCAATTTCTGAAAGCAGGATGTTTCTCCCCTGTCAGCATTAACTGCATTTTACTATGGCTCCATTTGGCTCAGGTCAATTCATCCCTAATTCATTGCCTGGGGCTGCAGTCTAAAAAGCATCTGTAATTTTTTTTTCATCACAATAACTCACTCCAGTCATTAACAATGATCATTTTAGCCATGTCCTTATTCTGTA
This sequence comes from Pristiophorus japonicus, assembly GCF_044704955.1. NCBI lineage: Eukaryota > Metazoa > Chordata > Chondrichthyes > Pristiophoridae > Pristiophorus > Pristiophorus japonicus. The sequence goes on along the minus strand of NC_091981.1, from coordinate 278,993,111 downwards.
AATTGTACTTTAACCTTTGCCTGCCAGCTGCTATGACAGTTTCCTCTTGTAGTTAAACATTTAAGAACATGAGAAACAGGAGCGGCAGTCGGCCATTCGGCCCCTTGAGACTGCTCCGCCACTCATTAAGATCATGGTTGATCTTTGACCTCAACTCCACTTTCCCGCCCAATCCCTCGATTCCCTCAGAGCCCAAAAATCTATTGATCTGAGCCTTGAATATACTCAAAGACTGAGCCTCCACAGCCTTCTGGGGTAGAGATTACCAGAGATTCACCACCCTCTGAGTGAAGAAATTTCTCAGTCCCAACTGGCCGACCTCTTATTCTGAGACTGTGACCACTGGTTCGAGACTCCCCAGCCAGGGGAAACATCCTCCCTGCATTAACCCTGTCGAGCTCCTTAAGATATATGTTTCAATGAGATCACCTCTCATTCTTCTAAACTCTAGGGAATTTAGGCCTAGTCTACTCAATCTCTCCTCATAGGACAATCCCCCCATCCCAGGAATCGGTCCAGCGAACCTTCGTTGCGCTCCCTCTAAGGCAATGAATTTGCTGAGTAGATCCTGGCATAACCAGTTACTCTGTTAATGTGTTCTTCAGAGTAAATTAATTTGCACTCTTCCCATGTTTCCTCGCCCCCTTCCCCGTGCACCCACCCCCGCCAAGACATTTATCTCTCCTGAAAGCATTGGCTCACGTTGGAGTATGATTGCAAAGGTGCCTCACTGTACATTGCTGCCCAATTGGCCACGCTTCACGTATAAGCCTAGACGCGTGTAATGAGATAATGTATAGCGTCCTCTAGCTAGGAGGTATCGATATAATGTATAGCGCCCTCTAGCTAGGAGGTATCAATATAATGTCTCGCGCCCTCTAGCTAGGAGGTATAGGGAGCTGTATCGAGAGAGAGGGGCTGTGAAGGAACGCCATTTTAAAGCTCCACATGGCTGTCTGAAATCTTCCAAATAAATAGAGTTAAGTTGAACTAAGAGTGTTCAAGAGACTATAAAATACAAAGCGGAGGTCAACGCCACAATCACAGTCTTCGTGCAACGTCCACACGAGGCAGTTCTCAGCAGAGGTCATTGGCCAGTGATCAAGGTGATTAGCTCATTTCTAGTCTGAGGGAATGTTGTGCCTTTGGGAGCGGCCCGTCAATGGCCCATCAACGTTCCTTTCCGTGTGCCAGCCCACTCTCCAAACTTGTGCTGACCTGGAAATGCTCAGACCGACCTAGTCTAAAAAGGCTTGCCTTGGCCTGTGCTACTGTCGGCACAGGCACCCTCGGACTCAGAAGGTCGTAGGTTCAAGTCCCATCCCGGAGACTTGAGTGCACAATCGAGGCTGATACTCCGGCTCACCTGAAGTTGGGCCTCAGGCCTCATTATCATAATTGTAGCGGGCTGCCGGCACCTGCTGCCACTCCTTTGGCTAAGTCCCGGGGGTGGAAGGAGAATGGAGGAGTATTGTGGAGCCGACAGGAGGACTTTGGCTCTGGATAAAAGTCCTCTCATAGAAAAAAATTGTTAATGGCCACTTTTTAGACTGCATCCACACCAGAAACTCCTGAGTGGAGCAGAACAGGCCCGGTGCTCCTGCTCCCCTCAGGGCTCCTCAATTTCAGAAAAGGGTCCTAAAACAGGCCTTAGGCTAATCATTAACATACGGAAGGGCCTTAATGCCTGAATTAGGTGGCTACCAGGGATGCCTGAAAAATCGCTCGACCCAATATGGGGTCAGACAGCTTTGGCTTGTGGAATGCAGCCCCACAAAATTGGTCGTTTTTGAACCCCATTTTCCGCCGGAAAACTGGCTCAACACAGATCAATTTTTATAAGTTTATCTTTGGTGAGTTAAAAACAAAACTATAAACAACGGAAAAATGATATAAAATTAAGCTGTCCATTTGGGTCAAGTGCACAGTTCTGGTCTCCTCATTACAAAAGAAAATAGAAACACGGCAGAAAGTGCAAAAAAGATTCACAGGGATGATACCAGAAATGAGAGGATGTAACTACCAGAGAAGACTGAACAGGCTGGGACTCTGTTCTCCAGAAACGAGAAGGCGGAGAGGTGTCCTGATAGGAGATCTTTAAAATTATGAAAGGGTTCGATATGGTAGGCATCGAGAGGATTTTTCCACTTGTGGGTGGAGTTCAAAACTAGGGGCCATAAATATAAGATAGTCACTAATAGGGAATTCAGGAGATTATTCTTCACCCAGAGAGTAGTGAGAATGTGGAACTCACCACCACAGGCGATTAACATTTAAGGAGAAGTTAGATAAGCACATGAGGGAGAAAGGAGTAGACAGACGCACAGTTAGGGTGCGATGAAGTAGGCGGGGGAGGAAGCTCGTGTGGAGCATAAACACCGGCACGGACCAGTTGGGTCAAATGGCCTGTTTCTGTGCTGTACATTCGATGTAATTCTATTATATGTCAGCAGGAATGACGCTGGTTTTGTTGCCAGAGAGGAGCTGCACACTGGAACACCTGGGATGCTTGCTGGCAGCTTTGCACTGCTGGCCAAATCTGCCTCAGATGGCAGTGAGATATGTCGGCCCACAAACATGGAATAAGAACGTAAGAATTAGGAACGGGAGTAAGCCATTCGACCCCTCGAGCCTGCTCTGCCTTTCAATGAGATCATGGTTGATCATCGACCTCAACTCCACTTTCCTGCACTATTCCCATATCCCTTGTTGATTCCCTTAATATCCCAAAATCTAGCGATCTCTGTCTTGAATATACTCAACGACTGAGCCTCCACAGCCCTCTGGGACAGAGAATTCCAAAGATTCACAACCCTCTGAGTGAAGAAGTTTCTCCTCATCTCAGTCCTAAATGGCCGACCCCTTATTCTGAGACCGTGACCACTGGTTCTAGACTCCCCAGCCAGAGGAACCATCCTCCCTGTATCTACCTCCCCGAATGTGAAGCGCTCCAGTATATCCACAACAAGCAGCTTCTTGACAGGTTGAGGCAGCAATGCTGTCAGGGGTATCGCTGAAGACCATCTACTTTGGTGCTGTCCCTGACGTGCAGGGGTGTCACTACGCTTACAGTAGAAATTTCCTGCCGACGCCATTACTGGCAGAGATGAGCTGTATTGGCTAACTTAGAGCAAGACTGACAGGGGCGTGATTGAAGCTGCCATCTTATCCTTGAAGCGTGCGAGCGGTTAGATCTATGGAGCAGAATGGAAGAAAGTACACAATAATAATCCACACCCTACAAATAATGCAAATGGCGATAATCGAGTCAGTAACCTAGCTGTCTGCCTCAAACTCATATGTCCAATTGGCACCTGACTTTGCTTCACAAACAGTGATGTGGGAGTGAGCATTTTTATTTTCCATGCTAAATTACTGGGTGCTAACCCCAGGAAAATCTCATGTCCATGGAATGCTGCCAAAAAGCCAAATAGATAAGATAGCAATCAACCATTGTAAGGTATTTCCTTCATGGGTTCTTTGCTTAAGAATTCATAGCAACACATTGCTAGTCATCATCATCCTCATTAGGCAGTCTCTCGAAATGAGGATGACTTGCTTCCACGCCAAAAAAAGATGAGTTCACAGGTGTTTCAATGAGGACCTGATATTCTCGGTCCCGAATTACATGTTGAAGGGTGGAAGATGCCTGTGCGTAGATTTTTTTAACGTGTGGTGGCCGTTGCACACCAGCCACCACACGGGCTTGACAGAGCTAGGTCTTGGTCCAGTGGCAATAATTACCCAGGACGACTGGAGACCAGCTCTGCTGCACAGACCTAGTGCGCACACATATCGCAGTGTGGGCTGGCCTGTGCTGCACATTGTGTTGTGTATGTATAATATAAGTATATGCCCTGTACACTCAATGTACAGTTACATAAGACCACTGAATGTATCTTCATGCTGTATACACTATGCCTGTACCACCAGAGGTGCAACTGGTGGAGATCTAGGGTCACCTGCACACTGCAGGTAACCAAGTATAAAAGGGAGCTCATCTTACTGTACCCTCATTCAGCAGCTGCAATAAATGGACTAAGGTCACAACAGTTCAAGTGCAATACCTTACCTCGTGGAGTCATTACCAGAGTGCTTGCAGACACAACACATTGCTATTAAGAACTGGTTGGTTTATTAACAAAGATTTAACAATCACACTACACATTACCAGTTCATCCACAAGGCTCACACACTGCACACCTAATCGTGGATGACCTTGACCTAACTGACAGGGATTTTATTGAGACTTGTGAACAGCATGTGACTGGCTAAGCCACTCACAGTGCAACAGCTCCACAAACCTGTGAGCATCCTCACAGGTGCATACATTACAACCATCATGAACCTTACTGCACTGAGGACCTGTGGGTATGATCAGGAGGGGGTGGGGGGGAGGGCTCATGCTTGAGCAATGTCACCACGTGATCAATTTCTGAAATGAACCATGCTATTGAGTAGAGTGCTGCACTCTGCCTCCGAGGGATGGGCAGGTTGTCCGGCGGTTATACCAAAGTGCTGCTACAGTGCCAGACCAGCCTGCAATCCCACTGCACTTCAAATAAAATGCAGCTAAACGGTGGAAAGTCTACGCGCAAAACTAAAGATAAATACAGCTGCTGCCACTCAGCACTGCATCCGAGAGCTCTGGGAGTCCCAGCGGAGAGAACGTCAGGCAGGTGTATGTTGTAAAACCAATGGTGATCCCCCATGGGCACGGCTACTCAGTGAACCTTGATGTTAGAAGAAAGAGTCTTGAGAAATGACTGGATAAACTATAGCCTCGAAAAGCGTGCCCTCCATGGCAGCCTTATAAATAGAATGGTTGATTCTAAGTAGAAAAAGTATAAGCAAATACGCAACGCTAGCAGGACAGGGTCAAGGTTGCAGAGGGCAGGTTTAGATGCCAGTGATTGTTTCCTCGCACAGACAGTGGACAACAGCTAGAATGGATTGTCAGAAGAGGTACCTGAGGTCAGGACTCATTAAAGATTCTGTGACAGGAAGATAGTAGGGTTGGTATTCTGGAAGGATGAGGTCAAGTGAGTCAAACAGCCTTCTACATCCAACTCACTGTAATATAAGAACACAAGAATTAGGAGCAGGAGTAGGCCATTCGACCCTCGAGCCTGCTCCGCCATTCAATAAGATCATGGCTGATCTTCTACCTCAACTCTACCTTTCTGCATTCTCCCCATATCGCTTAATTCCCTTAATATCCAAAAGTCTATTGATCTCTGTCTTGAATATACTCAAAGACTGAGCCTCCACAGCCCTCTGGGGTAGAGAATTCCAAAGATTCACTACCCTCTGAGTGAAGGAGTTTCTGCACACACACACATGTAATGTGTCGGCGAGAGGTACGTAGTGAGGCAGTCGGGACTTTGGAGAGAGGCCAATAAAAGGCACAGCAGGGAGTCCGGGGCCCAGCGTCGAGGAGGTGCGTGGAGAAGCGAGCCGGTGCAGCTACAGGGAGAAGGCAAAAAAGAAGTAGAAAGAAACAGAAAGGTGACGTCACAGCCAAGGGGGTAAGTGATTGGCTGGTGATTGGTGAGTAGTTTTTCTTTTTTCTCATCTATAACAGTGAGTAAACTTTAACATTGTTGTTGCCAATTTAAGTGTATCTAAGGGTCAAGGCATGGCAGGAGAGCTCGGTCACGTGATATGCTCCTCCTGCACCATGTGGGAACTCAGGGACGCTTCCGGTGTCCCTGACGACTATGTGTGCGGGAAGTGCATCCGCCTCCAGCTCCTGACGGTCCGCGTTGCGGAATTGGAGCTGAGGGTGGATTTACTCTGGAGCATCCACGATGCTGAGAATGACGTGAGTAACATGTGTAGCGAGTTGGTCTTACCGTAGGTGAAGGGTCCACAGCCAGATAGGGAATGGAAGACCAGCAGGAAGAGCAGTACAAGGAAGGTAGTGCAGGGGTCCCCTGTGGTCATCCCCCTGCAACACAGATACACCGTTTTGAGTACTGTTGAGGGGGATGACTCATCAGGGGAGGGCAGCAGCAGCCAAGTTCATGGCACCGTGGCTGGCTCTGCTGCACAGGAATGCAGGAAAAAGAGTGGGAGAGCGATAGTGATAGGGGATTCAATTGTAAGGGGAATAGATAGGCGTTTCTGCGGCTGCAACCGAGACTCCAGGATGGTATGTTGCCTCCCTGGTGCAAGGCTCAAGGATGTCTCGGAGCGGGTGCAGGACATTCTGAAAAGGGAGGGTGAACAGCTAGTTGTCGTGGTGTACATTGCTACCAACGATATAGGTAAAAAAAGGGATGAGGTCCAATAAGACGAATTTAAGGAGCTAGGAGCTAAATTAAAATGTAGGACCTCAAAAGTAGTAATCTCAGGAATGCTACCAGTGCCACGTGCTAGTCAGAGTAGGAATCGCAGGATAGCTCAGATGAATACGTGGCTTGAGCAGTGGTGCAGCAGGGAGAGATTCAAATTCCTGGGTCATTGGAAGCGGTTCTGGGGAAGGTGGGACCAGTACAAACCGGACGTTCTGCACCAGGGCAGGACCGGAACCAATGTCCCAGGGGGAGTGTTTGCTAGTGCTGTTGGGGAGGAGTTAAACTTATATGGCAGGGGGATGGGAACCAATGCAAGAAGACAGAGGGAAACAAAAAGGAGACAAAAGCAAAAGACAGAAAGGAGATGAGTCAAAGTGGAGGGCAGAGAAACCCAAGGCAAAAAACAAAAAGGGCCACTGAATATAAAGGGGCTGCAGGAGGGGTCAAAACTAAAAATCATGGTTTAAAAACTAGTATTAAAACACTCCACCTAAACGCACGCAGCATTCGAAATAAAGTAAATGAGTTGACGGCACAAATCATTACAAATGGGTATGATTTGATGGCCATTACAGAAACGTGGTTGCAGGGTGGCCAAGACTGGGAATTAAACATACAGGGTATCTGACAATTCGGAAAGATAGGCAAGAAGGGAAAGGAGGTGGGGTAGCTCTGTTAATAAAGGATGATATCAGGGCAGTTGTGAGAGACGATATTGGCTCTAATGAACAAAATGTTGAATCATTGTGGGTGGAGATTAGAGATAGTAAGGGGAAAAAGTCACTGGTGGGTGTAGGTTATAGGCCCCCAAATAATAACTTCACGGTGGGGAGGGCAATAATCAAGGGAATAATGGAGGCATGTGAAAAAGGAACGGCAGTAATCATGGGGGATTTTAACCTACATATCGATTGGTCAAATCAAATCGCACGGGGTAGCCTTGAGGAGGAATTCATAGAATGCATACGGGATTGTTTCTTAGAACAGTATGTTACAGAACCTACAAGGGAGCAAGCTATCTTAGATCTGGTCCTGTGTAATGAGACAGGAATAATAAACGATGTCCTAGTAAAAGATCCTCTCGGAATGAGTGATCACAGTATGGTTGAATTTGTAAAACAGATTGAGGATGAGGAAGTAGTGTCTCAAACGAGCGTACTATGCTTAAACAAAGGGGACTACAGTGCGATGAGGGCAGAGTTGGCAAAAGTAGACTGGAAACACTGACTAAACGGTGGCACAATTGAGGAACAGTGGAGGACCTTTAAGGAGCTCTTTCATAGTGCTCAACAAAAATATATTCCAGTGAAAAAGAAAGGCGGTAAGAGAAGGGATAACCAGCCGTGGATAATCAAGGAAATAAAGGAGAGTAGCAAATTAAAAACCAATGCATATAAGGTGGCCAAGGTTAGTGGGAAAATAGAAGATTGGGAAAATTTTAAACGACAGCAAAGAATGACTAAGAAAGCAATAAAGAAAGGAAAGATAGATTACGAAGGTAAACTTGCGTAAAAAATAAAAACGGCTAGTAAAAGCTTTTACAGATATATAAAACGGAAAAGAGTGACTAAAGTAAATGTTGGTCCCTTAGAAGATGAGAAGGGGGATTTAATAATGGGAAATGTGGAAATGGCTGAGACCTTAAATAATTATTTTGCTTCGGTCATCACAGTGGAAGACACAAAAACCATGCCAAAAATTGCTGGTCACAGGAATGTGAGAAGGGAGGACCTTGAGACAATCACTATCACTAGGGGGATAGTGCTGGACAGGCTAATGGGACTCAATGTAGACAAGTTCCCTGGTCCTGATGAAATGCATTCCAGGGTATTAAAAGAGATGGCGGAAGTTATAGCAGATGCATTCGTTATAATCTACCAAAATTCTCTGGACTCTGGGGAGGTACCAGCGGATTGGAAAGCAGCTAATGTAACGCCTCTGTTTAAAAAAGGGGGCAGACAAAAGGCAGGTAACTATAGGCCAGTTAGTTTAACATCTGTAGTGGGGAAAATGCTTGAAGCTATCATTAAGGAACAAATAGCGGGATATCTAGATAGGAATAGTGCAATCAAGCAGACGCAACATGGATTCATGAAGGGGAAATCATGTTTAACTAATTTACTGGAATTCTTTGAGGATATAACGAGCATGGTGGATAGAGGTGTACGGATGGATGTGGTGCATTTAGATTTCCAAAAGGCATTCGATAAGGTGCCACACAAAAGGTTACTGCAGAAGATAAAGGTACGCGGAGTCAGAGGAAATGTATTAGCATGGATCGAGAATTGGCTGGGTAACAGAAAGCAGAGAGTCGGGATAAATGGGTCCTTTTCGGGTTGGAAATCGGTGGTTAGTGGTGTGCCACAGGGATCGGTGCTGGGACCACAACTGTTTACAATATACATAGATGACCTGGAAGAGGGAACAGAGTGTAGTGTAACAAAATTTGCAGACGACACAAAGATTAGTGGAAAAGCGGGTTGTGTAGAGGACACAGAGAGGCTGCAAAGAGATTTAGATAGGTTAAGCGAATGGGCTAAGGTTTGGCAGATGGAATACAATGTCGGAAAATGTGAGGTCATCCACCTTGGGAAAAAAAAACAGTAAAAGGGAATATTATTTGAATGGGGAGAAATTACAACATGCTGCGATGCAGAGGGACCTGGGGGTCCTTGTGCATGAAACTCTTTTGAGTTTACCTGAAAATAAACATAAACATTAAAACCATGCCACCCGCCTGGGTGACACAGCAGACATTTTCAAGGCCCCTTTTTTTTCTTCTTTTTTTTTTGGTTTTTTTTGGGGCGCTAAAATCAAATTTTTCCAGTGCCCCCTATAAAAGGGGAAGGGGACACTAAAAGCACCGGCAATGAAAACAAATTAAACTTTAAAACGTAAAATCGAATTAAAATTTGGTTGCCGGGCGTGATGATGCACTCCAGTCGCTCCGGTGCCCACCTCTCGCGGAAGGCCGCGAGCGTACCGGTGGACACCGCGTGCTCCATCTCCAAGGACACCCTGGACCGGATCCTTGTGCATGAATCCCAAAAAGTTAGCTTGCAGGTGCAGCAGTTAATCAGGAAGGCGAATGGAATGTTGGCCTTCATTGCGAGAGGGATGGAGTACAAAAGCAAGGAGGTCTTGCTGCAACTGTATAGGGTATTGGTGAGGCCGCACCTGGGGTACTGCGTGCAGTTTTGGTTACCTTACTTAAGGAAGGATATACTAGCTTTGGAGTGGGTACAGAGACGATTCACGAGGCTGATTCCGGAGATGAGGGGGTTACCTTATGATGATAGATTGAGTAGACTGGGTCTTTACTCGTTGGAGTTCAGAAGGATGAGGGGTGATCTTATAGAAACATTTAAAATAATGAAAGGGATAGACAAGATAGAGGCGGAGAGGTTGTTTCCACTGGTCGGGGAGACTAGAACTAGGGGGCACAGCCTCAAAATACGGGGGAGCCAATTTAAAACCAAGTTGAGAAGGAATTTCTTCTCCAAGAGGATTGTGAATATGTGGAATTCTCTGCGTAAGGAAGCAGTTGAGGCTACTCATTGAATGTATTCAAGTCGCAGATAGATAGATTTTTAACCAATAAGGGAATTAAGGGTTACGGGGAGCGGGCGGGTAAGTGGAGCTGAGTCCACGGCCAGATCAGCCATGATCTTGTTAAATGGCGGAGCAGGCTCGAGGGGCTAGATGGCCTACTCCTGTTCCTAATTCTTCTGTTCTTATGTTCTTATGTAATGTATGCACCTGTCAGTATGCTCACACGTCTGTAGTGTTGTTGCATTGTGAGTGGCTTAGCCAGTCACGTGATGTTCACAAGACTCAATAGAACCCCAGTCAGTTGGGTCTAGGTGATCCACGATGAGGTACGCAGTTGTGAGCCTAGTGGATGAACTGGCAATGTGTCGTGTGATTGTTAAATGTTTGTTAATAAACCAACTAGTTCTTAATAGCAATGTGTTGCTATGAATTCTTAGGCAAAGAACCCATGAAGCAAATACATTACACCCACCTTGTAGCTTAGAAATGTAAAATTGAAGCTTAGACTCCAGAACAATATATTCAGGGACATTCGGCTAGACTGATATTTGAGCCAGGTTCAGTGTTCATAATAAATTATGGGTTGGGCATAGTTGGGAGCCCTCGTGCTCTGAGTTAGAAGATCCTGGGCTCAAGCCTTCTCCAGGACATAGGGGCTGAAGCTTTTTGGATCCCGATCCTGGCGGATTTTGCGGAGTCAGTGGGTTATTAGCATGGGATAGGTTGGCACAAATGCCGCTTTGGGCGCACCTCTGGCAACTGCCTGCCACTTGTGGCCAGGAGAGCTGATTCCCACCTTCCATTGCAGGACGGGGGAGGGGAAAAAGGTGTACTCCCTCCCCCCCTACCCCCGGCCACATCCTCTACAACCCCCTATATAAGGTGACCAATCAGCTAAAATGACTCTCTTTGTTTGGGGGTGGTGGGTTCAATGAAGGTTTCCTGGCCTGCATCCTATTTGTGGGGTCCACATTTCTCCAACTGGAGGTCATCAACATCATAGGCAGTCCCTCGAGGAATCGCGGAAGACCTGCTTCCACTCTAAAAGTGAGTTCTCAGGTGGCTGAACAGTCCAACACGGGAATTACAGTCTCTGTCACAGGTGGGACAGACAGTGGTTGAAGGAAAGGGTGGGTGGGGAGTCTGGTTTGCCGCACGCTCCTTCCGCTGCCTGCGCTTGTTTTCTGCATGCTCTCGGCGACGAGACTCGAGGTGCTCAGGGCCCTTCCGGATGCTCTTCCTCCACTTTGGGTCTTTGGCCAGGGACTCCCAGGTGTCGGTGGGGATGTTGCACTTTATCAAGGAGGCTTTAAGGGTGTCCTTGAAGTGTTTCCTCTGGCCACCTGGGGTTAGCTTGCCGTGTAGGAGTTCCGAGTTGCTTTGGGACTCTTGTGTCGGGCACGCGTACAATGTGGCCCCCCCAGCAGAGCTGGGATGCCTCAGTATTGAACATATGTAATCTTTAAGGGCCGGCCCAAGTAATATAAATTTGAGAAATGCTGGCAGCTGTGAATTAGCAAGCGTTTTGATATGGCTGATCTTCTTCACTTGGACGACAGATTTTTCTCAATTTTCAAATTACTGCCACAATAAAGGAATTTATTTTTTCTTGTACTTGGTGTTGGACTGACTGCTGCTGACTGGTTCCGTGAGAGCTATGCAGGAGTTCCAAGTAGAGCACATGCTTCGGGAGTCTTGTGTCGGGCATGCGAACAATGTGGCCCACCCAATGGAGCTGGTCAAGTGTGGTCAGTGCTTCAATGCTGGGGATGTAGGCCTGATCGAGAACGCTAACGTTGGTGCTTCTGTCCTCCCAGGGACTTTGCAGAATCTTGCGGAGACATCGTTGCTGGTATTTCTCCAGTGATTTGAGGTGTCGGCTGTATGTGGTCCACGTCTCTGAGCCATACAGCCCTGTAATTCATAACCATTTATCCATCTGGAGCTGCACCTCGACTCACTCGGCATACCAGCCTCCGCAGATACATCAGGCCCTGACTGAGCCGGGCCTTGCCCCTCCCCTTCCTCCTTCCACAGGATCAGCAGTCGAGCTCTCACCTCAGCAGGTCCAGCCACTTCCACAGGAACAGGAGGAGCCCATTCAGCCCCTCGATCCTGTTCAATGGGATCATGGCTGACTGATATCTTAACTCCATCTACCCATCCGCGCACGCCCCCCCCCCGCGCCCCCGCCCCCCCTCCTTTGAGGATTTTCAGGGCCATCGTGCACGGTGGAACACTTCCCCTTGAATCATAGAATCATATCGTGCTGAACGAGTCCATTTGGCCCATCATGCCGGTCCCTGCTCGTTGACGAAGCTATCCCATTACTCCCACTCCCCTGCTATCCCATTACTCCCACTCCCCTGCAACTCTTTCCTTTTCCAGTCTATATCCATTGCCCCCCAGTCATCAAGATCCACGGTGTGGCCCTGGACAACCTGAACCATTTCCCATACCTCGGGAGCCTCTTATCAACAAGAGCAGACATTGACGACGAGATTCAACACCACCTCCAGTGCAACCTTCGGCCGCCTGAGGAAAAGAGTGTTTGAAGACCAGGCCCTCAAATCATCCACCAAGCTCATGGTCTACAGGGCTGTAGTAATACCTGCCCTCCTGTATGGCTCAGAGGTGTGGACCATGTACAGTAGACACCTCAAGACGCTGGAGAAATACCATCAACGATGCCTCTACAAGATCCTACAAATCCCCTGGGAGGACAGATGCACCAACATTAGTGTCCTCGACCAGGCCAGCATCCTCAGCATTGAAGCACTGGCCACACTTGATCAGCTCCACATGTTCGACACACTCTACTCGGAACTCCTTCACGGCAAATGAGCCAAAGGTGGGCAGAGGAAACGTTACGAGGACACCCTCAAAACCTCCCTGATAAAGTGCAACATCCCCACCGACACCTGGGAGTCCCTGGTCAAAGATCACCCTAAGTGGAGGCAGTGCATCCGGGAGGGCGCTGAGCACCTCGAGTATCGTCGCCGAGAGCATGCAGAAATCAAGCGCAGGCAGCGGAAGGAGCTTGCGGCAAACCAGTCCCACCTACCCCTTCCCTCAACAATTATCTGTCCCACCTGTGACAGAGACTGTGGTTCTCATATTGGACTGTTCAGCCACCTAAGGACTCATGTTAAGAGTGGAAGCAAGTCTTCCTCAATTCTGAAGGACTGCCTATGATGATGATGAGACAAGCATATGAACGAGAAGGGAACAGAGGGTTATGTGGATAGCTTTAGATGAGGAAAGACGGGAGGAGGCTCAAGTGGAGCATAAACGCCGGCATGGACTGGTTGGGCCGAAGGGTCTATTTCTGTGCCAATTATCCTATATCCTATGTATCTGTCCTGACCTTATCCACCACCCCGCCACCCCCCCCCCCCCCCCCCCCCACCGCCTTGTCCCTAATCTGTATCCTGTAGCGGCCCAATATGAATCTCGTGTCAGTCCTGTATTATTTGGATGTTGGATGAACTTATTGGTTCATTGAACACTGTTACACAGAAGAAATATGAGTCTGTCGCGTAAAACCCTGCTGCACAAAGACAGCTAACCAGCGTGCGGAATTTCAGGGTGCGAGGGTTGCATGAAACGGCGTTTTAATTTCACTTGGCAAGGGACGAACCAGCAGGCAGGGTCGGAGGCAGCGAGGGGTCCTTTGACACTGTGAACCATCGCGACATGGCTAAGCACATAGAGGTCTCTCAGCTAGCTACCATCTGCATGCTTCACTCTGTGTGTTGGCCCAGAGTGCTGCTTCTTCCGAATGCTGTGCCGTTGCTCTGAATAAATGGGACTTAACCCGAGCGGAGTGCGGCGCGTTAGGAGGAACGCAACCCGTTGACGCCTGGATGCATTTTCTGGCTGTGAAGAGTGATTTTTGTATTAGACGATCTAGCCCAAAGCAGCCCTGGCCGTTCTCACTCGATATGTCATTTGTTTTCAGTGGCTCCCAGATACTGTCACACTGAGAATTCATGGGATGTCGCCTGGGTTTTATTGCTCCATGATACCACTAAAAGATGGCATTAAATTGAATGGAGGTTGGCCCAGCAAGCTAACGGCTGTTTCTCTCTGGCCAATGGACAAGCTGTCATTTCAATTTAAAGTTGCCCTGTTCCTGGTCCCCTGATTCGATTGAAATCTATTATACATTTATGGTGCTGAAATTAAACCATATCCCAGGGAGCTTATATTTTACATTTCTTGCATTGAGACATGATGCTTTCTACACTGTCGGAGTGTCTGAGCACAAACATAGAATTACATCGAGCCGACAGCACAGAAACAGGCCTTTCGGCTCAACAGGTCCGTGCTCCATATGAGCCTCCCCCTACCCTGCTTCTTCTATCCCCATCAGCATATCCTTCTAGTCCCTTCTCCGTCATGTGTTTACCTAGTTTTCCCCTGGTTGGGATGGAGTGTAGAATGTTTCAGTATAAGGGGTGCCGCAGTTGTGTGGGGCGGACTGGTTGGGCCTGATGCTCTTTGCCTTTCCGCCATTGTTCATTGTTCATAGGTTTATATGTAACCTTCAGGGCTGCTGACCGAGGGCCGTGCGGCTCTTTGTCGGCCGGCGCGGACACGATGGGCCGAGGTGGCCTCCTTCTGCGCTGTAAATTTCAATGTTTCTAAATGCAGCTGTGCTATTCGCCGTGGAAGCAAGTTCCACATTCTAACCCTCACCCTCTGGGTAAAGAAGTTTCTCCTGAATCCCCCATTGGATTTATCAGTGACTATCTTGTATTTATGGCCCACTAGGTTATGGTCTCGTCCGCAAGTGGAAACATCTTCTCTACGTCTATCCTATTCATAATTTTAAAAAGACCTCTATCAGGTCACCCCTCAACCTTCTCTTTTCCAGAGAAAAGAGCCCCGGCACGTTCAATCTTTTCTGATTGGTATAAACTCTCAGTTCTGCTATCATCCCTGTAAATCTCATTTGCATATTCTCCAGTGCCATTATATCCTTCTTATAATATGGAGACCAGACATTCGATGTAGGTGATTCTATGAGCTGTGTACTTCCAATATTGAGACTGCAACGTGACAACAGCCATTGAATTTGCATATAAGAAATTATTTTTTATGAACTACATTCTCCTCTCTCTCGATTTATTGAATTTAGTTTCAGTGGGATTTGAACACATATTGTGACAGTGCAGCACTCCCTCAGCGATACAGTGCCGGTTGAGATGTATGTGCTCAAGTCCCTGGAGTGGGACTTGAACCCACACCTTCTGATGCAAAGGCCAGTGTGCTACCCACTGAGCCACAGCTAACACAGTGGGGCATTGTAATATAGTGGCTATGTTACTAAACGAACAGTCCAGAGGCATGGATTAATAATCCAGATGAATCCAGAGAATATGACTTCAAATCCCACCATGGCAGTTTGAAACATTTTTTAAAAAATCTGGAAATACAAAGCTGGCACCAGTAAAAGCGACCGTGAAGCTGTTGGACTGTCCTTAAAAGACCAGCTGGCTCACTAATTTCCTTCAGGGAAGCAAACCAACCTCGTGAACTAGTTCCAAGATTTCGACCCAGCGACGATGAGGGAACGGCGATATGTCGGAATGGTGTGTGGCTGGGAGGGGAATTCAGAGGGGGTGGTGCTCCCATGCGCCTGCTGCCCTCATCCTTCTAAATGGTGGAGGTGGGGGGTGAGGGAGGTGGGGGTTTGGGAGGTGAGGATTTTGGGGATTTGAGAGGTGGGGATGAGGGAGGTGGGGGGTGAGGGAGGTGTTGGATATGGGATGGGGGGCGGGGTTTGGGAGGTGGGGGAGGTTCAGGAGTTGGTGTGTTGGGGAGGTGGCGGTCCGGGAAGTGCTGCTGATCTTATTAATGAACTATCGTGAAGTTACAATGAACTAAAAACGACAGCGAGCTGGTTTCCCCCATGAGAAAGCCTCATGTAGTAGCGTCTGAAATCCTTACACAGTAGCGCGCATGGTTAGCTCCCTGTATTACAAATTCTCAAACGCCAGTTTAGGATGGTGCGCGGTGAGTGAGCGCGAATGGAAATAAATCAATTTATAATTGGGAAAAACTGCAAAAGCACACAATCAATATTCTCCTCGTCCCATTTATGTTGGAAGCTGCTTTTGAACCACTTTCAATTTCTGATTGTTTCCTGCTGCTCATTCATCTTTTGAAGTTATTTAAATGTTATTGTATATCCACGAATGGCCCCATGCTGATCATTAATCAGTCTGGCTGCACGGCAGCGCAGTATAGCTGGTGGAATCGAAAGTGCGAAGCTGACGTTGAAAAGAAGGTGTCAGAAATGGGACAACCTTTCCCTGCAGTTCTTCCCTCCATGGCCTCGCTCCTGCCTATTTCTCTAACCCCCTCCAGCTCTATAATCCAGCCCGAACCGTGCTTTACCCTGACTCCGGTATCTTGTGCGTCACCACCTCACCCCCACCCACTCCCTTTGCCCCACCACTGGCAGTCGTGCCTTCAGCAATACCCTCCTTAAACCTCTCGGATTCTGCACCAGACCCTCTCTGACCAGGCTTCTGGTCTTCCCTCCCAATATCCCCCTCGTGGGCTGTGTACATTTTTTTTCCCCTCTGTGAAGCGGCCCGAAGGCGGGCTGAAGGTTCACGAGATTGATTCCTGAGATGAAAGGGGCTGTCTTACGAAGAAAGGTTGAGCAGGTTGGGCCTCTACTCATTGGAGTTTAGAAGAATGAGAGGTGTTCTTATTGAAAGGTATAAGATTCTGAAGGGGCTCGACAAGGTCGATGCAGAGAGGATGTGAGGGAATCTAAAACTAAGGGGCATAGTTTCAGAATAAGGGGTCGCCCATTTAAAATGGAGATGAGGATGAATTTCTTCTCTCAGAGGGTTGTAAACCTATGGAATTCTATGCCCCAGAGAGCTGTAGAGGCTGGGTCATTGAATATATTCAAGGTGGAGATAGATAGATTTTTAAATGATAAGGGAGTCAAGGGTTGTGGGGAGCGGGCAGGGAAGTGGCTTTGAGCCCAGGATCAGATCAGCCATGATCTTATCCAATAGCGGAGCAGGTTTGAGGGGCCAAATGGCCTACTCCTGCTCCTATTTCTTATGTTCTTATGTTCTAGCTTATAATGACATTTGATTGGTCGTGTAACAAGAGCTTCCATTTATGTAGCAGCGTTCATGTAAGGAAATACTTCAGAGTTCTTTATAGCAGGAGCAATGGACACCAAGCAGGAAGTAGCTGAGAAGGCTATATTCCCTCGAGTTTAGAAGAATGAGAGGTGATCTAATTGAAACATATCAAATTCTTACAGGGGTTGACAGGGTTAATGCTGAGAAAATGTTTCCCCTGGCTGGGTAATCTAGAACCAGGGGTCACAGTCTCAGAATAAGGGCTTTGGCCATTTAGGACTGAGATGAGGAGAAATTTCTTCTCTCAAAGGGTTGTGAATCTTTGGAATTCTCTACCCCAGAGAGCTGTGGATGGTCAGTCGTTGAGTGTGTTCAAGATAAATGTTTGGGAACTAAGGGAATTAAGGGTTATGGGGAAAAATTGAGGTGGAGGATTAGCTATGATCTTGTTGAATGGTAGAGCAGGCTCGAAGGGCCGAATGGCCTACTCCTGTTCCTTTTTCTTATGTTCTTATGCTAGGTCGAGGAGGTGACTGAAGGCACAGAGAAAGGAGGTTGAGTTAATCTGTTGTGGGGGATCTGGAGACATTGCAGGGAAGTGAATACGAGTGGGCCAAATGAGCGGGATTTAGTGCCACAGTGTTTTGGACAAGTTGAAATTCCTGGAGGGCGGAGGATGGGAGATCACTGGGGTTGTTGAGTCCACAGGTAACAAATGCATGAAAAAGAGTTTTAGTGGCAGTGGGGCTGAGGTAGAAGTGGTGACGGGCCATATTGTAAAGGTAGAAACAAGCGGTCTCGATGAAGGATACAATGTGGGGTTTAAAGCACAGCTCAGGGTCGAACAGGACGACAGCGTGGAATAGCCTGAGAAGGTTGGCGGAGGAGGGGGTAAAATGAGTGGCAAGGGAATGAACTTTGTGGCGGGAGTCGAAGTCACTGGCTTTAACCTTCCCAAGGTTGAGCTGGAGGAAGTTGTGACGCATCTAGGACTTGGTGTCGACCAACCAACGTGTAGATAAGGACAAGGATGAGGGCCGAGGTAGGTGCTTGGATGACCTGAGAGGTACTGGATTATGTTGAGGAAAGAGAAATCATTCCTGGAGATGTGCTGGTTGTGTTCGAATATGTAGGACTGAATGATGGAGGAGAGGCATTGGAGAAGATGACAACGTCAATTGTAGCAAACTCTGCAGAAAGGTCAAGGAGGGAACATACAAACATGGTCACATTGCAGATGATACCATCCTTGACTTTGGCTCCAGCTGTAATAGATGCACTTGTGAGTATGCTCACAAGGTTTGTAGAGCTGTTGAGTTGTGAGTGGCTTAGCCAGTCACGTGATGTTCACAAGACTCAATAAAACCCCGGCCAGTTGGGTTCAGGGGATCCATGATGAGCCTAGTGGATTAACTGATAATGTGTAATGTGATTGTTAAACCTTTGCTAATAAACCAACAAGTTCTTAATGTGTTGCTATGAATTCTTAAGCAAAGAACCATGAAGCAAATACATTACAGCAGCCATTTTGGGAAGCATTGGACACTTAAAGGGGCAGTCATCATCAAGCGAGAGGCGACTGTCGGCGAGAGGCGACAGTCCGGGGTGCGTGGAGTCCTACAAAAGGCCGCGAGTTCAGGAGTTCGGGCAGCGTCGGCGAGAGACTTGTGCAGCTACAGGGAGAAGGCAAAAAAGAAGTAGAAAGAAATAGAAAGGTGACGTCACAGCCAAGGGGGTAAGTGATTGGTTGGTGATTGGTGAGTAGTTTTTCTTTTTTCTCTTCTATAACAGTGAGTAAACTTTAGCATTGTTGTTGCCAATTTAAGTCTATCTCAGAGTTAAGTCATGGCAGGAGAGCTCGGACACGTGATATGCTCCTCCTGAAACATGTGGGAACTCAGGGACACCTCCGATGTCCGTCTCCAGCTCCTGACGGTCCGCGTTGCGGAATTGGAGCTGAGGGTGGATTCACTCTGGAGCATCCACGATGCTGAGAATGACGTGAGTAGCACGTGTAGCGAGTTGGTCTTACCGCAGGTGAAGGGTCCACAGCCAGATAGGGAATGGAAGACCAGCAGGAAGAGTAGTGCAAGGAAGGTATTGCAGGAGTCCCCTGTGGTCATCCCCCTGCAACACAGATACACCGCTTTGAGTACTGTTGAGGGGGATGACTCATCAGGGGAGGGCAGCAGCAGCCAAGTTCATGGCACCGTGAGTGGCTCTGTTGCACAGGAGGGCAGGAAAAAGAGTGGGAGAGCGATAGTGATAGGGGATTCAATTGTAAGGGGAATAGATAGGCGTTTCTGCGGCCGCAACCGAGACACCAGGATGGTATGTTGCCTCCCTGGTGCAAGGGTCAAGGATGTCTCGGAGCGGGTGCAGGACATTCTGAAAAGGGAGGGTGAACAGCCAGTTGTCGTGGTGCACATTGGTACCAACGATATAGGTAAAAAAAGGGATAAGGTCCTACGAGATGAATTTAAGGAGCTAGGAGCTAAATTAAAACGTAGGACCTCAAAAGTAGTAATCTCGGGATTGCTATCAGTGCCACGTGCTAATCAGAGTAGGAATCGCAGGATAGTGCAGATGAATATGTGGCTTGAGCAGTGGTGCAGCAGGGAGGGATTCAAATTCCTGGGGCATTGGAACCGATTCTCGGGGAGCTGGGACCAGTACAAACCGGACGGTCTGCACCTAGGGGAAGTGTTTGCTAGTGCTGTTGGGGAGGAGTTAAACTAATATGGCAGGGGGATGGGAACCAATGCAGGGAGATAGAGGGAAACAAAATGGAGACAGAAGCAAAAGACAGAAAGGAGATGAGTAAAAGTGGAGGGCAGAGAAACCCAAGACAAAAAACAAAAAGGGCCACTGTACAGCAAAATTCTAAAGGGTCAAAATGTAATAAAAAGGCAAGCATGAAAGCTCGGTGCCTCAATGTGAGGAGTATTCGGAACCCAGGAGAGGGCTCTGAGCTAGTTAGAGTGGGTGAGAGCTCAGATGAACAGGACCCCAAGAAAGAATGCAAAATGCAGGAGGCAACAGAGCAGAGTAGCACTGGGGTAAGTGTAAACCACAAGGTGATAGGAAGGGACAATATGTATGAATATAAAGGGGCTGCAGGAGGGATCAAAACTAAAAATCATGGTTTAAAAACTAGCATTAAAACACTCTACCGAAATGCACGCAGCATTCGAAATAAAGTAAAGGAGTTGACGGCACAAATCATTACAAATGAGTATGATTTGGTGGCCATTGCAGAAACGTGGTTGCAGGGTGGCCAAGACTGGGAATTAAACATACAGGGGTATCGAACAATTCGGAAGGATAGACAAGAAGGGAAAGGAGGTGGGGTAGCTCTGTTAATAAAGGATGATATCAGGGCAGTTGTGAGAGACGATATTGGCTCTAATGAACAAAATGTTGAATCATTGTGGGTGGAGATTAGAGATAGTAAGGGAAAAAAGTCACTGGTGGGCGTAGTTTATAGGCCCCCAAATAATAACTTCACGGTAGGACGGACAATAATCAAGGGAATAATGGAGGCATGTGAAAAAGGAACGGCAGTAATCATGGGGGATTTTAACCTACATATCGATTGGTCAAATCAAATCGCACGGGGTAGCCTTGAGGAGGAATTCATAGAATGCATACGGGATTGTTTCTTAGAACAGTATGTTACAGAACCTACAAGGGAGCAAGCTATCTTACATCTGGTCCTGTGTAATGAGACAGGAATAATAAATGATCTCCTAGTAAAAGATCCTCTCGGAATGAGTGATCACAGTATGGTTGAATTTGTAATACAGATTGAGGGTGAGGAAGTAGTGTCTCAAACGAGCATGCTATGCTTAAACAAAGGGGACTACAGTGGGATGAGGGCAGAGTTGGCTGAAGTAGACTGGAAACACTGACTAAATGGTGGCACAATTGAGGAACAGTGGAGGATTTTTAAGGAGCTCTTTCATAGTGCTCAACAAAAATATATTCCAGTGAAAAAGGGCGGTAAGAGAAGGGATAACCAGCCGTGGATAATCAAGGAAATAAAGGAGAGTAGCAAATTAAAAACCAATGCATATAAGGTGGCCAAGGTTAGTGGGAAACTAGAAGATTGGGAAAATTTTAAACGACAGCAAAGAATGACTAAGAAAGCAATAAAGAAGGGAAAGATAGATTACGAAAGTAAACTTGCGCAAAACATAAAAACAGATAGTAAAAGCTTTTACAGATATATAAAACGGAAAAGAGTGACTAAAGTAAATGTTGGTCCCTTAGAAGATGAGAAGGGGGAGTTAATAAATGGGAAATGTGGAAATGGCTGAGACCGTAAACAATTATTTTGCTTCGGTCTTCACAGTGGAAGACACAAAAACCATGCCAAAAATTGCTGGTCACAGGAATGTGGGAAGGGAGGACCTTGAGATAATCACTATCACTAGGGGGGTAGTGCTGGACAGGCTAATGGGACTCAAGGTAGACAAGTCCCCTGGTCCTGATGAAATACATCCCAGGGTATTAAAAGAGATGGCAGAAGTTATTGCAGATGCATTCGTTATAATCTAACAAAATTCTCTGGACTCTGGGGAGGTACCAGCAGATTGGAAAGCAGCTAATGTAACGCCTCTGTTTAAAAAAGGGGGCAGACAAAAGGCAGGTAACTATAGGCCGGTTACTTTAACATCTGTAGTGGGGAAAATGCTTGAAGCTATCATTAAGGAAGAAATAGCGGGACATCTAGATAGGAATAGTGCAATCAAGCAGACGCAACATGGATTCATGAAAGGGAAATCATGTTTAACTAACTTACCGTAATTCTTTGAGGATATCACGAGCATGGTGGATAGAGGTGTACCGATGGATGTGGTGTATTTAGATTTCCAAAAGTCATTCGATAAGGTGCCACACAAAAGGTTACTGCAGAAGATAAAGGTACGCGGAGTCAGAGGAAACGTATTAGCATGGATAGAGAATTGGCTGGCTAACAGAAAGCAGAGAGTCGGGATAAATGCGTCCTTTTCGGGTTGGAAATCGGTGGTTAGTGGTGTGCCACAGGGATCGGTGTTGGGACCACAACTGTTTACAATATACATAGATGACCTGGAAGAGTGGACAGAGTGCAGTGTAACAAAATTTGTAGATGACACAAAGATTAGTGGGAAAGTGGGCTGTGTAGAGGACACAGAGAGGCTGCAAAGAGATTTAGATAGGTTAAGCGAATGGGCTAAGGTTTGGCAGATGGAATACAATGTCGGAAAATGTGAGGTCATCCACCTTGGGAAAAAAAAAACAGAAAAAGGGAATATTATTTGAATGGGGAGAAATTACAACATGCTGCGATGCAGAGGGACCTGGGGGTCCTTGTGCATGAATCCCAAAAAGTTAGCTTGCAGGTGCAGCAGGTAATCAGGAAGGCGAATGGAATGTTGGCCTTCATTGCGAGAGGGATGGAGTACAAAAGCAAGGAGGTCCTGCTGCAACTGTATAGGGTATTGGTGAGGCCGCACCTGGAGTACTGCGTGCAGTTTTGGTTACCTTACTTGAGGAAGGATATACTAGCTTTGGAGGGGGTACAGAGACGATTCACTCGGCTGATTCCGGAGATGAGGGGGTTACCTTATGATGATAGATTGAGCAGACTGGGTCTTTACTCGTTGAAGTTCAGAAGGATGAGGGGTGATCTTATAGAAACATTTAAAATAATGAAAGGGATAGACAAGATAGAGGCAGAGAGGTTGTTTCCACTGGTCGGGGAGACTAGAACTAGGGGACACAGCCTCAAAATACGGAGGAGCCAATTTAAAACTGAGTTGAGAAGGAATTTCTTCTCCCAGAGGGTTGTGAATCTGTGGAATTCTCTGCCCAAGGAAGCAGTTGAGGCTAGCTCATTGAATGTATTCAAGTCACAGATAGATAGATTTTTAACCAATAAGGGAATTAAGGGTTACGGGGAGCGGGCGGGTAAGTGGAGCTGAGTCCACGGCCAGATCAGCCATGATCTTATTGAATGGCGAGCAGGCTCGAGGGTCTAGATGGCCTACTCCTGTTCCTAATTCTTATGTTCTTATGTTCAAGACGTTCCTTAAAACATTCCTCTTTGACCAAGCCTTTGGTCACCTGCCCTCATATCTAATGTGGCTTGGTGTCAAATTTTTTATCTCATAATACTCCTGTGATGCGCCTTGGGACGTTTCACTACATTAAAGGCGCTATATAAATACAAGTTGTTGTTGTTGTTGTCTCAAGTACTGAACTGGAAGAGATCGGGAACGGGAGCAGGTCCCTGGTCAGGGAATTGTGCATGGCCCAAGAAACGGGAATGGTAGCATAGTGGTTATGTTAATTGGACTAGTAATCCAGAGCCCTGGACTAATGATGACATGAAACAACCAGGTTGACATTAAAACAACATATGGTTCAGTAATGTGTAAGAAAATCTGGACATAAGGAAATCTGCCGTCCTTACCCGGCCTGGACTATATGTGACTCCAGCCCCGCAGCCAGCCATGAGGTTGACTCTTAACTGCCTCCTCTGAAATGGCCCAGCAAGCCACTCCGTTGTACCAAACTGCAACAAAAAATTGCGGTTCAAGAAGGCGGCTCACCACCACCTTCTCGAGGGCAATTAGGGATGAGCAATAAATGCCGGCCTTGCCAGCGACGTCCACATCCCATGCACGAATAAATAAAAAGAAAAATGTTAAAAATAGATAAACAAAAATATTTTAAATATGAAAACGATGAGTGCAATCTTTTGGCTTGACTGTATTAGCATCCAATGTATCGTTCAAGATCTTCTGTTGACAGCCTGAGAACAAATTAATGAATCAGACTTGATTCTGTACCTTGAGGTACCGAAGGTGTCAGCTGTGGCTCAGTGGGTAGCATTCTCACCTCTGAGTCAGAAGGTTGTGGGTTCAAGTCCCACTCCATAAATGTAGGCTGACAGCGTAGTGCTGAGAGAGCACTGCACTGTCAGAGGTGCCGTCTTTCGGATGAGATGTTAAACCGAGGCCCCGTCTGCTCTCTCAAGTGGATGTAAAAGATCCCACGGCACTATTTCGAAGAGCAGCGGAGTTATCCCCGGTGACCTGGCCAATATTTATCCCTCAATCAACATAACAAAAACAGATTGTCTGGTCATTGTCACATTGCTGTTTGTGGGAGCTTGCTGTGCGCAAATTAGCTGCCGCGTTTCCCACATTACAACAGTGACTACACTCCAAAAGTACTTCATTGGCTGTCAAGCGCTTGGAGACATCCGGTGGTCGTAAAAGGTTTTATATAAATCCAAGTCTTTCTTCTTTCCCTTGCATGTTAGTCCCGAAGACCACCTTTATTGTCGGGAGTGCATGTTGGTGACAAGAAATTCCCTCTGGGTGGTTTTCTGCCGAAAACCGACAGAAATGGTGCTGAACGGCCCTATCTACATCACATCAATAATGATGATTCCTTTGTCAACCAACATGAATCGAGTTCATGAGGCAGCTGCAGTTGTACATTTTGTAAGTAGACGATGCTGTGTTGACTAGTTTTGTGTCCAGGATGGTTTTGTTGACATATATTGAATGCTCCAGAAATGATGACAAGTTCTCCTATCACGTGGTCGGGACATGAAGCCCAAACACTAATGGGTACCACAGACAGAATCTGACTGGCAGTTTCTCAGCTAGTCTCAAGGACTTGTCAACACTGTAAATATTTTTTTTTCTGCTGACAGCCTTGAGCACCGTAGCTCGCTAATTAATTTTCAGACTATTTTGACAAATTCCCCCACTTTGCCAATTGAATAATGAAAAAATATCTCCCCCTATCGTCACTACCCTGTAATGTGGTAAACTGGTCAACAGCAGTGACCAATGCTTCACAATGGGGCCATTGTAACCTTACGCAGACGACGCCTGCGTCTGCCCACATACAGAGGCTGCACTCCAGGACATAGTCGACGTATTTACTGAAGCATATGCCTTACACTAAACATCCGTAAGACAAAGGTCCTCCACCAGCCTGTCCTCACCGCACAGCACTGCCCCCCAGTCATCAAGCTCCACGGCACGGCCCTGGACACCGTGGACCACTTCCCCTATCTCGGGAGCCTCCTATCAACAAGAGCAGACATTGACGACGAGATCCAACACCGCCTCCAGTGTGCCAGTGCAGCCTTCTGCCACCTGAGGAAAAGAGTGTTTGAAGACCAGACCCTCAAAACTGCCACCAAGCTCATGGTCTACAGGGCTGTAGTAATACCTGCCCTCCTGTATGGCTCAGAGACATGGACCATGTACAGTAGACACCTCAAGTTGCTGGAGAAATATCACCAATGACATCTCCGCAAGATCCTACAAATCCCCTGGGAGGACAGGCTCACCAACATCAGCATCCTCATCCAGGCCAACATCCCCAGCATTGAAGCACTGACCACACTCAATCAGCTCCGCTGGGCAGGCCACATAGTCCGCATGCCAGACACAAGACTCCCAAAGCAAGTGCTCTACTCGGAGCTCCCTCACGGCAAACGAGCCAAAGGTGGGCAGAGGAAACGTTACAAGGACACCCTCAAAGCCTCCCTGATAAAGTGCGACATCCCCACCGACACCTGGGAGTCCCTGGTCGAAGACCGCCCGAAGCGGAGGAAGTGCATCCGAGAAGGCGCTGAGCACCTCAAGTCTCAACGCCGAGAGCATGCAGAAATCAAGCGCAAACAGTGGAAAGAGCGTGCGGCAAACCTGTCCCACCCACCCCTTCCCTCAACGACTATCTGTCCCACCTGTGACAGGGTCTGTGGCTCTCGTATTGGACTGTTCAGCCACCAAAGAACTCACTTCAGGAGTGGAAGCAAGACTTCCTCGATTCCGAGAGACTGCCTATGACGATGATGATGATGATAATGATGATGATTTGGACAATGAGCGGAGGACTGGAGGACACAAATACAACAATTCACAAACTTCAAGAAAGATTAGAGATTTGAAAACATTCTCCCCCCCGCTCCCCCCCCCCCCCACTCACATCCCCCCACCCCCCTCCACCCCACCCCATGGAGGTCGCAGGTTTGGGAGCTAGTGTCAAAGAAGCCTTGGCGAGTTGCTGCAGTGCATCTTGTAGATGGTACACATTGCAGCCACGGTGCGCCGGTGGTGGAGGGAGTGAATGTTTAAGGTGCTGGATGGGATGCCAATCAAGCAGGCTGCTTTGTCCTGGATGGCTTCTTGAGTGTTGTTGGAGCTGCACTCATCCAGGCAAGCGGAGAGTGTCATGTATCTCACACTACTGTACATAACTGTATCTTACCATGCTATACATGACTGTAACTCGACATGACCTGTAACCACAAGCTTACCTTACCACCAGGGGTGCACTTGCAGGAGACACTGGATACCTGTCCCAGACAGGTATATAAAGACAGGTCTCAGGCAAATGTGGCATTCGAGAGCTGTGTAATAAAGGTGCAGGTCCTGAGTGACCTTGACTTCAGCATGTGCCTCGTGTGAGTCTGTACAGCAGGGACAGGACTTTACAGAGAGTATTCCGTCACACTCCTGATTTGTGCCTTTATGGGTGGTGGAGAAGCTTTGGGGAGTCAGGAGATGAGACACTCACCGCAGAATACTCAGACTCTGACCTGCTCTTGTAGCCAAGGCATTTATGTGGCTGGTCCAGCTGCAATGCAGATCCCAACGTTGACCTGATTGCTTTTACAACAGCACACACACAATATGAATCTAAAAGGTGTCTCTGTAATCTTCCACCTCTGAACACGGCAGCACCTGGGGAATCCACAGCAGTGGTAGGCCCGGTGAAGGGTGGAGGTTGCAGCTCCAAGGTCAAGTTTCTATTTCTAAACATGTTAGGATCGCACTGTTACTTACCCTTGAGCAAAATGCCCTTTATCACGTGCAGTTGCTGTCAGCGGCTGCGACACACAAGTATCGTGTTATGCTGCTAATTGCCACATTGGCTGATTTATTTATTGTTAGTATGTCGTTCTCTGACTGCGGGCCTCGACAGATGCAACTTCGCCATCTTCAGTCGAGGGACATCTGAATGAGCGCACGCTTTCTTTCTGTCACAATTTCCCCCACCCCCAGCGGTGGAAAACATAAATGCCATGTTGCACACCAGCCCGAGTTCTCAGCAACACCAATGCTCAGAGGGACACTGGGGCTCAGAGGGTTAACTTATCGCGTGCATAAACTTGGCTCGTATTCCCCAGAAGATTGAGGGGTGATCTGATCAGGGACGGTTAAAATGTTAACAGTATTCAATAGGGTAGATACAGAGAAACTATTTCCTCTGGTGGGGGAATTAAGAACAAGGGGGCATAATCTTAAAACTGGAACCAGAGCATGCGGGAGAGAATTAAGGAAGCATTTTTTCACACACAGTGTAGTAGAATCCACCACCTTAAACATTCACTCCCTCCATCACCGGCGCACCGTGGCTGCAGTGTGTACCATCTACAAGATGCACTGCAGCAACTCGCCAAGGCTTCTTCAGCAGCGCTTCCCAAACCCGCGACCTGTACTACCTAAAAGGACAAGGGCAGCAGGTGCATGGGAACAGCACCACCTCCAAATTCCCCTCCAAGTCATACACCATCCTGACTTGGAAATATATCGCCGTTCCTTCATCGTTGCTGGGTCAAAATCCTGGAACTCCCTCCCTAACAGCACTGTGGGACTACCTTCACCACACGGAGTGCAGCGGTTCAAGAAGGCAGCTCACTGCCACCTTCTCAAGGGGCAATTAGGGATGGGCAATAAATGCCGGCCTTGCCAGCGATGCCCACGAACAACAAAAAAAAAGAAATCTGGAACTCAATCCGCCAAAAGGTTGTGGATGCTGGGACAGTAGAAAAAAAAGAAAGACTTGCATTTATATAGCACCTTTCATGATCACTGGACATCCTGAAGTGCTTTATAGCCAATGAAGTACTTTTGAAGTGAAGTCACTGTTATAATGTAGGAAGCATGGCAGCCAATTTGCGCACAGCAATATGATAATGACCAGATAAACTGGTTTTGTTATGTTGATTTAGGGATAAATATTGGCCAGGACCCTGGGGAGAATTCCCCTGCTCTTCTTCGAAATAGTGCCGTGGGATCTTTTACATCCACCTGAGAGCAGACAGGGCTTCTGTTTGACGTCTTCTTCAAAAGACAGCACCTCGGAGCAGGCGGCCTACTCCATTTCCTAATTCTTATGTTCAAATTTTTATGTTCTCTTGACAGTGCAGCACTCCCTCAGCACTGCACTGGAGTGTCAAGCTAAATATTAGCACTCAAGTCCCTGGAGTGGGACTTGAACCTACAGGCCTTCCAACTCAACAACAAGGGTGCTACCCACTGAGCCACAGCTGACACATAGAGCTTTGCAGACTGAAATCGATAGATTATTGTTGGGTCAGGGTAGCCAGGGATATGGAGCTAGTGATCTAAGTGAATTGGGGAGCAAGCTCGAGGGGCTGAATGGCCGACTATGCTTTCTGTGATCCAGGGCCTCGAACAGGGAGTGGTGCTCACTGCTTGTGCAGTCCTGGGACTGTGATATTCGATTCATTAACAGGTCTCGGGCAGGTGCACAAATGTGTGTGGCCACATCGAAAATGAATGGAAGGACAGAGCTCTGAGCGCTGTGTTCCTGGAAGTTGTAAGAGATCTTTGGTATGCCTTTTATATCGTGTTTATAGAGGCATGACTAAAGGAGCACCAGAGGGTGTGAAAGGAAAGCCTTGCTCTTAAAGCTGAATGTCCTGATTGCTTCTGAAATCCGAGGCGTAGAGCTCCAGTGTGACCAACACATCAGCTCCTTTTCTTGCGTGAGTTCCTTCAACTCCCAACATGGGCGTCAACTCCTGTGGCCTCCTCCGTGATGTCTCTGAAGGTGCAGTGTAATTTGTCCTTTGCCCATACCAAAGCACAGTGCCCTGAAAGCTGCCTTTAACTGTCTGAGGTGACTATCTATCACAGCGCTCAACAATATGTCAGGGATTCCAACTTGATCCTGCTTTAAACAAGCGGTCTATAAACATCAACTGAATTCAGCTCCAGAGCAAATCAATAGAGGCTGATTACATTTTCTAAGGAACATCACACCCATCAGACTCTTTGAAAGCACACAGCTATTGCAATATATTTTTAAAATATTTTTTCATGGGACGTGGGCATTGCTGGCAAGGCAACCTAATTGCCCTTGAGAAGGTGGAGGTGAGCCACCTCCCTGAAGTGATTTAGTACAACTGAGTGGCTTGGTGGGCCATTTCAGAGTTCAACCACATTGCTGTGGGTCTGGAGTCACATATAGGCCAGACCAGGTAAGGACAGCAGATTTCCTTCCCTAAAGGGCATTAGTGAACCAGATGGGTTTTTACAACAACCCAGTAGTTTTATGGTCACCATTCCTGATACTAGCTTTTTATTCCAGATTTATTTCATTAACTGAATTTAAATTCCCCAGCTGCCATGGGGGGGGATTTGAACTCACGTCTCTGGATTCTTAGTCCAAACCTCCCGATTACTGGTCCAGTAACATAACCACTATGCTACCATACCCTCAATATACTGGGAATATAACTGCATTCTCATTGTTTCCGATAAACTTGTTTTCCTTTAAATGTTTAAATAACAGATGGCAATTAAGAAAATGTCTTTATACAGCGCTTTTCGCAACCTCAGGACGTTCCAAAGTGTTTTACAGCCAATGGAGTGTAGTCACTCTGGTAATGTAGGAAATGCGGCGGCCAATTTGCACACAGCAAGCTCCCGCACACAGCAATATGATAAAGGTCAGATCATTTGTTTGTCATGTTGGATTGAGAGATAAATATTGGCCTGGACACCCGGGAGAACTCCCCGCTCTTCTTCGAAGTAGTGCCATGGGATCTTTTACGTCCACCTGAGAGGCTTCGGTTGAACATCTCATCCGAAAGGCAACACCTCCGACAGTGCAGCACTCCCTCAGCACTGCACTGGGAGTGTCAGTGCAGATTTTGTGCTCAAGTCTCAGGAGTGGGATTTGAACCCACAACCTCTAACAAGAGTGTTACCGAGTGAGTGACAGCTGACCCTGAGTCACACTGACCCTGATTCACAGCCGACCCCTGATCACAGCCGACCGTTAAAAGCTTTCTCTCAATAGTCCACAGAACTAATAAGCTCGTAACACTCCACTGCAGAAAGTTTTTTTTCTGAAAACATTAAATTAAGGAATAAATCTTTTAACGTATGAAGCATTAATAGTGATGTGCATAACTCAACTATCGTGGACCGAGGACTATTTTTTCCACATGCGGAATGGGCAATATTCCAAGAACCAACGGGTTGCTTGGGAAAAATGGAAAACAGTGTCCTGGTTCGGTTCTTTGTTCTGGAAGCATTAATGGAGCAGGCTGGGAATGAGTCACTGTCCAAAAATATTCCTACTCCACTCCCACTCTGATCTTTCCATCCTCGGCCTCCTGCACTGTTCCAATGAAGCTCAACGCAAGCTCGAGGAACAGCACCTCATCTTACGATTAGGCACTTTACAGCCTACTAAACTCAACATCGAGTTCAACAATTTCAGATCATAACCTCTGACCCTATTTTTAAAAAAATGTTCAATAATTTTTTTCCAGTTTTTTTCTCTCTTTCCCACAGCAACTGTTGATGGTTCTGCCATTTCCAGGCACACCCTATCTAGACACATCTTTTGTTTCTTATATTGCCCCATTACCTCTTCTTTTGCCTTGGACCATCGTCCCTTTCGTCATTGAATCTCTCCTGCCTCCCACCCAATCACAGACCTTCCCTTTTGTTCTTTCCTCCCCTCCCCCACTTTCCCTGCCCCTACACTTGCTTAAAAACCTGTTACATCTCCAACTGTTTCCAGTTCTGACGAAGGGTCATCGACCTGAAATGTTAACTCTGAGAGAGACTGACATATGAGGAGAGACTGGATCAACTGGGCCTTTATACATTGGAGTTTAGAAGGATGAGAGGGGATTTCATAGAAACATATAAAATTCTGACGGGACCGGACAAGTTAGATGCGGGTAGAATGTTCCCGATGTTGGGGAAGTCCAGAACCAGGGGACACAGTCTTAGGATAAGGGGTAGGCCATTTAGGACCGAGATGAGGAGAAACTTCTTCACTCAGAGTTGTTAACCTGTGGAATTCCCTGCCGCAGAGAGTGGTTGAGGCCAGTTCATTGGATATATTCAAAGGGGAGTTAGATATGGCCCTTACGGCTAAAAGGATCAAGGGGTATGGAGAGAAAGCAGGAAAGGGGTACTGAGGTGAATGATCAGCTATGATCTTATTGAATGGTGGTGCAGGCTCGAAGGGCCGAATGGCCTACTCCTGCACCTATTTTCTATGTTTCTATGTTTCTCTCTCCACCGATGCTGCCTGACCTGCTGAGTGCTTCCAGCATTTTCTGTTTTTATTTCCCTGACGACCAACGCCTGGTATAGGCGTTAGCCCCTCCTTCACATGCTAATGAGCAGCCGAGAGCCTGTTTAAGGGCCCATCTGCAACCTTCGTCAGCACGGGGCTGAGGACTGAAAGGTGGATATTTCCTTATTTGTCATTCCCTTCAGTGGGATTTTCTCCTCAGTAAATATTTCCTTGAGTTACATCAAAATGAGGTGCGTTTTACATAGTGGACCATTCAGCCTGTGTGGTGCAAAGTAGGTTTTATTAACGCGCGTGGTACAGCTTCCCCTCTGTCGCACTACAAGGCTCATTTTATCTTAATTTTTTATTTTTCTCACCTGAAAGGGCGGTGGAGGTACATTCAACTTTCAAAAAGGAATTGGATAAATAATTAAAAAGGAAACATTTGCTGGGCTAGGGGGAAAGAGCAAGGAAGTTGGGCTAATTGGATAGCTGTTTCAAGGAGCAGACACAGGCACGATGAGTCAATTTCTGTGCTATTGCGTCTAAATATATTTGATGCTCATACTCATTTTTATTTTGATCCCACCGTACAGGAATTTCTAATGTAACGTTACTGTCGAAGAACACAGGTGCTGTGTTGGAGTGAAAAGCAAGCAGGGATGGGGAGCTCATTAAATGGCTTTAGTCAGCTCAGCGTCGTTTTATATGGAGCCCTTACATCTCTCTATTGTACTGGACTATAATTGAGACCTGCGTAGTGCAAAGTTGGTTTAATTAACGTGCGCGGTACAGCTTTAATATCTAAAAGACATTTCATGATCAAGAGATATCGCTCACCTCAGGGGATTATGTCCGACCAAACAGCCAATCAACTCACTGAGGGGGTAATTCGGTCCCGCCTCCTTTGGGGTGCGAACGCAGGCGGAGTGGTCATTTTAGTTCCCTGAAAATGTTTTTTTGCATCCTCTGCCCAGAAATTGGTCCGATTTGGTCGAAGAGCTGACAGGGGCGCGAAATCAACCATTGCACACTACAGCTGTGGGCGGGGGGGGGCGCGATAGCAAAAGTTTGGTCTGTACATTTGTCGGACCCATTGCGCACGCTCCAAACTCCAACTGAGATCCTGGGAAAAGCCGAGTCTTAAAGGCGCGGCATAGTAATGCACCTATTAAAATGTTCAAAATCACTTGTTTCCAACCTGTGCTGTTGTGTCTGTCTGCCGCTGCAGACTCAGAGGCTCACGCACTGTGCTGTGTGCAAACGTTGCACTGACCGTGACCTCTGAGGCCAGCGCTGCCTCATCCCTTTAAGTAGCCACCGGTTAACGACTCTGCAAGCCTGGACCCGCTGTTTTTCCAGATGTTGTTCTTGGCGGGCGCTAAATGAAGCAGACGCACCGAATTTACCGGCCGGGGCGCAAGCGTGGGCATTGCGCCAGGAATACGTCAGGGTCGCACCGATTGTCAGCAGCCAGGCGCGACTGGTTTGTGCCCCTGGTGAGCCGCTAATGAATTTTCGGTCGGTAACCTCTTACGCTCCCATTAACGTCCCCTCTGGCCGCTAACTGAGGCGCGAGGCAACCGAAAATCCAGCCCACTGCGTTTTAATGCTACTTGTTGCTGATTTTTGCAGGCTTTTGGAATATTTCTCCTATGAAAAAAGCAATCATGCAGCACTGCATTTATAATTGGTAATTACAGATGCTCAACGTCGAAGGAATCGCCGGAGTGCAGACTACAGTCAGATGGTGAGGAAGCATGGAGCTGCGTCCTTGTCTTTAGCCTGGGAGGGGAGGCCTCCGCTGTGTGAGTGGACAGCTCTTCCCTTCGTGCTTTCTCAGTGCCAGGTCTCCTGATGTGGGACGCCTGTCTGTTTCGTGTGGGAGACAAAAGCGACAGAGAGAATTAGTCTCCTGCCACAGGCAAAGGTTAGTGAGGAGCCACAGACTGGGTGTACCTAATGCCTTTGAAATTAATTGTTCTTAGTTTGCTTGAAGGTTGTGTATGTGTAATGATTGTGTGTGAAATGATTGTGTGTGTGTAAAGGTTGTGTGTGTAAAGGTTGTGTGTGTGTGTAAAGGTTATGTGTGTAAAGGTGTGTGTAAAGATTGTGTGTGTAATGGTTGTGTGTGTAAAGGTTGTGTGTGTAATGGTTGTGTGTGTGTGTAAAGGTTGTGTGTGTAAAGGTTGTGTGTGTAATGGTTGTGTGTGTGTAAAGGTTGTGTGTGTGTGTAAAGGTTATGTGTGTAAAGGTTGTGTGTGTGTGTAAATGTTGTGTGTGTAAAGGTTGTGTGTGTAATGGTCGTGTGTGTGTGTAATGGTTGTGTGTGTAAAGGTTGTGTGTGTGTAAAGGTTATGTGTGTAAAGGTTGTGTGTGTGTGTAAATGTTGTGTGTGTAAAGGTTGTGTGTGTAATGGTCGTGTGTGTGTGTAAAGGTTGTGTGTGTAAAGGTTGTGTGTGTAAAGGTTGTGTGTGTAATGGTTGTGTGTGTGTGTGTAAAGGTTGTGTGTGTAAAGGTTGTGTGTGTAATGGTCGTGTGTGTGTAAAGGTTGTGTGTGTAATGGTTGTGTGTGTGTGTAAAGGTTGTGTGTGTGTAAAGGTTGTGTGTGTAATGATTGTGTATGTAAAGGTTGTGTGTGTAATGGTTGTGTGTGTGTAAAGGTTGTGTATGTAAAGGTTGTGTGTGTAATGGTTGTGTGTGTAATGATTGTGTGTGTGTGTAAAGGTTGTGTGTGTAAAGGTTGTGTGTGTAATTGTGTATGTAAAGGTTGTGTGTGTTACGGTTGTGTGTGTGTAAAGGTTGTGTGTGTAATGATTGCGTATGTAAAGGTGTTGTGTGTGTAAAGGTTGTGTGTGTAAAGGTTGTGTGTATAATGATTGTGTATGTAAAGGTTGTGTGTGTGTGTAAAGCTTGTACGCATACAATAGTGCTCCACTCCTTCCTGATACCTCCATCTCTCTATCTGTGCTCTATCCACCAACCCACCCCGACTATTCCAATTCCTGGTCCTTGCCCTTGCCCGTGAGCAATATCATGGGCGACCAACTAGTTTAAAATAAATGACTTACTTCCTGTCGAATGTTAAACACACCTGTTAAGCATTTGTCTACTAGTATTGACAACAGTCATTTCTAACCTGTAACCAGGAGAAATGAGGTGTAGAGGATTAACGGGGAGGTGCAATGAGAGTAAGTTTGGGGCAGCTTGGTCACAAACGTTCGAGAGGAGCAGAAGTGCAGGGAGGGAACTCCAGAGCTTAGCACATAGGCAGCTGAAGGCAAACTTCACCCCTCGGCCCGCTCACGGGACCCGCCCCAGTAAACATCGGGGCACAAAAGAAACAGTCCCGTGTGGTGGCTGGGCGCAGATTTCTATGGTATTTCATTTAGGCAGTCTTATTAAATTAATATTTATAATATTTAAAACGGGGAGCGGGCGGGTAAGTGGAGCTGAGTCCACGGCCAGATCAGCCATGATCTTGTTGAATGGCGGAGCAGGCTCGAGGGGCTAGGTGGCCTACTCCTGTTCCTAATTCTTATGTTCTTACGTAAACAGAAAATGCTGGAAACACTCAGTAGATCTGTGGAGAGAGGATCGAGTGTAACTTTAATCCTAGTCGGCGGGCCGGAAGCCTACCAGATCCTCAGTGGGAAGTAAAATCAGTCGGGGCGGAAATCCGGAGTTACTCCCCGATCCCGGTGGTTTTACGGGTGAGCCGGATTTGGTTAGAAATGGCCCTTGACATTTCAGTTCGACGGCCTTCCATCAGAACTGGATTTGAAATTGATGCATTGCTTAACCAGGAGCCAATGTAGGTCAGCAAGCACAGGGGTGATGGGTGAACGGGACTTGGTGCGAGTTAGGACACGGGTGGACGACCTCAAGTTTACGTAGTGTAGAATGTGGGAGGCCAGCCAGGAGTGCATTGGAGTAGTCAAGTCTAGAGGCAACAAAGGCACGGATGAGGCATTGTCAATGGCCTTCCATCAGTCCCTGCATATCATTTAAAAACTGTAACAATGTCAGGACCAATAAGGCTTCAGATCACCTAGTTTGTCGCTTGCAAGTGAGGTGAAAGGTCATCGACCTGACACGTTAAGTCATGTTTCTCTCTCCCCACATGCGCTGCCTGACCTGCTGAGTGTTTTGCGCCGTTTTCTGGTTTTATTTCAGATTTCCAGCAGTGTTTTGGTTTTGTACCAAGATTCATTGTCTGGGCTCCCATACGAAGAATAGTCATAGAATGATACAGCACAGAACGGCCCATCATGACTGTGACAGAGCTATCCATTAGTCCCACTCTGCTGATCTTTCCCCGTGGCCCTGCAATGCCACTTTTTCAGTTCCCTTTTGAAAGTTACGATTGAATCTGCTTCTACCACCCTTTCAGGTTTTTTTTGCCAAGTGACTTCGGGTTGTGTTGCTACCCATGGAATCAGCAAGAAGCAGTGGCTGCAGAAGAGGAGAGACAGTTGTATAAAGCTCTGGTTAGACCCCACCTGGAGCACTGCATTCAGTTCTGGGCACTGCCCCTTAGGAAGGGATATATCGGCCTTGGAGGGAATGCAATGCGGATTCAACAGAATGATACCGGGGCGAAAAGGGTTAAATCACGAGGACAGGTTGCATAAACTGTTCCCTCGAGTATAGACGATTAAAGAGTGATCGAATTGAGGTGTTTGAGTGATGAAAGGATTGGGTAGGGTAGATTGAGGGAAACTATTTCCTCTGGTGGGTGAGTCCAGAACAGGGAGGCATAGCCTTCAAATTAGAGCTAGGCCGTTCAGGGGGGATGTCACTTTTTCACACAAAGAGTAGTGGAAATCTGGAACTCGCTCTGCCGAAAAGCTCTTGAGGCTGGGGGTCAATTGAAAATTTCAAAACTTAGATTGATAGATTTTTGTTAGGCAAGGGGATTAAGGGTTATGGAAACCAAGGCAGGTAGATAGAGTCAAGATACAGACCAGCCATGATTTAATTGAATGGCAGGACAGGCTCAAGGGGCTGAATGACCTACTCCTGTTCCTATGTTTCCAATAAAAGAAAGAAAGACTTGCATTTATATAGCGCTTTTCACAACCACTGGACGTCTCAAAGTGCTTTACAGCCAATGAATTACTTTTGGAGTGTAGTCACTGTTGTAATGTAGCAAACGTGGCAACCAATTTGCGCACAGCAAGCTCCCACAAACAGCACTGTGATAATGACCAGATAATCTGTTTTTTTTATGTGGATTGAGGGATAAATATTGGCCAGGACACCGGGGATAACTCCCCTGCTCTTCTTTGAAATAGTGCCATGGGATCTTTTACGTCTACGCGAGAGACCAGACGGGGCCTCGGTTTAACATCTCATCCGAAAGACGGCACCTCCGACAGTGCAGCACTCCCTCAGCACTGCACTGGGAGTGTCAGCTGAGATTTAAGTGCTCCAGTCCCTGGCGTGGCGTTTGAACCCGCGACCTTCTGACTCAGAGGCGATTGTGCTGCCCACTGAGCCACAGCTGACACTACGCGCCGAAGAAAATTGGAGGAGCTGGATAAAATATTAATCACGCCCTCGTAGGACTAGCAATGAGCAGCTGACCCCAGTCAGACCGCATCGTGCTACCTTCCTTCACTTCTCCAGTCGACCTCTGCCTCAGGCTCCATCTCCTGCCCTGTCTTAACTGACAACTCCTATCCGCAATCGCAGTCGCCTTTATTTTCCACTTGACCGATTGAGCTATTCCTACCGAAGACTTATATAAAAACAAAATGTCAGGAGTAATCAGCTTCTCCCGTGGAAGAGCTGATGGCTTTTGACACATCTACAGATAAAGTGGGCAAAGCGTACGTCATATTCTTATATATGCTGATCAATATTTTAATGCTGAATCTTTGTCACGGGTTCATTCTCCTGAACTCCTGCTGAGTGTGTCTAAATTAGCAGCCGACAAACAGTATGGAAATGAACCAATCCCGAGACACTTGACATTAATGAGCGTTGCAACAGTATTTTCCAAATGTGTTCAATGTTCCTTCCAATACAATATTTCTTTAACCATGATCGTTGTCTTCCAGATTGTGCTCTCACAGGCTGTTCTGGCCTTGGCATTGATGCTTTTTTTTGTCTCTCTTCCTTGGGATTTGGTCAATGTTTCCTGCTCTCCCTGGATGACATGCCTCCATCTGGTGTGAGATCTGCTTGCACGGTTGTTACTGTGTACCGGTTCCCAGCCTTGTATTCCCAGCGGACAGGCTTTTCACGGCCCATGTACGTCATGGCCCATGTATGCCCTCCTGTATGGCTCAGAGACGTGGACCATATACAGTAGACACCTCAAATTGCTGGAGAAATACCACCAACGACGTCTCCGCAAGATCCTGCAAATCCCCTGGGAGGACAGACGAATCAACGTTAGCGTCCTCAACCAGGCCAACGTCCCCAGCATCGAAGCACCAACCACGCTCGATCAGCTCCGCTGGCCGGGTCACATTGTTCGCATGCCCGACACAAGAGTCCCAAAGCAAGCGCTCTACTCAGAGCTCTTACCCGGCAAGCTAGCCCCAGATGGGCAGAGGAAACATTTCAAGGACACCCTCAAAGCCTCCCTGATAAAGTGCAACATCCCCACCGACACCTGGGAGTCCCTAGCCAAAGACCGCCCTAAGTGGAGGAAGAGCATCTAGAGGGCGTTGAGCACCTCGAGTCTCATCGCCGAGAGCATGTAGAAATCAAACGCAGGCAGCGGAAGGAGTGTGCGGTAAACCAGACTCCCTACTCACCCTTTCCTTCAAAGACTGTCTGTCCCATCTGTGGCAGAGACTGTAATTCCCATCTTGGACTGTTCAGTCACCTGAGAACTCATTTTTAGAGTGGAAGCAAATCTTCCTCGATTTCGAGGGACTGCCTATGATGGCGATGTCAGGTGCCCAAACCCAGGCGATGCAATGCCAGAGGTTTTTGAGACTCTGAGGTGTATTTACACCGCATTCAAGAGGGATAAAATGATCATTCCTCACCGTTGAATGTGGCACAACTATTATAGAAGAGTGCCCGCTTGGTTCAGGCGGTCACCTCATGCGGGGTCCGACAACATACACAATTTTCAGGCACCGATGGGCGGAATGTGCGCTAGGGATGCTCCCACTTATTGGTAGTAGGCCCAGAATGGGCCTAGCCCGCAGTTCTTGAAGGGATCACTGCATGTGTGTCAGCTGTGCCTCAGCTGGCCTCTGAGTCGAAAGGTCGAGGGTTCAAGTCCCACTCCAGAGACTTGACCACAAAAATCTAGGCTGACACTCCAGTGCAGTGCTGAGCGAGCTTGTCAGAGGTGCCATCTTTCAGCTGAGACTTTAAACCGAGGCCCCCTCTGCCCGCTCAGGTGGACATAAAAGATCCCATGGCACTATTTTGAAGAAGAACAGGGGAGCGGGCAAGGAAGTGGAGCTGAGTCCATGATCCGATCAGCCATGATCGTATTAAATGGCAGAGCAGGCTCGAGGGGCCAGGTGGCCTACTCCTGCTCCTATTTCTTATGTTCTTATGTTCTAATTATCCTGGCCAATATTTATTCCTCAACCAACATTGCTAATACAGATTATCTGGCCATTATCACATTGTTGTTTGTGGGAGCTTGCTGTGCGTAAATTTGCTGTTGCATTTCCTACATTATAACAAGTGATTACACTCCAAACATACTTTATTGACTAAAGCATTTTGGGAAGTCCTGAGGCTGTAAAACATGCTATATAAATGCAAGTCTTTCTTTCCATCTTGTGTAATGAGAGAGGATTAATTAGCAATCTTGTTGTGTGAGGTCCCTTAGGGTAGAGTGACCATAATATGGTAGAATTCTTCATCAAGATGGAGAGTGACACAGTGAATTCAGAGACTAGAGTCCTGAACTTAAAGAAAGATAACTTCAACGGTATGAGACGTGAATTGGCTAGGATAGACTGACAAATGATACTTAAAGGGTTGACGATGGATAAGCAATGGTAGACATTTAAAGATCACATGGATGAACTTCAACAATTGTACATCCCTGTCTGGTGTAAAATAAAAACGGGGAAGGTGGCTCAACCGTGGCTTACAAGGGAAATTAGGGATAGTGTTAAATCCAAGGAAGAGCATATACATTGGCCAACAAAAGCAGCAAACCTGAGGACTGGGAGAAATTTAGAATTCAGCAGAGGAGCACAAAGAGTTTAATTAGGAGGGGGAAAATAGAATATGAGAGTAAGCATGCAGGGAACATAAAAACTGACTGCAAAAGCTTCTACAGATACTTGAAGAGAAAAAGATTAGTGAAGACAAATGTAGGTCCCTTACAGTCAGAATCAGGTGAATTTATAATGGGGCACAAAAAAATGGCAGACCAATTGAACAAATACTTTGGTTCTGACTTCACGAAGGAAGACACAAATAACCTTCCGGAAATACTAGGGGACCGAGGGTCTAGCGAGAAGGAGGAACTAAAGGAAATCCTTATTAGTCAGCAAATTGTGTTAGGAAACTTGATGGGATTGAAGGCCAATAAATCCCCAGGGCCTGATAGTCTGCATCCCAGAGTACTTAAGGAAGTGGCCCTAGAAATAGTGGATGCATTGGTGGTCATTTTCCAACATTCTATAAACTCTGGATCAGTTCCTATGGCCTGGAGGGCAGCTAATGTAACACCACTTTTTAAAAAAGGGAAGGAGAGAGAAAACAGGGAATTATAGACTGGTCAGCCTAACATTGGTGGTGGGGAAAATGTTGGAATCAATTATTAAAGATGTAATAGCAGCGCATTTGGAAAGCAGTGACAGGATCGGTCCAAGTCAGCATGGATATATGAAGGGGAAATCATGCTTGACAAATCTTCTAGAATTTTTTGAGGATGTAACTAGTAGAGTGGACAAGGGAGAACCAGTGGATGTGGTGTCTTTAGACTTTCAAAAGGCTTTTGACAAGGTTCCACACAAGAGATTGGTGTGCAAAATTAAAGCACATGGTATTGGGGTAATGTACTGATGTGGATGGAGAACTGGTTGGCAGACAGGAAGCAGAGAGTTGGGATAAACGGGCCCTTTTCAGAATGGCAGGCAGTGACTAGTGGGGTGCCGCAGGGCTCAGTGCTGGGACCCCAGCTATTTACAATATACAGTAATGATTTAGACGAAGGAATTGAATGTAATATCTCCAAGTTTGCAGATGACACTAAGCTGGGTGGCAGTGTGAGCTGTGAGGAGGATGCTAGGAGGCTGCAGGATGACTTGGACAGGTTAGGCGAGTGGGCAAATGCATGGCAGATGCAGTATAATGTGGATAAATGGGAGGAGGCTATGCAATTCATCTCAAGTTGTCAGAGCTCTCACAGCGCTGGGTGCACGCGGGCACTTAGCTGCGAAGGGGCTGCCATCTTGTTCTCACTGCGTGGAGGCAGGGGGGGATTTGCAGCCCTGGATTCTGGCAGTGATGCAGCAAGAGCGAGGTGTGAGTAATGCTGGCGAATTGGAGACACAGCCCCTGGAGAGAACTGCTGGAATGGGCACAATGAGAGATAGCAACCCACAAGGAACGACACCGCCCCTCCCTCCCATCCTGCTTGTAAATCCCTCTCTGAATAGTAACCTTGTATGTGGCTGTTTCGCTGAGCTTATTGCTGCGGGCGAGATTTACTGTCATTTTCAAGTGTGAAATTATTGACCCTGCTCATTGAGATTTTCGTGCTTGGAAGCATGACATTTATATGATACAGGAAGCCAATTCAGAGTGTTAAATGTGGCAACAGTAGTACGAGGGCTGCCATGAATATGATAGCAGAGAGTTTTGAAAGTGGGATTTTCACTAAGCAGTGATTACAATTGTCATGTATGTATGCTTGGGGTTACTAGCCACTAGGTGGCGTGACTATCGGAGGTCATTGGGCTACACGCACGTGTGTGCAGCCCAGGTAAAAAAGACAAGCCATCATGTAATGTAATCACTTTGGGCCCTAATAAAGCAGAGCCAGGTTTGTACCTGTGTTAGTTTACAGTATTCAGTTTATCGAGTTATTACATACATAACAACAATGATCTTTGTTTGCTGATGCCTGGAACGGCAATGAGCTAGATCGTGACTTTGTGCGATAGTGCAAAACCAGGCATGAACGAGTCGACAGCCTGCCTTACATCTCTCCCCGCCTGCTCCACGATGACATGCAAAGCCATGATCCCAACTAACAGATCCACCACAGATCCATTCCATGTTCGGACCGGGGGTCAAACAAGGCTGTGTCATCACACCAATGCTCTCCTCGATCTTCCTTATTGCAATGCTCCATCTCACCCTCGGCAAGCTCCCCGCTGGAGTGGAGCTAAATTACAGGACAAACTGGAATCTGTTCAACCTCCGCCGCCTCCAGGCCAGATCCAAGGTTGTCCCAGCCCCCGTCATCGAACTACAGTACTCAGAGGCCAAACTCCAAGCCATCGTCAACACCTTCACCGAAGTGTACGAGAGCATGGACCTTACACTAAACATCCATAAGACAAAGGTCCTCCACCAACCTGCCCCCGCCACACAGCACTGCCCCCCCGGTTATCAAAATCCACGACGAGGCCTTGAATAACTTGGACCATCTTTCATACCTCGGGATCCTACTGTCAACAAGGACAGACATTGACGATGAGGTCCAACACCGCCTTCAGTGTGCCAGCGCAGCCTTCGGTCGCCTGAGGAAGAGAGTGTTTGAAGACCAGGACCTTAAACCCGGCACCAAGCTCATGATCTACAGTGCAGTGGTGATATCCGCCCTCCTATATGGCTCAGTGACATGGACAATGTACTGCAGGCACCTCAAAACACTGGAGAAGTACCACCAACGCTGCCTCCGCAAGATCCTGCAAATCCATTGGCAGGATAGGCGCACCAACGTCACTGTCCTTGCTCAGGCCAACATCCCCAGCATTAAAGCACTGACCACGCTCAATCAGCTCTGCTGGATGGGCCACATTGTCCGCATGCCTGACACAGGACTCTCAAAACAAGCGCTCTACTCGGAGCTCCGACACATCAAGTGGACCCCAGGTGAGCAGAGGAAACGCTTCAAGGCCACCCTTAAAGTTTCCTTGAAAAAATGTTACATCCCCACCGACATCTGGGAATCCCTGGCCCAAGACCACCCAAAGTGGAGGGAAAGCATCCGGGAGGGCGCTGAACACCTTGGGCCTCTTCGTCGAGAGAAAGCTGAAGCCAAGCGTCGACAGCAGAAGGAGCGCGTGGCAACCCAGGCCCCCCACCCACCCGTTCCTTCAACCACTGTTTGCTCCACCAGTGACAGAGGCTGTAGGTTCTGCTTTGGACTCTTCAGTCACCTGAGAATTCATTTCGAGTGTGGAAGCAAGTCATCCTCGACTCCGAGGGACTGCCTATGATGATGATGATAATTACATCTCTCCCCATTATTATTTCTATCGAATTCAATATGTCGCTACCTCCCCTGGTTTTTGACTGACCCACCAGAGGAGATAGTTTCTCTGTATCTGCTCCATCGAATCCCTGTAACATTTGAAATATCTCGATCAGATTTTTCCGAGGAGGCGTTAAACCGAGGCCCCGTCTGCTCTCTCAGGAGGACGTAAAATATCCCATCACACTATTTCGAAGAAGAGCAGAGGAGTTACCCCCGCTGTCCTGGCCAATATTTATCCTTCAATCAACATAACAAAAACACATTATCTGGTCATTATCACATTGCTGTTTGTGGGAGCTTGCTGTGCGCAAATTGGCTGCCGCGGTTCCCACATTACAACAGTGACTACACTCCAAAGTCCTTCATTGGCTGTAAAGCGCTTTGAGACGTCCGGTGGTTGTGAAAGGCGCTACATAAATGCAAGTCTTTCTTTCTTTCAGACCACCCCTCTATCTTCTAAACTCAGGGGAACACAATCCAAGTTCCAATGGACCCGGCGTCCACAATCTTTTGGGGGAGAGAATTCCAGGCGTCCGCTGAAGGTCTGTGTGAAAAAAATGTCACTCCTGAATGGTCCTACTCTAATTTTAATAGAAATAAAGATGGGGAGAACTGTAAAATGGGGAGCTGAGCTGACTCATTATCAACTGGTTTACAAAGTCAGGATCTACCCCATATCGGGGGAAACGTCCCCACTTTATGGGCTGGATTTTTGGCTTTTAGGATTTCGGGGCGGTAATGGCGGTGGGGCGGTCCTGATAGTGCCTGGGAACAGTTTGCGCCTCAGTCAGCAAAATTGGCCTGAGTGTGGGGAGGAGGGGTAAGGGAGGCGTTGCACACCTCTCTTAGGGCACTAGGCCGGCTGAGCTTGGCAAAATCCCGAGCTAAAGAGCTGGCCTCGGAGCGCTGTGAGAGAGACCCGGGAGAAAAAAAACCTAAAAGACAAACATCAAAAGCATTCCCAATCCATAGCCCACACCACCACAATGTAAAGTGCAAAAAAAACCTCAAGAGACAACAGCCACACATACCTGAGGTGGACATTGCTGACCTCACTGTAGCTGCCACAGCTCGGACCGCGTGCTTTCACAGGCAGTCCCAGCAGGGGGCGCTGTGGGGCGCTACGGGTCGGGTGGGAGCCAAAAAATCTATCTGGTGTCGCAACCAAGGGGCGTTGCACACCGGCTCGCCTCTTCCGGGCGGTGACGCCCCGCAGCCCACCGAAACCGGCCCCGAGAGTCCCGGCGGGACGCTGGAAGCTGGCCCCCCGTCTGCAAGAGCTGACCACCGCCATTGCCGCCCCTTCAGGCCGAAAACAGAGGTGGCCAGGAGCGTAAAGTCCATCCCATTGGGTTTCCCTTCTTTATGTGAGGGTCAACGTGCTGCTCAACTGTAAGGGGCATCACAGCCAGCCCAATCTTGTCCACATGCGCACACATTCCAATAGGTCGTTGTTTAAAGCTGCAGAACACTAAAGGGCAAAAAACGTTAGTGGGAGTTGTGTACAGACCTCCAAACAGTAGTAGTGATGTTGGGGAGGGCATCAAACAGGAAATTAGGGGTGCATGCAATAAAGGTGCAGCAGTTATAATGGGTGACTTTATATGCACATAGATTGGGCTAACCAAACTGGAAGCAATACGGTGGAGGAGGATTTCCTGGAGTGCATAAGGGATGGTTTTCTAGACCAATATGTCGAGGAACCAACTAGGGGGGAGGCCATCTTAGACTGGGTGTTGTGTAATGAGAGAGGATTAATTAGCAATCTCGGTGTGCGAGGCCCCTTGGGGAAGAGTGACCATAATTTGGTGGAATTCTACATTAGGATGGAGAATGAAACAGTTAATTCAGAGACCATGGTCCAGAACTTAAAGAAGGGTAACTTTGAAGGTATGAGGCGTGAATTGGCTAGGATAGATTGGCTAATGATACTTAAGGGGTTGACTGTGGATGGGCAATGGCAGACATTTAGAGACCGCATGGATGAATTACAACAATTGTACATTCCTGTCTGGCGTAAAAATAAAAAAGGGAAGGTGGCTCAACCGTGGCTATCTAGGGAAATCAGGGATAGTATTAAAGCCAAGGAAGTGGCATACAAATTGGCCAGAAATAGCAGCGAACCTGGGGAC
Source organism: Pristiophorus japonicus (assembly GCF_044704955.1). Taxonomy (NCBI): domain Eukaryota; kingdom Metazoa; phylum Chordata; class Chondrichthyes; family Pristiophoridae; genus Pristiophorus; species Pristiophorus japonicus. The sequence goes on along the minus strand of NC_091981.1, from coordinate 278,948,212 downwards.
TGGGAGAAATTTAGAACTCAGCAGAGGAGGACAAAGGGTTTGATTAGGACAGGGAAAATGGAGTACGAGAAGAAGCTTGCAGGGAACATTAAGGCGGATTGCAAAATTTTCTATAGGTATGTAAAGAGAAAAAGGTTAGTAAAGACAAACGTAGGTCCCCTGCAGTCAGAATCAGGGGAAGTCATAACGGGGAACAAAGAAATGGCAGACCAATTGAACAAGTACTTTGGTTCAGTATTCACTAAGGAGGACACAAACAACCTTCTGGATATAAAAGAGGTCAGAGGGTCTAGTAAGGAGGAGGAACTGAGGGAAATCTTTATTAGTCGGGAAATTGTGTTGGGGAAATTGATGGGATTGAAGGCCGATAAATCCCCAGGGCCTGATGGACTGCATCCCAGAGTACTTAAGGAGGTGGCCTTGGAAATAGCGGATGCATTGACAGTCATTTTCCAACATTCCATTGACTCTGGATCAGTTCCTATCGAGTGGAGGGTAGCCAATGTAACCCCACTTTTTAAAAAAGGAGGGAGAGAAAAAGCAGAGAATTATAGACCGGTCAGCCTGACCTCAGTAGTGGGTAAAATGATGGAATCAATTATTAAGGATGTCATAGCAGCGCATTTGGAAAATGATGACATGATAGGTCCAAGTCAGCATGGATTTGTAAAAGGGAGATCATGCTTGACAAATCTTCTGGAATTTTTTGAGGATGTTTCCAGTAAAGTGGACAAAGGAGAACCAGTTGATGTGGTATATTTGGACTTTCAGAAGGCTTTCGACAAGGTCCCACACAGGAGATTAATGTGCAAAGTTATGGGATTGGGGGTAGTGTGCTGACGTGGATTGAGAACTGGTTGTCAGACAGGAAGCAAAGAGTTGGAGTAAATGGGTACTTTTCAGAATGGCAGGCAGTGACTAGTGGGGTACCGCAAGGTTCTGTGCTGGGGCCCCAGCTGTTTACATTGTACATTAATGATTTAGATGAGGGGATTAAATGTAGTATCTCCAAATTTGCGGATGACACTAAGTTGGGTGGCAGTGTGAGCTGCGAGGAGGATGCTATGAGGCTGCAGAGTGACTTGGATAGGTGAGTGGGCAAATGCGTGGCAGATGAAGTATAATGTGGATAAATGTGAGGTTATCCACTTTGGTCGTAAAAACAGAGAGACAGACTATTATCTGAATGGTGACAGCTTAGGAAAGGGGAAGTTGCAGCGAGACCTGGGTGTCATGGTACATCAGTCATTGAAGGTTGGCATGCAGGTACAGCAGGCGGTTAAGAAAGCAAATGGCATGTTGGCCTTCATAGCGAGGGGATTTGAGTACAGGGGCAGGGAGGTGTTGCTACAGTTGTATAGGGCCTTGGTGTGGCCACACCTGGAGTATTGTGTACAGTTTTGGTCTCCTAACTTGAGGAAGGACGTTCTTGCTATTGAGGGAGTGCAGCGAAGATTCACCAGACTGATTCCCGGGATGTTGGGACTGACCTATCAAGAAAGACTGGATCAACTGGGCTTGTATTCACTGGAGTTCAGAAGAGTGAGAGGGGACCTCATAGAAACGTTTAAAATTCTGACGGGTTTGGACAGGTTGGATGCAGGAAGAATGTTCCCAATGTTGGGGAAGTCCAGAACCAGGGGTCACAGTCTAAGGATAAGGGGTAAGCCATTTAGGACCGAGATGAGGAGAAACTTCTTCACCCAGAGAGTGGTGAACCTGTGGAATTCTCTACCACAGAAAGTAGTTGAGGCCAATTCACTAAATATATTCAAAAGGGAGTTAGATGAAGTCCTTACTACTCGGGGGATCAAGGGGTATGGCGAGAAAGCAGGAAGGGGGTACTAAAGTTTCATGTTCAGCCATGAACTCATTGAATGGCGGTGCAGGCTAGAAGGGCTGAATGGCCTGCTCCTGCACCTATTTTCTATGTTTCTATGTTTCTAAAGGTAGTAATGGGACCATTCACCCCTAATCCTCTCTAAAGTGGGGCACTGAGGTTAATTATGGCACTAACCAGGGCTTGAACAGAGCAGGAGATGTGTGTGTGTGTGTGGTTTAAGTAATATTCTGCACTGTGGTATATTTTTACCAGCATCCAAACAGGGAACATCAGTACCCTTCAGTGCTGATCTGTCCCTCACATGGCCACTGGGTTTCTATGAAGTGACCCAAATGTAACTCTGGCTGCAGTAAACAATGCAGAAAGAATGCTTCTCTCGTGTGTCATTGGCATTTCCCTCCAGTGATGAAATGAACTTGTGAAAACACCCTTGGGAAAAGAAGAGGAATTAAAAAGGCTTCTCCACTTCCTCCAAGATACAGTCATATTGGCATCAAGGGTCACACCCTGCCTGGGTCTAAATCATTGACCCGTCTGCCCACTTATCCATCGATAGAAATAGCGGGCAGATTGCAGCTAAAAGCCAGTGTAAAGATCAGCTGACAAGCTCTGCTTTAAGGCCCAGCGGGAGATCGAGAGCCAGCGGCAGTTGGTGAGAGGCGGGAGCGGCCTATAAAAGGCCCAGCGGGAGATCGAGAGCCAGCAGCAGTTGGTGAGAGGGGAGCGACCTACAAAAGGCCCAGCGGGAGATCGAGAGCCAGCGGCAGTTGGTGAGAGGGGAGCGACCTATCAAAAGCCCAGCGGGAGATCGAGAGCCAGCAGCAGTTGGTGAGAGGGGAGCAACCTATCAAAAGCCCAGCGGGAGATCGAGAGCCAGCGGCAGTCAGTGAGAGGCGGGAGCGGCCTATAAAAGGCCCAGCGGGAGATCGAGAGCCAGCGGCAGTTGGTGAGAGGGGAGCGGCCTATAAAAGGCCCAGCGGGAGATCGAGAGCCAGCGGCAGTTGGTGAGAGGGGAGCGACCTATAAAAGGCCCAGCGGGAGATCAAGAGCCAGTGGCAGTCGGTGAGAGGTGGGAGCAGTGTCGGAGAGGCCTATAAAAGGCCCAGCGGGAGATCGAGAGCCAGCGGCAGTCGGTGAGAGGCGGGAGCAGTGTCGGAGAGGCCTATAAAAGCCTATACCGGTGCAGCTACAGCGGGAGAGAAAGCAAAATAGAAGTAGAAAGTAATCAAAAAGTGACGTCACAGCCAATGGGGTAAGTGATTGGCTGGTGATTGGTGAGTAGCTTTTCTTTTCTTTTTTATATCAGTAAGTGAACTGTAACATTGTTATTACCAATTTAAGGGTATCTAAGGTTAAGACATGGCAGGAGAGCTCGGTCACGTGATATGCTCCTCCTGTACCATGTGGGAACTCGGGGACACTTCCGGTGTCCCTGGGCGCTACGTGTGTGGGAAGTGTATCCGCCTCGAGCTCTTGACGGTCCGCATTGCGGAATTGGAGCTGAGGGTGGATTCACTCTGGAGCATCCACGATGCTGAGAATGACGTGAGTATCACGTGTAGTGAGTTGGTCTTACCGCAGGAGAAGGGTCCACAGCTAGATAGGGAATGGAAGACCAGCAGGAAGAGCAGTGCAAGAAAGATAGTGCAGGGGTCCCCTGTGGTCATCCCCCTGCAAAACAGATACACTGCTTTGAGTACTGTTGGGGAGGATGACTCATCAGGGGAGGGCAGCAGCAGCCAAGTTCATGGCACCGTAGGTGGCTCTGCTGCAAAGGAGGGCAGGAAAAAGAGTGGGAGCGCGATAGTGATAGGGGATTCGATGGTGAGGGGAATAGATAGGCGTTTCTGCGGACGCAACCGAGACTCCAGGATGGTATGTTGCCTCCCTGGTGCAAGGGTCAAGGATGTCTCGGAGCGGGTGCAGGACATTCTGAAATGGGAGGGAGAACAGCCAGTTGTCGTGGTGCACATTGGTACCAACGACATAGGTAAAAAAAGGGATGAGGTCCTACGAAAAGAATTTAAGGAGCTAGGAGCTAAATTAAAAAGTAGGACCTCAAAAGTAGTAATCTCGGGATTGCTACCAATGCCACGTGCTAGTCAGAGTAGGAATCGCAGGATAGCGCAGATGAATACATGGCTTGAGCAGTGGTGCAGCAGGGAGGGATTCAAATTCTTGGGGCATTGGAACGGGTTCTGGGGGAGGTGGGACCAGTACAAACCGGACGGTCTGCACCTGGGCAGGACCGGAACCAATGTCCTAGGGGGAGTGTTTGCTAGTGCTGTTGGGGAGGAGTTAAACTAATATTGCAGGGGGATGGGAACCTATGCAGGGAGACAGAGGGAGACAAAAATGAGGCAAAAGCAAAAGACAGAAAGGAGATGAGGAAAAGTGGAGGGCAGAGAAACCCAAGGCAAAGAACAAAAAGGGCCACTGTACAGCAAAATTCTAAAAGGACAAAGGGTGTTAAAAAAGCAAGCCTGAAGGCTTTGTGTCTTAATGCAAGAAGTATCCGCAATAAGGTGGATGAATTAACTGTGCAAATAGATGTTAACAAATATGATGTGATTGGGATTACGGAGACGTGGCTCCAGGATGATCAGGGCTGGGAACTCAACATCCAGGGGTATTCAACATTCAGGAAGGATAGAATAAAAGGAAAAGGAGGTGGGGTAGCATTGCTGGTTAAAGAGGAGATTAATGCATTAGTTAGGAAAGACATTAGCTTGGATGATGTGGAATCTATATGGGTAGAGCTGCAGAACACTAAAGGGCAAAAATCGTTAGTGGGAGTTGTGTACAGACCTCCAAACAGTAGTAGTGATGTTGGGGAGGGCATTAAACAGGAAATTAGGAGTGCATGCAATAAAGGTGCAGCAGTTATAATGGGTAACTTTAATATGCACATAGATTGGGCTAGCCAAACATGAAGCAATACGGTGGAGGAGGATTTCCTGGAGTGCATAAGGGATGGTTTTCTAGACCAATATGTCGAGGAACCAACTAGGGGGGAGGCCATCTTAGACTGGGTGTTGTGTAATGAGAGAGGATTAATTAGCAATCTCATTGTGCGAGGCCCCTTGGGGAAGAGTGACCATAATATGGTGGAATTCTGCATTAGGATGGAGAATGAAACAGTTAATTCAGAGACCATGGTCCAGAACTTAAAGAAGGGTAACTTTGAAGGTATGAGGCATGAATTGGCTAAGATAGATTGGCTAATGATACTTAAGGGGTTGACTGTGGATGGGCAATGGCAGACATTTAGAGACCGCATGGATGAATTACAACAATTGTACATTCCTGTCTGGCATAAAAATAAAAAAGGGAAGGTGGCTCAACCGTGGCTATCTAGGGAAATCAGGGATAGTATTAAAGCCAAGGAAATGGCATACAAATTGGCCAGAAATAGCAGCGAACCTGGGGACTGGGAGAAATTTAGAACTCAGCAGAGGAGGACAAAGGGTTTGATTAGGGCAGGGAAAATGGAGTACGAGAAGAAGCTTGCAGGGAACATTAAGGCGGATTGCAAAAGTTTCTATAGGTATGTAAAGAGAAAAAGGTTAGTAAAGACAAACATAGGTCCCCTGCAGTCAGAATCAGGGGAAGTCATAACGGGGAACAAAGAAATGGCAGACCAATTGAACAAGTACTTTGGTTCAGTATTCACTAAGGAGGACACAAACAACCTTCCGGATATAAAAGGGGTCAGAGGGTCTAGTAAGGAGGAGGAACTGAGGGAAATCTTTATTAGTCGGGAAATTGTGTTGGGGAAATTGATGGGATTGAAGGCCGATAAATCCCCAGGGCCTGATGGACTGCATCCCAGAGTACTTAAGGAGGTGGCCTTGGAAATAGCGGATGCATTGACAGTCATTTTCCAACATTCCATTGACTCTGGATCAGTTCCTATCGAGTGGAGGGTAGCCAATGTAACCCCACTTTTTAAAAAAGGAGGGAGAGAAAAAGCAGAGAATTATAGACCGGTCAGCCTGACCTCAGTAGTGGGTAAAATGATGGAATCAATTATTAAGGATGTCATAGCAGCGCATTTGGAAAATGATGACATGATAGGTCCAAGTCAGCATGGATTTGTAAAAGGGAGATCATGCTTGACAAATCTTCTGGAATTTTTTGAGGATGTTTCCAGTAAAGTGGACAAAGGAGAACCAGTTGATGTGGTATATTTGGACTTTCAGAAGGCTTTCGACAAGGTCCCACACAGGAGATTAATGTGCAAAGTTATGGGATTGGGGGTAGTGTGCTGACGTGGATTGAGAACTGGTTGTCAGACAGGAAGCAAAGAGTTGGAGTAAATGGGTACTTTTCAGAATGGCAGGCAGTGACTAGTGGGGTACCGCAAGGTTCTGTGCTGGGGCCCCAGCTGTTTACATTGTACATTAATGATTTAGATGAGGGGATTAAATGTAGTATCTCCAAATTTGCGGATGACACTAAGTTGGGTGGCAGTGTGAGCTGCGAGGAGGATGCTATGAGGCTGCAGAGTGACTTGGATAGGTGAGTGGGCAAATGCGTGGCAGATGAAGTATAATGTGGATAAATGTGAGGTTATCCACTTTGGTCGTAAAAACAGAGAGACAGACTATTATCTGAATGGTGACAGCTTAGGAAAGGGGAAGTTGCAGCGAGACCTGGGTGTCATGGTACATCAGTCATTGAAGGTTGGCATGCAGGTACAGCAGGCGGTTAAGAAAGCAAATGGCATGTTGGCCTTCATAGCGAGGGGATTTGAGTACAGGGGCAGGGAGGTGTTGCTACAGTTGTATAGGGCCTTGGTGTGGCCACACCTGGAGTATTGTGTACAGTTTTGGTCTCCTAACTTGAGGAAGGACGTTCTTGCTATTGAGGGAGTGCAGCGAAGATTCACCAGACTGATTCCCGGGATGTTGGGACTGACCTATCAAGAAAGACTGGATCAACTGGGCTTGTATTCACTGGAGTTCAGAAGAGTGAGAGGGGACCTCATAGAAACGTTTAAAATTCTGACGGGTTTGGACAGGTTGGATGCAGGAAGAATGTTCCCAATGTTGGGGAAGTCCAGAACCAGGGGTCACAGTCTAAGGATAAGGGGTAAGCCATTTAGGACCGAGATGAGGAGAAACTTCTTCACCCAGAGAGTGGTGAACCTGTGGAATTCTCTACCACAGAAAGTAGTTGAGGCCAATTCACTAAATATATTCAAAAGGGAGTTAGATGAAGTCCTTACTACTCGGGGGATCAAGGGGTATGGCGAGAAAGCAGGAAGGGGGTACTAAAGTTTCATGTTCAGCCATGAACTCATTGAATGGCGGTGCAGGCTAGAAGGGCTGAATGGCCTGCTCCTGCACCTATTTTCTATGTTTCTATGTTTCTAAAGGTAGTAATGGGACCATTCACCCCTAATCCTCTCTAAAGTGGGGCACTGAGGTTAATTATGGCACTAACCAGGGCTTGAACAGAGCAGGAGATGTGTGTGTGTGTGTGGTTTAAGTAATATTCTGCACTGTGGTATATTTTTACCAGCATCCAAACAGGGAACATCAGTACCCTTCAGTGCTGATCTGTCCCTCACATGGCCACTGGGTTTCTATGAAGTGACCCAAATGTAACTCTGGCTGCAGTAAACAATGCAGAAAGAATGCTTCTCTCGTGTGTCATTGGCATTTCCCTCCAGTGATGAAATGAACTTGTGAAAACACCCTTGGGAAAAGAAGAGGAATTAAAAAGGCTTCTCCACTTCCTCCAAGATACAGTCATATTGGCATCAAGGGTCACACCCTGCCTGGGTCTAAATCATTGACCCGTCTGCCCACTTATCCATCGATAGAAATAGCGGGCAGATTGCAGCTAAAAGCCAGTGTAAAGATCAGCTGACAAGCTCTGCTTTAAGGCCCAGCGGGAGATCGAGAGCCAGCGGCAGTTGGTGAGAGGCGGGAGCGGCCTATAAAAGGCCCAGCGGGAGATCGAGAGCCAGCAGCAGTTGGTGAGAGGGGAGCGACCTACAAAAGGCCCAGCGGGAGATCGAGAGCCAGCGGCAGTTGGTGAGAGGGGAGCGACCTATCAAAAGCCCAGCGGGAGATCGAGAGCCAGCAGCAGTTGGTGAGAGGGGAGCAACCTATCAAAAGCCCAGCGGGAGATCGAGAGCCAGCGGCAGTCAGTGAGAGGCGGGAGCGGCCTATAAAAGGCCCAGCGGGAGATCGAGAGCCAGCGGCAGTTGGTGAGAGGGGAGCGGCCTATAAAAGGCCCAGCGGGAGATCGAGAGCCAGCGGCAGTTGGTGAGAGGGGAGCGACCTATAAAAGGCCCAGCGGGAGATCAAGAGCCAGTGGCAGTCGGTGAGAGGTGGGAGCAGTGTCGGAGAGGCCTATAAAAGGCCCAGCGGGAGATCGAGAGCCAGCGGCAGTCGGTGAGAGGCGGGAGCAGTGTCGGAGAGGCCTATAAAAGCCTATACCGGTGCAGCTACAGCGGGAGAGAAAGCAAAATAGAAGTAGAAAGTAATCAAAAAGTGACGTCACAGCCAATGGGGTAAGTGATTGGCTGGTGATTGGTGAGTAGCTTTTCTTTTCTTTTTTATATCAGTAAGTGAACTGTAACATTGTTATTACCAATTTAAGGGTATCTAAGGTTAAGACATGGCAGGAGAGCTCGGTCACGTGATATGCTCCTCCTGTACCATGTGGGAACTCGGGGACACTTCCGGTGTCCCTGGGCGCTACGTGTGTGGGAAGTGTATCCGCCTCGAGCTCTTGACGGTCCGCATTGCGGAATTGGAGCTGAGGGTGGATTCACTCTGGAGCATCCACGATGCTGAGAATGACGTGAGTATCACGTGTAGTGAGTTGGTCTTACCGCAGGAGAAGGGTCCACAGCTAGATAGGGAATGGAAGACCAGCAGGAAGAGCAGTGCAAGAAAGATAGTGCAGGGGTCCCCTGTGGTCATCCCCCTGCAAAACAGATACACTGCTTTGAGTACTGTTGGGGAGGATGACTCATCAGGGGAGGGCAGCAGCAGCCAAGTTCATGGCACCGTAGGTGGCTCTGCTGCAAAGGAGGGCAGGAAAAAGAGTGGGAGCGCGATAGTGATAGGGGATTCGATGGTGAGGGGAATAGATAGGCGTTTCTGCGGACGCAACCGAGACTCCAGGATGGTATGTTGCCTCCCTGGTGCAAGGGTCAAGGATGTCTCGGAGCGGGTGCAGGACATTCTGAAATGGGAGGGAGAACAGCCAGTTGTCGTGGTGCACATTGGTACCAACGACATAGGTAAAAAAAGGGATGAGGTCCTACGAAAAGAATTTAAGGAGCTAGGAGCTAAATTAAAAAGTAGGACCTCAAAAGTAGTAATCTCGGGATTGCTACCAATGCCACGTGCTAGTCAGAGTAGGAATCGCAGGATAGCGCAGATGAATACATGGCTTGAGCAGTGGTGCAGCAGGGAGGGATTCAAATTCTTGGGGCATTGGAACGGGTTCTGGGGGAGGTGGGACCAGTACAAACCGGACGGTCTGCACCTGGGCAGGACCGGAACCAATGTCCTAGGGGGAGTGTTTGCTAGTGCTGTTGGGGAGGAGTTAAACTAATATTGCAGGGGGATGGGAACCTATGCAGGGAGACAGAGGGAGACAAAAATGAGGCAAAAGCAAAAGACAGAAAGGAGATGAGGAAAAGTGGAGGGCAGAGAAACCCAAGGCAAAGAACAAAAAGGGCCACTGTACAGCAAAATTCTAAAAGGACAAAGGGTGTTAAAAAAGCAAGCCTGAAGGCTTTGTGTCTTAATGCAAGAAGTATCCGCAATAAGGTGGATGAATTAACTGTGCAAATAGATGTTAACAAATATGATGTGATTGGGATTACGGAGACGTGGCTCCAGGATGATCAGGGCTGGGAACTCAACATCCAGGGGTATTCAACATTCAGGAAGGATAGAATAAAAGGAAAAGGAGGTGGGGTAGCATTGCTGGTTAAAGAGGAGATTAATGCATTAGTTAGGAAAGACATTAGCTTGGATGATGTGGAATCTATATGGGTAGAGCTGCAGAACACTAAAGGGCAAAAATCGTTAGTGGGAGTTGTGTACAGACCTCCAAACAGTAGTAGTGATGTTGGGGAGGGCATTAAACAGGAAATTAGGAGTGCATGCAATAAAGGTGCAGCAGTTATAATGGGTAACTTTAATATGCACATAGATTGGGCTAGCCAAACATGAAGCAATACGGTGGAGGAGGATTTCCTGGAGTGCATAAGGGATGGTTTTCTAGACCAATATGTCGAGGAACCAACTAGGGGGGAGGCCATCTTAGACTGGGTGTTGTGTAATGAGAGAGGATTAATTAGCAATCTCATTGTGCGAGGCCCCTTGGGGAAGAGTGACCATAATATGGTGGAATTCTGCATTAGGATGGAGAATGAAACAGTTAATTCAGAGACCATGGTCCAGAACTTAAAGAAGGGTAACTTTGAAGGTATGAGGCATGAATTGGCTAAGATAGATTGGCTAATGATACTTAAGGGGTTGACTGTGGATGGGCAATGGCAGACATTTAGAGACCGCATGGATGAATTACAACAATTGTACATTCCTGTCTGGCATAAAAATAAAAAAGGGAAGGTGGCTCAACCGTGGCTATCTAGGGAAATCAGGGATAGTATTAAAGCCAAGGAAATGGCATACAAATTGGCCAGAAATAGCAGCGAACCTGGGGACTGGGAGAAATTTAGAACTCAGCAGAGGAGGACAAAGGGTTTGATTAGGGCAGGGAAAATGGAGTACGAGAAGAAGCTTGCAGGGAACATTAAGGCGGATTGCAAAAGTTTCTATAGGTATGTAAAGAGAAAAAGGTTAGTAAAGACAAACATAGGTCCCCTGCAGTCAGAATCAGGGGAAGTCATAACGGGGAACAAAGAAATGGCAGACCAATTGAACAAGTACTTTGGTTCAGTATTCACTAAGGAGGACACAAACAACCTTCCGGATATAAAAGGGGTCAGAGGGTCTAGTAAGGAGGAGGAACTGAGGGAAATCTTTATTAGTCGGGAAATTGTGTTGGGGAAATTGATGGGATTGAAGGCCGATAAATCCCCAGGGCCTGATGGACTGCATCCCAGAGTACTTAAGGAGGTGGCCTTGGAAATAGCGGATGCATTGACAGTCATTTTCCAACATTCCATTGACTCTGGATCAGTTCCTATCGAGTGGAGGGTAGCCAATGTAACCCCACTTTTTAAAAAAGGAGGGAGAGAGAAAGCAGGGAATTATAGACCGGTCAGCCTGACATTGGTAGTGGGTAAAATGATGGAATCAATTATTAAGGATGTCATAGCAGCGCATTTGGAAAATGATGACATGATAGGTCCAAGTCAGCATGGATTTGTGAAAGGGAGATCATGCTTGACAAATCTTCTGGAATTTTTTGAGGATGTTTCCAATAAAGTGGACAAAGGAGTACCAGTTGATGTGGTATATTTGGACTTTCAGAAGGCTTTCGACAAGGTCCCACACAGGAGATTAATGTGCAAAGTTAAAGCACATGAGATTGGGGGTAGTGTGCTGATGTGGATTGAGAACTGGTTGTCAGACAGGAAGCAAAGAGTAGGAGTAAATGGGTACTTTTCGGAATGGCATGCAGTGACTAGTGGGGTACCGCAAGGTTCTGTGCTGGGGCCCCAGCTGTTTACATTCTACATTAATGATTTAGACGAGGGGATTAAATGTAGTATCTCCAAATTTGCGGATGACACTAAGTTGGGTGGCAGTGTGAGCTGCGAGGAGGATGCTATGAGGCTACAGAATGACTTGGCTAGGTTAGGTGAGTGGGCAAATGCGTGGCAGATGAAGTGTAATGTGGATAAATGTGAGGTTATCCACTTTGGTGGTAAAAACAGAGAGACAGACTATTATCTGAATGGTGACAGATTAGGAAAAGGGAAGGTGCAACGAGACCTGGGTGTCATGGTACATCAGTCATTGAAGGTTGGCATGCAGGTACAGCAGGCGGTTAAGAAAGCAAATGGCATGTTGGCCTTCATAGCGAGGGGATTTGAGTACAGGGGCAGGGAGGTGTTGCTACAGTTGTACAGGGCCTTGGTGAGGCCACACCTGGAGTATTGTGTGCAGTTTTGGTCTCCTAACTTGAGGAAGGACATTCTTGTTATTGAGGGAGTGCAGCGAAGATTCACCAGACTGATTCCCGGGATGGTGGGACTGACCTATCAAGAAAGTCTGGATCAACTGGGCTTGTATTCACTGGAGTTCAGAAGAGTGAGAGGGGACCTCATAGAAACGTTTAAAATTCTGACGGGTTTGGACAGGTTGGATGCAGGAAGAATGTTCCCAATGTTGGGGAAGTCCAGAACCAGGGGTCACAGTCTAAGGATAAGGGGTAAGCCATTTAGGACCGAGATAAGGAGAAACTTCTTCACCCAGAGAGTGGTGAACCTGTGGAATTCTCTACCACAGAAAGTAGTTGAGGCCAATTCACTAAATATATTCAAAAGGGAGTTAGATGAAGTCCTTATTACTCGGGGGATCAAGGGGTATGGCGTGAAAGCAGGTAGGGGGTACTGAAGTTTCATGTTCAGCCATGAACTCATTGAATGGCGGTGCAGGCTAGAAGGGCTGAATGGCCTGCTCCTGCACCTATTTTCTTTGTTTCTATGTTTCTAAGCTACTCAAGCACTCTCGGTGCAGTTTCTCTGAAGCTGCAAAGAAGGCAAGAGACTGGAAAGATCCAATTTAATGCACTCTCAAGTTAGATGGCATTAAAAGTTAAATTTTACATTCTCATCCTTGTTTTCAAATCCCTCCATAAGAACAGAAGAAATAGGAACAGGAGTAGGCCATATGGCTCCGCCATTTAATACGATCATGGTTGGTCCGATCATGGACTCAGCTCCACTTCCCTACCCGCTCCCCATAACCCCTTATCCCCATAACGGTTAAGAAACTGTATTTCTGTCTTAAATTTATTCAATGATCCAGCTTCCACAGCTCTCTGAGGAAGTGAATTCCACAGATTTACAACCCTCTGAGAGAAGAAATTCCTCCTCATCTCAGTTTTAAATGGGTGGCCCCTTATTCTAAGATTATGCCCCCTAGTTCTTGTCTCCCCCATCAGTGGAAACATCCTTTCTACATCCACCTTGTCAAGCTCCCTCATAAGCTTATACGTTTCGATAAGCTCACCTCTCATTCTTCTGAACTCCAATGAGTAAAAGCCCAACCTACTCAACCCTTCCTCATAAGTCAACCCCCTCATCCCCGGAATCAACCGAGTGAACCTTCTCTGAGCATCCGCCAAAGCAAATACATCCTTTCTTACATATGGAAACCAGCCCCTCTCTATCTCTGTAACCTCCTCCAGCCCTGTAACCTCCTCCAGCCCTACAACCCCCCCGAGATCTCTGTGCTCCTCCAATTCTGGCCTCTCCCACATCCCTGATTTTCTTTGCCCCCCCCCCATTGCCAGCCGTACCTTAGGCTGCCTGGGCCCCAAGCTCCGGAATTCCCTCTCTGCCTCTCTCTCCTCCTTTAAGATGTTCCATAAAACATACCTCATTGACCAAGCTTTTGATCACCTGTCCTAATATGTCTGATAACGCTCCCTTGAAGCACTTTAGGACGTTTTACTACATTAAGGGCACTACATAAATGCAAGTTGTTGTTGTAAATTAATTTTTCATTACCGATGAGCTGCCTGCATGGATTAGAAATTTGAATTTAGTAATGCGAGGAGCATTACTATTTGCCTGGGGATTAGTGATTTAATGAATGCTCACTCCGAAACATATAAAAGAAAAACCATATTAATGAGAGAGCAGTAATAGTCCAAAACTCACAGAAGAATTTGTAGCCCAGCTATTTAGAGGATATAGGGAGGTCCATGCAGCAGAGCTGGTCTCCAGTCATCCTGGTTAACCCTTGCCACTGGATAAAGGCCTCGCTCTGTCAAGCCCGTGTGGTGGCTGATATGCAACGGTCACCACATGTTAAAAAAATCCACGTACAGGCATTTTCCAGCCCTTCAATTGGGGTTCAGGACTGGAGCATCGGGTCCTTCATTGAAACATCTGTGAACTCATGTGGAAGCAAGTCATCCTCGTTCAAGGGACCACCTATGATGATGATAGAGAGATAAAGTAAACTTTGTTTGGAGAGGAACCTTATAGATGTTGCAGAGAACAGTGTAGCAAAGATAAATCCAGAAACATGACTTCAAGTTAAGCCATGGCAGTCGGACACAGAGCCACCAGTATGAAAGCAAATCTGGAACTGAGAAGAGGTGCTTCATACAAACATCTTTCAGATGAGACGTCTGCTCCTCTTGGGTGGGCGTAAAAGATCCCACGGCACTATTTCGAAGAAGAGCAAGGGATTTATCCCTGGTGTCCTTGTCAATATTTATCCCTCAACCAACATCACTGAAACAGATTATCTGGTCATTATCACATCGCTGTTTGTGGGAGCTTGCTGTGCGCAAATTGACTGCCGCGTTTCCCGCATTACAACAGTGACTACAGCCCAAAAGTACTTCATTGGCTGTAAAGCGCTTTGGGACATCCGGTGGTCGTGAAAGGCGCTATATAAATGCAAGTCTCCCCGGGTGCACCAACGGGATGCTCAAATGCCCCAAATTTCTCCCTCTTTATTTTCTTTTCAAAAAGTGATCAATGTGTGGAATGGATAGTGGGAATGATGGACGCCGGGGTTATTTAAAGAAGCACATTGAGCACTGTGAAAGGGGTCTTTCTGGAGGACACCCGTCAAGCTTTAATCAGTCAATCTGGACACCGCCCCTTTAAGATGATGCTGCACCCCAAATACCCCTCCCCCTCCCCACCACAAGCCGCGAGCTCCTAATTGGAGACCTTATTCATGATGAGAGCTGACTTTTTGAAGTATATATTGTAAGGGGAGGGGGGGGCGGTGTGGGTCTCTATGAGGGGGGTCAGGTTCCCTTCTGACCAACTTGAGTGGTTTCGAATCGCTCCCCCTCCCTTGGGTTCTGTACTCTGGATTTATTTGAGGGGTGTGACAAAAGTGCAGAGGACATTGGCTTGATGCAAAGAACTTTATTTTTATTACAGTCAGGGTAATACAGGCTTATTACTCTAGTAAGAAAATACACGGCCGAACTTATAATCACTCTAACAAAGAACAATACAAGGAAAGGTACAAGGTTAAACTTATAATCATTCTAATGAAGTACCATACACTACACATTCAAAGTGGGATGCAGTAAAATTATACCTCCCACCTCCCAATACCTAATTCTAGCTAGGTTAGACTCCAGGGCAGGCCGGGACTTATACTTACCAATCTTTTTGATAGTTAATGGTAGATGGTGATGTTCTTCCTTCCTTCAGGACTTCAAGACTTCGAGGCTGGAGAGTCTCTCCCCTCTCTCTCATCTCTCTCCTCTCTCTCCTCTCTCTCCTCCCTCTCTCTCTCTCTAACCTCTGTTGAAAACAGGGGCAGTTATACGATTTCAGTGTTCTAATCTTGCCGCCCAATCTGTTCACAATCCTTTGTATAATTTTGGCGGGCTTGGTTCTTCTTTGTAATATTTTGTCGGGCTCGTTAAAGTTGATAAGTCTTGCGTGGGTTGATGTTTGAAAAACTGTTTCCTGATGGAAATATTAGTTTGGTAATTGCAAACTAATGTGCTTAGTCTTTCGCATACAGGCTGGATTGGGCCTCTTTGTGATGTATATGCTGAAATGGTTTGTCCAGACCCATGTTGATGGGGAGCTATCTCTGGGTGATACTGTGATGGTAATGTCTCTTGTGGCGAAGGATTTCCAAATACTCATTCTTTCAGACAGGTTATCTCAGGTGGACAGTGGCGGGTTCAGGAATGGGGATAATCCATTCCTGGGCCACTTGAACTGATGCCTCAGGTTTGAAGCAAAAACTGCTGTCACTTACCGGACACCAGAAGTGTCCATGTTGGTAGTGGGGTGCACTGGTGGTGACACAATATGTCCCAGCCCCTATGTATGCTACCTATGGAGGGACGTGGTTTTGTGCCATTACCTCCATGGTGCAGTTAATAGGCTGTGCGCCAGCCGCTTTAAACCCACACTGTGACTTTGAATGGGCACTTAAGTACTGGGGACACAGTATTACGTGTGCACCCCGGCTACGGTACCCGGAGAGGTCAGTACCCGTTACAGCGTGCTCCCACTTTATGACATAGGGTGGGATGGCTGCGAAACGAATGTGTGCACCTCCCTGAATAACTCCAATGTTCTCCACCCGGTATACCGGTGCGGGTCGGGCTGTTCCACCCATGACCGGCATCCTTAGTACGATTCCCATAATGGTGTGGTTAGATTTTCCACAGTCTACTGGGACAGGGTAGGCTTCAGAGGCTAGGTGGAGCTGGCATGGGCTTAGTGAATTGCTGTACGGGTGGAGGGCTGCGAGGTGCTTGTTCCTGATCCAAGAGGGGAATGAACCTTGTTTTAAATCCTCCAGGTTGTTGTGGCCCTCGCCCAACAACCATGCCCCATACATTACGCACACCTCGTTCTGTGCAGCCTGGTCCGAAGCATTTCTATCCTCCCGTATGAGTACATTCACTGTCTGTGCATGTTTTTCCAGCTCAGCCACTATTTCTTTTAAATGGACAGTCATAGCCTGGTCCTCGTGTGGTTCTGACTGTGTTCTCTTGTTTCTGGATATTTCTCAATTGGGTCTTTAAACTGTTTATCTGTGTTTGCAGCTCTATGTCATCTAGGCTATTTATTACATAGGATGCTGTATTGTAGGTAGTGATTCCCCTTCTAGGTCTCCCTGAGCCCATGGTGTCCCTAGCATTTAGGGTGTATAGGTCTGCTTTGTCTACATTTCCTAAGTCTAACTCATAAAATTTCGTAAACATGTCTCTGAATAGGGCCTGGTATAGCAGCTCTGTTTCCTTCGGACACCATGCAGGTAGGTGTACCTCGGTCAGGTTTAATATTACTGAAGCTACTGATGTACCCCCTGATAGAACACCTTTTCGGTCGGTACCAATACTAATCCGTTCCCAGGTCCCTTGGTGCTGGGAGGACACCTTTCTATTACTGTGCGTATTGGTGGGGTTGTGGGCAGGGGTTTCTTAATGTGTGCTCTTAGTTCGGTGACGTTAATTGGGAGTGGGGAGTGTGGGACCACGCACCCGTGTGGGCTAGAATCCCACCCCATCCCTTCTCCTTCATCTTGCCATTGCCTGGCGAAGGTGATCGATATGCCTGCGGGACAAATATTCTCTGATCCCCACATGCAAACATAAATTCCTTGTTCGGATTCCCATCATTTGTCCCAACACACTTTTACTGCTCCCCGTGTCCCCGTGATGGTGCGGTACGTATCATTACCGAGTCTTTCCCAGTCCGATTCCTGGTCCCATGTGTCCTCGCTGAGTTTTCTGAGCCACCACCATTTTCCCAGGGGAATGTTCCCTTTGCAAGTCAAACATACACGTTTTCCCTCTGTAACACTGACTCGGGCAGCGATGATCCGTATCCGGGGGCATGGAACTGAGGCCTCCCCGTAGGTAAAACCTTCCTGGCTGGAGTGGTGGGTAGAATTAGATCCCAGCCACCCTGGCCATCTTCCCTCGTGGGTGTAAACGGTGAGTTCTTCCACCTCTCGGGGGCCACCCCCGATGGTTACAATCGGTGCTCTTCCTTCTGAACACCCGTAAATGAGGGATTCTTCCACGTCTCCTCGGTCGCTGCTGACTATCCTTATCAGGGCGAGCAGGAACAGGATCCTTCTCATGCTGCTCTCTTTCCTGTAGGGGCACATAAAACATTGTCTAGCCCTGAGAAAGTTCTCTGGCTTGACAAAGGTGACCGAGTTCTAAATTGGGCTCATAGTCTTTAATTGACTGGCTTTCTTATTCAGTTCCTTGTGGACTGATTGCTCTTAAGCAGTCGTTCTGCTTGTTATCTCACCGGTGCTTCCTTAATAGCCATACTGGTAGATTCTTCTTACTCCCGGGGATTACCTGGCCTGTGCTTCTTTTAATAGCTGCGCAGGTAGATTCTTTTCCTTACCCCAGTTAACTAATACGTATATACCTGTCATTACACAGATAAATCCTACACTATTCTAAACTTATTCACTAAACATTCTTAAATTCATATTGCTAAACATCCTTAAATTCATATCACTATATATGTACATCTGCCACCCGTCTCCGGGTGGCCAGGTTAATTCCTGTTTTCTCTCTTTCTTCTTCTCCCGCTGGGTGTCGAGCGAGGTAGGTGATAGGTCTGTCTGCACCGTCTAACCCTAAGTACCCTGACCAGACGTGGGTTTGAGTCCCACACGATCGGGGGAACGTCCCCTCCGGTGCTGCAGCACACCGCTCCTGTGGGGGTGGCTGCCTGGTTCGTTTCTTCCCCTGGGGGTTCTGCCTGGTCGAGGACTACGGGCTGGGGACTCTCACTTGGTGGCTGTTCCACCACTATCTCTTCTGGGGGTCCCTCGCTGCCCGAGGCTACCGGCTGGGTGTCCCTGCTCGCGGGTTGGTCTCTGACCTTAGGTGCCCTTTTGCGGCTGGTCCCTTTCCTGGGGCTGAACCATTTAAATTGGTGCGCTGGTGACCATGGTGTCTTTGGCCGTGGTGTGCAGGGAGTCCTTCTTAAGGCTCCGACTGCTGGAGGTGTGTCTGAGTCCCAAATGATTGGGGGGACAGCTCCTCCAGTAACACAATCCACCGCCCCTCTAGGTGCAGTCTGTGGGTCTGCCACGTCTTCTGTGGGAATTAAGAACATAAGAACATAAGAATTAG
Source organism: Pristiophorus japonicus (assembly GCF_044704955.1). NCBI lineage: Eukaryota > Metazoa > Chordata > Chondrichthyes > Pristiophoridae > Pristiophorus > Pristiophorus japonicus. The sequence goes on along the minus strand of NC_091981.1, from coordinate 278,929,584 downwards.
GAACAGGAGTAGGCCATCTAGCCCCTCGAGCCTGCTCCGCCATTCAACAAGATCATGGCTGATCTGGCCGTAGACTCAGCTCCACTTACCTGCCCTCTCCCCATAACCCTTTATTCCCTTATTGGTTAAAAATGTATCTATCTGTGATTTGAATACATTCAATGAGCTAGCCTCAACTGCTTCCCTGGGCAGAGAATTCCATAGATTCACAACCCTCTGGGAGAAGAAATTCCTTCTCAACTCGGTTTCCACAGTCGGGGGCTGTTGGCTGGTTTAGCACGGTTTACAGTTTTTGGCTGCCCTTTACGTTTAGCTGCTGCCCCTGGGTTGAAAAGTTTGCACTGATTTATGTGGAACCACTTTGTTCGGTGGGGCAATTTTATGGTATAGACCATGGGACTTGCCTTGTCGACAATGTGGTACGGTCCCATGTACAGTGCCTCAAAGGCTCCTACTCTAGTGTAATTCCTCACCATAACCTGGTCCCCTATCTCCCACTCGTGGTGTTTGCAGGGTTCTAGCAGCAGTCGGTTGCTCCGATGCTGTTTTCCCATGTTGTTAGCAGTCTGCCAGTGAATCTGTTTAAGGTGTTCAAACAGATTCCTGACAAAGCTGTCCCGGATCACTTCCCTAAGCTGACCTTCCGTGAGTCCCGGAGCTAACACATGGGTGGGGGTTCGCATGGCTCTGCCGGTCATGAGCTCGTACGGAGAGTACCCCGTGCTCTTTGACTGGCTGGCCCGGATTCCCATGAGGATCAGTGGTAGGACCTCTACCCACCCTTTGGGTGAGTCCCCTGTCCCTTTGCACAGCCTTTCTTTGATAGTGCGGTTTAAACGCTCCACAGGCCCGGATGACTGCGGGTTGTGGGTGACATGCCATTTTCCTCTGATGCCGAGTACCTTAAGGGTCTCCTGCATCACCTGCCCGGTGAAGTGACTCCCTTGGCCGGACTCCACGTATTGCGGTAGTCCCCATCGAGAGAACACTTCTCTGACCAGGATCCTGGCTGTTCCCAGGGTGGTGGCTGTTCGGCATGGGAAGGCTTCCACCCATTTGGTGAACACATCCACCAGGCCTAGGCAGTACTTGTAATCTCCCTGGGCAGTGGGTAGGGGCCCGATGTAATCGATCTGGATCGACTGCCAGGGTCCCTCTACCCTCCTGATATGTCCCATAGACACCTTTCTTTTCTGGGGGTCGGGGTTGTTGGCCGCGCACACCAGACAACTAGCACAGAACTCACGGACATCTTACCCGAGTCCTGGCCACCACTCTGCCTGGTCCACTCGTTGCCAAGTGGTCTCAGGTCCAGGGTGTCCTGCTCCTGGACCCTCATGGGCCAGCTGGAGGAATTCTCTCCGGTGTTGTTGTGGTACTACCCATTGCTCCCCCCTGAACAGCATGCCTTCTTTAATGGCAAATGCTGCAGTGCCATACGAGCCGTCTATCCTTTCCCCTTTAGCTAGCATGTTCAGGACAGTTTTGAGGACGGGGTCTTGGGTCATAAACTCTGCAGCCTGTGAGTCGTTCACCCGCAGATACCGTGCCTGAACCGTCCACATAGATCTCTCGGCCTGTGGGGTGTAACCCAGCCCGAAAAGCCTAAGTTAATTTCCCATACCCCTTCTACGGAACACCGGTGGGCTGTCCCTGGATAGATCATGTTGGCTGCGAGTCTTGGCTCACAGAGTCCCTTTACCCTTATGTCCATTTGAGAGAGGAGCAGGGTCCAGCGAGCAATGCCGGCACTGCTCACCATCCCGTCCTTGATTCTCCTGTCCAGGAGCATTTGGGTGGGCATATGGTGGGTAAGGAGTGTGACAGGGGACCCCCCTGTGAAGATCAGTGATCTTTTCACAGCCAGTGAGTGGCTAGGAGGTGCCGCTCACAGTTGGAGTATCCCTTCTCCACGTCTGTGAGTATCCTGGAGGAGTAGACCACTGGTCTCAGCCGGCCGTGCCGTTCTTGGAGCAGTACTGCGCTCAGGCTGTCCCCACTGGTTGCTACCTCCAGGAAAAACTCTTTACCCCCATCTATGGCCCCTAGAGCTGGCGCAGTCTGCAAGTCTTTCTTGAGTTGGATAAATGCTGCCTCGCAACCTTTGTCCCATTCCCACTCTACTCCCTTGTGTAGGAGTTCCGGAGCAGAGGGGCTGCTGTGGCTGCATAATCCTCAATGAAATCTCTGCAGTACCCGGTTAGCCCTAGAAAAGATCTTACTCCTGTTACTGTGTTGGGGGCAGGTAACTTCTGCATTGCTTCCCTTCTAGCTTTGTCAATGGCTCTCTCCCCTGCACGCACAGCCAGTCCCAGGAATTTTACTTCCTTCAGGCCGATCTGTGCCTTCTTGGGGTTTACTTTAAATCCCTCTCTTTTCAGCAGCTCCAGCAGCTCAGCCAGCAGTGGGCCATGCTCCTCTCCCTCATCGGTGAACAGGAGCAGGTCATCCACATACTGTACCAGCTGCTGGGGTCTGCTGAAACTCTTTAAACTGATGGAAAATACTGGGGTTGTTGAGGAAGCCTTGAGGGAGACAGTTCCAAGTATATTGCTGCCCTTTAAAGGTAAAAGCAAACTTGTAATGTTCTTCCCTTCTTCTAGGTATGGACCAGAACCCGTTGGAAATATGAAGGTGGTCACGGAGGCTGGGATACTTCCAATGAGATCGGCGGCAGAAGCAACAGTGGGTGCACAGGCGGGGATGTTACGGTTGAGTACTCGATAGTCCTTCAGGATTGCAAGGCAGGTCTGGAAGGAGATGCAGTAGTTGCTGTCGAGGTTCATTCCAAGCAGCTCCGTAACACAGGACTCTGTGCTCTGCAGACTGTTCCCAGGATCACACACCGAGACAGACATCATCTGCTGCTGGAGAGCCATCAACTCGGTGAAAGACGCACTTTGGTCTTGCCGAAACTTGCTGGTTTTCCAGAGCAAGGAGAAGTCCACGTCTGCGTGTTGCAGACTGGTGCAATCCAAGATCCAGGAGTACGTGCTGAGGGACGCACTAAAGATTGGTGCAGTCACCGCAAAGGCACGATGGGGAAGAGCCACAGTTTAAGGCCCTTCTGCCACGGTAAACCCAGGGGATGGAATCAGACCCCCCTCGGGCTGTACTTGTTAATCTGCTTGTATACATAGAGCACCATGGACTGAAAAACACCTGTGTTGTGCCATGTATAATGAAAGTCTCTGCACTGTTTAATAACTTGTAAAGAAATGTAAATGTATTCTCATCCGTTCCGTGTGCTGCTTTCATCTGCATAGTGCTACATGTAACGTGATTCGTGATCGGTATTGAAATGTATCCTGGAATGTGATGTAAACCTGTTCTCATCTGCTCCATGTAATACACCCATTGGCACATTACTACATGTAACATGATTTATGGATTGTACTAAACAGTACCTTGAAATGAAATGCACGCTAATGCATTGTATGGAACTGCTGTCAGCATCCAAACGAATTGTATGGAAGTGCTGACCGCAAGGTACTGAATTATTTTCCAATGTATTGTGAAAATTTTATATGAATAAAGTATATTTTTGGAAAAAAAAACTTGATAGTCCGCCGTGGCTCTCCAGGAGTTGTCCAGTTTCTTAACCGGCCACAATGGAGAGTTCACATGGGTAGCTATTGGTCTCAATACCCCCTATTTAACCAGCAAACCCTAGACTGTTTCCATGTCTGCCTCCGCCTCACTGGGGAAGTTGTACTGTTTCTGTGGTCGGGTCATGGGGTCCCCATCTATGCTAACCTCGACCCCGTTTATTCTCCCACAGTCGTGTTTGTGAGTGGCAAAAGCTGCAAGGTTTTTCCTCACATATTCCTGATAGTCTACAGGGGTGTTACTGACCAGTGATTCGAGGTCGTAAGCCTCCTTTGGTTTCATGGTGCACAATGTCCCTTTTCCCTGTTTTCCCGGGATAACCATCACCTCACTCTCCTGTCCCGTACAGACTGACCCCCAAAGACAGTGGTTTCTTAAATCCAGTAGGATCCCGTGGCCTAGGATGAAGTCAGCCCCCAGGATCCCTCTCCCTTCCTGCTCCCACTTCATCAGGACACAAAACCACTTAGTGTGGCATGTACCTAAATGAATGGAGAGCGGAATGGAGAATGAGCCAGTCTGTTCAGTGCCTGTGAAACCCACCAAGCTGTAGGGGACCCCGTTAGACAGAGGTGAGGCAGCGGGGTTAGCTGCATAGACAAGGGTGCTTGAGGCACCGGTGTCCAGCAGGCAAGTCCCTTTCACCTTTTCCACTTCCATCTGTACGGTCATTCTCCCCCCCGCATCATACTCGAGGGAACACAGGTGGACAGGCTGTGCCTGTCCTAGTCACGGTTTTGGTTGGGAGGGTCAGGTGGGATCTCAGTACCGGTGGCGGTGGCTACCTTCCCAAGGGCCATCTAACATGGCTCAGAGTGTGGTTAGAAAATTATCGAATGACTGGGGAGGGACTGGCTTATCTGTCTCGGTCTTTTGGGCAGGGGCTGGAGAACTCTTTCCTGCGCTAGTCTGCCAGGGATTTCTACAATCTTTTCTCCAGTGGCCATTCTTTCCGCACCCGAAGCTGGTATGTTTTGTATCGGAGGGGTTGCCCCCTCGTGGTGCCATTCCCTTTTATCCTGGTTAGGTCGGATTTCGTGAACCCTTCCCTTTTGTGGGTGCTCTTCCGTCCCTCTGCCATTTCTGTAAGCTCGGGTCAGCTGCCTAAGCAGTCCCTGTTCTGTGGCTTGGGGATAGAAACATAGAAACATAGAAATAGGTGCAGGAGTAGGCCATTCGGCCCTTCGGGCCTGCACCACTATTCAATGAGTTCATGGCTGAACATGTAACTTCAGTACCCCATTCCTGCTTTCTCACCATACCCCTTGATTCCCCTAGTAGTAAGGACTTCATCTAACTCCTTTTTGAATATATTTAGTAAATTGGCCTCAACTACTTTCTGTGGTAGATAATTCCACAGGTTCACCACTCTCTGGGTGAAGAAGTTTCTTCTCATCTCGGTCCTAAATGACTTACCCCTTATCCTTAGACTGTGACCCCTGGTTCTGAACTTCCCCAACATTGGGAACATTCTTCCTGCATCTAACCTGTCTAACCCCGTCAGAATTTTAAACGTTTCTATGAGATCCCCTCTCATTCTTCTGAACTGCAGTGAATGCAAGCCCAGTTGATCCAGTCTTTCTTGATATGTCAGTCCCGCCATCCCGGGAATCAGTCTGGTGAACCTTCGCTGCACTCCCTCAATAGCAAGAATGTCCTTCCTCAAGTTAGGAGACCAAAACTGTACACAATACTCCAGGTGTGGCCTCAGGGGACGAGCCAGGCCACAGCCTTAGTTCTTATTCTGGGTAAACTGTTAGCTACTAGGCTTTGGAGCCAGTGCGCTAATTCGTCTGGGTTTAAGTTATCTCTATCTATGTCCCCACTACAGGTGCTTTTGTACACCGGCCACAGTCGGTCTGCGAAAGCCTGTGGGGTTTCTCCCGTGAGCTGCACCGTTTTCTCTACTCTAGAAAAGGGACTCCCGTCATTGCAGCCCATAGCTTCTAAAATGTCTTTCTGGACGGCAGCAAGTGTTTTCTGACCTCTTTTGCTCTCAGTAGAGAGGGACTGGTACAGTTTGCTGTCTAGAGATAGGAGAAGCACCTTTGTCATTTCTGCATCATCGCACCCATTAATATCCCCTGCCTATTCCACTTTCACAAAGTGAACCGAGGGGTCTCCCTTTGGAGTTAGCTTTCCCAGATGGCTTATCTAGGCCCACAGGCTTGAATTTGTCTTGTAAAAGTTCCTAATTTTATTAAAGTTCGTAGTTTTTTCCATAAGCACTTTAGAGTTCCAAACTTTTTGGCAGATAGTCCCAAATTAAATTTCCTTTCGAATGAGCCCAAACACAGGGGGGGTTCTGGTGAATTTTGCTCTCTGCAATATTAATGATTTAGACTTAAAAATGTAGGGGGCATGATAAAGAAATTTGCAGATGATACAAAAATTGGCCCAGTGGTTGACAGTGAGGAGGAAAGTTCCAGGCTGCAGAAAGATATCGATGAACTGATCAGTTGGGCCGAAAAGTGGAAAATGAAATTCAATCCGGAAAAGTATGAGGTAATGCACAATAAATGGGAGGATACTGAGAGGTGTGGAGGGACAGAGGGAAACATAGAAACATAGCAAATAGGTGCAGGAGTAGGCCATTCGGCCCCTCGAGCCTGCACCACCATTCAATAAGATCATGGCTGATCATTCCTTCAGTACCCCTTTCCTGCTTTCTCTCCATACACCTTGATCCCTTTAGCTGTAAGGGCCATATCTAACTCCCTCTTGAATATATCCAATGAACTGGCATCAACAACTCTCTGCAGCAGGGAATTCAACAGGTTAACAATTCTCTGATTGAAGAAGTTTCTCCTCATCTCAGTCCTAAACGGCCTGCCCCTTATTCTAAGACTGTGTCCTCTGGTTCTGGACTTCCCCAACATCGGGAACATTCTTCCCGCATCTAGCTTGTCCAGTCCAGTCAGAATCTTATATGTTTCTATGAGATCCCCTCTCATCCTTCTAAACTCCAGTGAATACAGGCCCAGTCGATCCAGTCTCTCCTCATATGTCAGTCCAGCCATCCCTGGAATCAGTCTGGTGAACCTTCACTGCACTCCCTCAATAGCAAGAATGTCCTTCCTCAGATTAGGAGACCAAGACTGAACACAATATTCCAAGGTCCTGTACAATGGCAGCAAGACTTCCCTCATCCTATACTCAAATCCCCTAGCTATGAAGCTCAATATACCATTTGCCTTCTTCACCGCCTGCTGTACCTGCATGGCAACTTTCAATGACTGATGAACCATGACACCCAGGTCTCGCTGCACCTCCCCTTTTCCTAATCTGCCGCCATTCAGATAATATTCTGCCTTCATGTTTTTGTCCCCAAAGTGGATAACCTCACATTTATCCACATTATACTGCATCTGCCATGTATTTGCCCACTCGCCTAACCTGTCCAAGTCACCCTGCAGCCTCTTAGCGTCCTCCTCACAGCTCACACCGCCACCCAGTTTAGTGTCATCTGCAAACTTGGAGATATTACACTCAATTCCATCATCTAAATCATTAATATATATTGTAAAGAGCTGAGGTCCCAGCACTGAGCCCTGCGGCACCCCACTAGTCACTGCCTGCCATTCTGAAAAGGACCCATTAATCCCGACTCTCTGCTTCCTATCTGCCAACCAGTTCTCTATCCACGTCAGTACATTACCCCCAATACCATGTGCTTTGATTTTGCACACCAATCTCCTGTGTGGGACCTTGTCAAAAGCCTTTTGAAAGTCCAAATACATCACATCCACTGGTTCTCCCTTGTCCACTCTACTAGTTACATCCCCTCAAAAAATTCCAGAGGATTTGTCAAGCATGATTTCCCTTTCATAAATCCATGCTGACTTGGACCAATCCTATCACTGCTCTCCAAATGCGCTGCTATTTCATCCTTAATGATTGATTCCAACATTTTCCCCACCACCGATGTCAGGCTAACCGGTGTATAATTACCCATTTTCTCTCTCACTCCTTTTTTAAAAAGTGATGTTACATTAGCAACCCTTCAGTCCATAGGAACTGATCCAGAGTCGATAGACTTTTGGAAAATTATCACCAATGCATCCACTATTTCGAGGGCCACTTCCTTAAGTACTCTGGGATGTAGACTATCAGGCCTTCAATCCCGTCAATTTCCCTAACACAATTTCCCGCCTAATAAGGATATCCTTCAGTTCCTCCTTCTCACTAGACCCTCGGTCCCCTAGTACATCCGGAAGGTTATTTGTGTCTTCCTTTGTGAAGACAGAACCAAAGTATGTGTTCAATTGGTCTGCCATTTCTTTGTTCCCCATTATAAATTCATCCGAATCCGACTGCAAGGGACCTACGTTTGTCTTCACTAATCTTTTTCTCTTCACATATCCATAGAAGCTTTTGCAGTCAGTTTTTATGTTTCCGGCAAGCTTCCTCTCATACTCTATTTTGGGGGACCTTGGAGTGTATGTCCACAGATCCTTAAAGATAGCAGGCAAAGTAGAGAAGGTAGCTAAAAAGGCCTACGGAATTCTTTCCTTTATTAGCCGAGGCATAGAATACAAGAGCAGGAAGGTTATGCTAGAACTGTATAGAATACTAGTTAGGCCAGAGCTGGAGTACCATGTGCAGCTCTGGTCACCACATTACAGGAAAGATGTGATTGCACTGGAGAGGGTACAGAGGAGATTTACGAGGATGTTGCCAGGACTGGAAAAGTTTAGCTATGATAAAAGATTCGATAGGCTGGGGTTGTTTTCTTTGGAACAGAGGGTAGATTTAATTGAGGTCTATAAAGTTATGAAGGACCCAGATAGAGTGGAGAGGAAGAACCTATTTCCTTTAACAGAGGGGTCAATAGCCAGGGGCCATAAATTTAAAGTAATTGGTAGAAGGTTTAAAGGGGATTTGAGGGGAAAGAAATTCACCCAGAGGGTGGTGGGGGTCTGGAACTCACTGCCTGAAAGGGTAGTAGAGGCAGAAACCCTCATCACATTTAAAAAGTACTTGGATGTGCACTTAAAGAGCCATAACCTGCAGGGCTACAGATCTAGTGCTGGAAGGTGGGATTAGGCTGGGTAGCTCTTTTTCGACCGGCGCAGACACGATGGGCCGAAATGGCCTCCTGCTGTGTCGTAATCTTTCTATGATTCCATGATCAGCTGTTGCCGTGATGTCGGCCCGGTGCATGGGGGAGCTATTCCTACCATGTCTGGTGCCCGCACAGGCCCCAAACCTGGGGCCACCTGTTTATCAGTAGTGGAGCGGAGGGCGTGTTTTGGGCGAAGAGATGCTGTGGCTTAGCACTGCCATCACGAGGGGGTGAACAGCACCTGCCACTGAGGTGGTGAGTCAGCAGGGATTCGAGCCTCAGCGTTAACAGGCCCTTCAGTGTGCCTGATATTGACGGCCTTATCTTTTCCTCCATCGAACCATTTTGCAGTCTCTGGAATCACTGTCGAAATGATTAACTTGTCTGCTTTCCAGGTTCTGAATTAAACAATGAGTGATCGCCGATGACAACATTTAACGTTTCCCCAATTAATTAAACTCTAGGGTTCAAACAGGGGCCCAGTGTTATTTAGTGGCTGTGTGTATCTAACCCACCCCCATTCCACAGTAGCACAGTAACAGGACGCAGCAGTTATAAATGTGCAGTTTAGTTCATTGGAAAAATAATGAAAACTGATTGGACTCTATTGCTTTCTCCTCCTGCCCATTCAACTATATTTCTAAATGTTCCTTACTCCACACATTGATGCCCCACATTGCTGGCCGCCCATGCTGCTTATACACCCTCATGTTTCTGCTGTCCCTTCCTGCCTCCCTACCCCTACCCCCACCATCTGTGCATTTAAGTCCCACTTTGTGCCTCATCTGCATATGCCCCCTGACTGCCCCTCCACAAATTAGTGCCTCTTGGTCCTTCTCTTGTTTCTGTTGCATGTGAGGGAGATTGAGAGACATTGTTATCCCAGTCTCCCATGTGCCTTGATCCGATATCATTTTTCGGCGTCTGAGGGAGTTTGGGAAAATGGTGCCCGCCAACAGTGGTAGCCTTCTCCAAATCCCTCTTCCTCTGCCGGAGGAAACAATACCATCCTGCAGAACCCCATTGGACAGACAGCTACAAAGGAGACTCAGACAAAGGGAGGAAGGAAGGCAGGAAGGAAGGAGAGGAAGAAGAGGATGGAAGGAGAGGAAGGAAGGAAGGGAGGAAGGAAGGAAGAAGGAAAAGAAATGCATTTATATAGCACCTTTCATTATCTTAGAACATCCCAAAGTGCTTTACAACCAATGAAGTAATTTTGAGGTGTAGTCACTGTTGTAATAAAGGAAATTTGGCAGCAAATTTGACCACAGCAAGATCCTACAAACAGCATAAAATTACATCAAATTTACAGCACAGAAACAGGCCATTTGACCCAACTGTTCTGTGCCGGTGTTTATGCTCCACTCGAACCTCCTCCCACCCTATTTCATCTCACCCTATCTGTTATGTATCTGCAAAGCATGCACGCCATGTTCCCCCACCAGGGAGCGCATCCCCTGAAGTCCCAAGGGATCCCAGCATCCTTTGGGAGCACTGTATATAAGCCGGCCCCTAAGGCCTGTTCCTCACTCTGGAGTGTCCTAATAAAGACTGAGGTCACTGTTACTTTAACCTCCCTGTGTGCAGTCTCATCTGTGTGAGGAACATAATACTATCAGCATAACCTTGCATTTCTTTATCCCTCACGCACTGAGCTAGCATATTATCTTGTGATGATGATTTGTTTTTAGATGTTGGTTGAGGGATGAATTTTGGCCACGACTCCCCCATGCTCTTCTTTGAAATAGTGCTGTGGGATCTTTTTATGTCCACTTGAGAGGGCAGACATTTAATGTTTCATCCGAACGACAGCACCTCCAACAGTGTAGCACTCCTTCAGTACTCCACTTCAATGCTCAAGTCCCTGGAGTGAAGTTTGAACGGAGAGCCTTCTGACTCCGAGGTGAGAGTGCTACCCACTGAGCCACCGTGTACACGAAGTAGTGAATGGAGCACTAATAATACATAGAAGCAAGAGCTTCCTGTTCCTGGCCCTTGGACAATAAGGCTAATTGTAGCACCCCGAGTACAACCCTGGCTGAGGTCATCAACCTAGAATGAAATAGTGATTACAAATGGAAAGAGGCCATTTGGCACAACCAGTTCATGTTAATGTTTATCCTCCACAATCCTAATCCCATGTGCCTGCCAAGTCCCCATACGTCATCAAAGTCCAGGTCGGTGATTGGAGCAAGGGCAGGTACAGCAGGAGCGGCAATGTCGGGGCGAAGCAGCAGCGAGTGATCATCGAGCGACAAGATCGGGGTCCAGGAGAGGCGTGAGTTCGGGGCCCAGTAGAGGCGAGGGCCTTAGGGGCAGCATAGGCCAGGCCACACTGCGAAACGTGTGCGCACTCGGCCCGTGCAGCAGAGCTGGTCTCCAGTCGTCTTGGTTAACCCTTGCCACTGGACCAAGACCTAGCTCTGTCAAGCTCGTGTGGTGGCTGGTGTGCAACGGCCACCACACGTTAAAAAAATCCACGCACAGGCATCTTCCACCCTTCAACATGTAGTTCGGGACCTGGAATATTAGGTCCTTCATTGAAACACTTTTGAATTCATCCCTTTTTGGTGTGGAAGCAAGTCCGAGGGACCTCCTATGATGATATTCCTTTATCCCCCCCCCACTTTCCTTTTAAACCACCAATCGAACCTATTCTTAAAAATCTACCATGGTCTCTGCTTCAAGCACTAACTCTGCGACTACATTCCGGAGCCTCACAACCCTCAGTGTCAAAAGGTTTCTCACTCAGCACTGCCCCGGGATTCAATCTAGGACCCTTGCTGCTTCATAGAGTTCCCCTCTCTTATAGACCTTTTCCACTGACTGTGTGCAGCTCTCACGGAGCCAGTCAGCAGCAGTCAGTCTAGCACTAAGTAAAAGAAAAAAATTTATTCCTTTTTTGTGGCAGTAATTTGAAAATTGAGAAAAACCTGGAGTCCAAGTTGGACACTCAGTGAAGAGGATCAGCCATACCAAGGCGTTTGCTAATTCACAGCTGCCAGTATTTCTCAAATTTATATTACTTGTGATACGTCCTTACTATACAGTATAAATGTACACGAGGCCCATGCTTGAGAGAAGGTCAGTCTGTGACCTGTCCTTTATTCCTTAGCACTCAAATGCAGCAAGTGGGTGGAGCTTCCCCTTTTATACCTGAAGGTCCAGGTTAGGAGTGTCTCCCACCTAGTGGTCAGTGTTCTCACGGTGTACAACTTAGGTCACTTTATACGTGGGTTACAATGCTGGTTGAATACATGACATCACCTCCCCCCGCAAAGTCTTATTGGGATCACAGGTTGAGTCTCTCTGGTGGTTTTCGCTCCCTTGTAGAGCGCCTGAGTTGGGGCTCCGGTTGTTGGGTGCTGGCCTGAGTGTCTGCTGTTTGCAGTACCTCAGGCCTGTCCAGACTGCCCACAGTGACTGGGCTCTCCTCCCTTTGGTTCCGGTGTTCGGTCACCTGTGGTGGAGTGAACTCTACATCGTGTTCTTCCTCTGCTTCTTCTATGGGGTTGCTGAACCTCCTTTTTGTTTGATCCACGAGTTTGCGGCAGATTTGTCCATTGGTAAGTTTAACTACCGGAATCCTATTCCCCTCTTTGGCAACCACAGTGCCTGCGAGCCATTTGGGCCCTGCAGCGTAGTTGAGGACAAAAACAGGATCATTGACATCAATACATCGCGCCCTCGCATTCCTGTCATGGTAGTCATATTGTGACTGGCGCCTGCTCTCGACAATTTCTTTCATGGTGGGGTGTATAAGGGATAACCGGGTTTTGAGTGTCCTTTTCATTAGTAGCTCTGCGGGTGGAACCCCTGTGAGCGAGTGTGGTCGGGATCTATAGGCCAACAGGAGGCGTGATAAGCGGGTTTGTAGGGAACCCCCTTGGATTCTGAGCATCCCCTGTTTGATTATCTGCACTGCTCGTTCTGCCTGGCCGTTTGAGGCCGGCTTGAACGGTGCCGTTCTAACATGGTTAATTCCATTGCCTGCCATAAAATCCTGGAATTCAGTGCTTGTGAAGCACGGGCCATTGTCGCTGACCAAGATGTCCGGTAGACCGTGGGCGGCGAACATTGCCCGTAGACTTTCTACCGTGGCAGAGGATGTGCTTGAAGTTAAAATGTCACACTCGATCCATTTGGAGTAGGCGTCTACTACAACCAAAAACATTTTCCCCATGAAATAACCTGCGTAGTCCACATGGATGCGTGACCACGGCTTGGCGGGCCATGGGGGGCTAAGGGGGGCTTCCCTGGGCGCATTGCCCAGCTGGGCACACGTGTTGCACCTGCGAACACAAAGTTCCAGATCTGCGTCTATCCCTGGCCACCAAACGTGTGATCTGGCAATTGCCTTCATCGTGACAATGCCCGGATGCCCATTGTGGAGTTCTCTGATGAACACCTCTCTGCCCATCTGGGGCATGACTACGCGGTTTCCCCACAGTAGGCAATCGGCCTGAATCGAGAGTTCATCCTTGCGCCTGTGAAATGGTTTAAATTTCTCAGGGCATGCCCTGTACGTGGCTGCCCAGTCCCCATTCAGAACACATTTCTTGACTAGAGACAATAGCGGGTCTCTATTTGTCCAGACTTTAATCTGACGGGCTGTCACGGGTGAGCCTTCGCTTCCGAAAGCTTCAACAGCCATGACCATCTCAGCAGCATGCTCGGTTGCCCCCTCAGTGGTGGCGAGTGGGAGCCTGCTGAGTGCATCGGCGCAGTTTTCGGTGCCCGGTCTGTGCCGAATTGTGTAGTCATAGGCGGCTAACGTGAGTGCCCACCTCTGTATGCGGGCCAATGCTTTTGCATTTATGGCCTTGTTGTCGGCCAAAAGGGACATTAGGGGTTTGTGATCTGTCTCCAACTCAAATTTCCTGCCAAACAGGTACTGGTGCATTTTCTTTACCGCATATACACATGCAAGCGCCTCCTTTTCTACCATCCCGTAGCCCCTTTCTGCCTGGGACAGACTTCTGGAGGCATAAACTACCGGCTGTAACTGACCCTTGGCATTGACATGTTGCAACACACACCCGACACCATAGGACGACGCATCGCACGTTAACACAAGTTTCTTACATGGGTCATATAGCGTTAACAGATTGTTGGAACATAACAAATTGTGTGCTCTATTAAAAGCCCTTTCCTTGCTGCCCCCCAGACCCATTCACGACCTTTGCGTAGGAGCACGTGTAGCGGCTCTAGCAGCATGCTCAGTTTGGGAAGAAAGTTACTAAAATAGTTCAGGAGCCACAGGAATGAACGCAGCTCCGTCGTGTTACAGGGTCTGGGTGCTCTCTGGATCGCTTCCGTCTTGGACACAGTAGGGCTGATCCCGTCTGCTGCTACCCTCATCCCCAGGAATTCTACCTCTGGAGCTAGGAAGACGCACTTCACCTTTTTCAGTTGCAGCCCTACCCGGTCCAGCCTGCGTAGCACCTCCTCCAGGTTGTGGAGGTGTTCTTCAGTATTGTAACCTGTAATGAGGATGTCGTCCTGAAAAACCACCGTCCCTGGAATCGATTTGAGGAGGCTTTCCATATTTCGTTGGAAGATCGCGACGGCCGAGCGAATCCCGAACGGACATCTATTGTACTCAAACAACCCCTTGTGTGTCATGATGGTGGTCAGCTTCTTTGACTCACTCGCCAGTTCCTGGGTCATGTAAGCTGAGGTCAGGTCCAATTTTGAAAAAATTTTGCCACCGGATAGCGTCGCAAAGAGGTCCTCCGCTCTCGGTAGCGGGTACTGGTCTTGGAGTGACACCCGATTGATGGTGGCCTTGTAATCATCACATATCCTGACCGACCCATCCACCTTGAGCACTGGCACAATCGGGCTCGTCCAGTCACTGAATTCGACTGGCGAGATGATGCCTTCCCTCAGCAGGCGGTCCAATTCGCCTTCTATCTTTTCCTGCATTACGTACGGCACCACTCTGGCCTTGTGGTGTACAGGTCTGGCGTCCGGGTTTATGTGAATCACTACCTTGGCCCCCATGAAAGTGCCAATGCCGGGTTGAAATAATGAGTCAAATTTGTCCAGGATCTGTGAGCATGATACTCGCTCCACAGAGGAAATTGCATTGACATCGCTCCATTTCCAGTTCATGACAGCAAGTCAACTCCTCCCCCGTAGTGCGGGACCATCCCCTGGGACAATCCAGAGTGGCAACCTGTTCTCCGAATCTTTGTGGGTCACAACTACCATGGCGCTGCCTAGCACCGGAATGTGTAAGTCCGTAGCTGTGCGTCAATCGGCGATAATTTTGGCCTCCTAGCCTTGGACGCCCACAACTTTTCAAACTGTTTGATACCCATCAGGGACTGGCTGGCCCCCGTGTCTAACTCTATTGATACTGGGATGCCATTGAGGAGCACTTTCATCATTATCGGTAGCGTCCTGGTGTATGAACTGTATACGTGCTCCACACGAACTCGCTGAACTTCAGCTTCCAGCGTTTTCCCCCAGCGTTCATTTCTGCAATTTCTGCAGGTATTTTGCTCATCTCTGCAAACTCTGGCCGAGTGTGTGCCTCCACGCCTCCAGCATGAGTTGCGGTTTGAAACAAAAGGTCCCTTGCCAGTCGATCATCCCTGACTGCCCCTGTTATTGTCCTTGAGTGCACCATTAACAGGTGTTGATGGCCTCATTACTGGCTACATTGTCCCTTGCAATGGCGTGAATCGCCGTTCAGCTTGCCATTATCTCTGTCGAACTCCCCCTTTGGGTTTGACTACATATTGGGGCATGCCCGATTGCCCTTGTCTGCCTGGAGAACCGTGTGCTGCTTTAACAATGTTGAATCTCTGTCCCAACCATTCCTTTACATAGTACCTCTTGTCTGTTCTGCTAGTGGCCATGCTCGCGTGGTTTAAATCCCAGTTTCTTGTCGCCATTGATAGGTCCTTACTCCACAGTATAAATGCACACGAGGCCCATGCTTGAGAGAAGGTCAGTCTGTGACCTGTCCTTTATTCCTTAGCACTCAAGTGCAGCAAGTGGGTGGAGCTTCCCCTTTTATACCCGAAGGTCCAGGTTAGGAGTGTCTCCCACCTAGTGGTCATTGTTCTCACGGTGTACAACTTAGATCAGTTTATACATGGGTTACAATGCTGGTTGAATACATGACAACTTGGGCTGGCTCTTACACATCACATATGTTCAAATATTGAGGCATCCCAGCTCCGTTGAGCGGGCTACATTGTTTGCATGCCCGACACAAGACTCCCAAAGCAAGCACTCTACTCGGAACTTCTACACGGCAAGTGAGCCCCAGGTGGACAGAGGAAACGTTTCAACGACACCCTCAAAGCCTCCTTGATAAAATGCAACATCCCCACCGACACCTGGGAGTCCCCTGGCCCAAGACTGCCCTAAGTGGAGGAAGAGCATCCGGGAAGGTGCTGAGCACCTCGAGTCTCGTCGCATAAGCATGCAGAAAACAAGCGCAGGCAGCGGAAGGACACCCTTTCCTTCAACCACTGTCTGTCCCACCTGTGACAGAGACTGTAATTCCCGTTCAGTCACCTGAAAACTCACTTTTAGAGTGGAAGCAAGTCTTCCTCGATTTCGAGGGACTGCCAATGATGCTGATGATGATTCTCATCGCATAGCACACAACTGAAGGATACATTCATCCAGTGGACAGACAAGATGATATTCATCACCACTCCTCACACTCAAACAAGGGCAACTTGCATTTATATAGCGCCTTTAAAGTAGCAAAAAAACATCACAAAGCGTTTCACAGGAGCGCTACCAAACAACAGTTGACACCGAGCCAGATGAGGAGATATGAGGGCAGGTGACCAAACGCTTGGTCAAAGTGGTGGGTTTTAAAGAGCCTCTTAAAGGAGGAGAGGTAGAGAGGCAGAGAGGTTTAGAGAGGGAATTCCAGAGCTTAGGGTGCAGGTAGCTGGAGGCACGGCGGCCAATGGTGGAACGATGAAAATTGGGGATGTGCAAGAGGCCAGAATTGGAGGAGCGCAGGGATCACAGGGTGGGGTGGGGGGAGGGAGTTGTGTTGCTGGAGGAGGCCACAGAGATAGGGAGGGGGTGAGACCATGGCGGGATTGGAAAAGAAGGATGGGAATTTTAAAATCGAGCCGTTGCCTGAGAAAAAGACTGTTTTGAAACACTTACGCAATGTATTCCTTTCAGGCTGCTTTATCTGAGAGAGACAATTAAAAGAACACAGAAAATAACCTTGGGAGATGGAATATTGAAAAGCAAATATCACATGAAAAGTTTGGCAACATCTTTCAATGGAAGCTTCCTTGGGAACATTGTGTTGCATGTAAATACTATACTTTGATAACAGAGTATCCTTTCAACAAGCCATTAGCAGAAAGGAGATCCAGATTTAAAAATAATCGCCTCTGCAACTGAATACATTATTTAGAGTATTATCTGCCTCTGTGGATGATTATGCATGGGAGAAAGGAGAAAGAATCCATTTGTATCTCAATTGAGAAGTGACATAAAATTAATGATATGAAAACGCTCACTGTTGGGAAAAAGTCACAGGCACAAAGGGTTCTCATCCTTGTGTTCAGATCCCTCCAAGGCCTCGCCCTTCTCTATCTCTGTACCTACAGTCCTACAACCCCCGAGATCTCCGAGTGAACGAGTTCCGAGTAGAGCGCCGGCTTTGGGAATCTCGTGTCGGGCATGCGGACAATGTGGCCTGCCCAGCGGAGCTGAGCAAGTGTGGTCAGTGCTTCAATGCTGGGGATGTTGGCCTGGTCGAGGACGCTAACGTTGGTGCGTCTGCCCTCCCAGGGGATTTGTCGGATCTTGAGTAGGCATCGTTGGTGGTAGTTCTCCAACGACTTGAGGTGTCGTAGGTTACAGCCCACGCGGTGAAGGTGAAAATTATTCCGCAATTACACACCGCTTTACCAAAAAAACACACTAACTGCTCGTTCATCTGCTTCCGAATTGTGGGATCTTGCTGTGTGCAACATGGGTGTCGCCTTTGCTTACACTGTGCTAGAAAGTAATTTGTTACTTGTGAAATAGTTTGAGATGTTTCTGAGAGACCTGTTAAGGCACTATATAAGTGAAATTCACTTATTTAAGTTCTGTCGCCTGGTTGTGTGACATTGCTGGCCACGATTTGCAGTTTGCTCACGGTGTCCTGTCGGTTGGTGTTGGCGCTGCCCAGTGTGGGGCTGAGACACAGAGGAACCCGAGCAAGGTGCCAGCTTTGATCTTCAGTCCATGCTGAGTTAGCTAACTGCAGTCGGGCTTGCTGCAATTGGCCACAACACACCCCAGAGATAGAAGGCAGAAAGGAGCCAACCGAGGCTCCTGACTGAATAGCTGGTAAACATAGAAACATAGAAAATAGATGCAGGAGTAGGCTATTTGGCCCTTCGAGCCTGCACCACCATTCCATAAGATCATGGCTGATCATTCACCTCAGTAACCCTTTCCTGCTTTCTCTCTTTTTAGCCGCAAGGGCCACATCTAACTCCCTCTTGAATACATCCAATGAACTGGCATCAACAACTCTCTGCGGTAGGGAATTCCACAGGTTAACAACTCTCTGAGTGAAGAAGTTTCTCCTCATCTCAGTCCGAAATGGCTTACCACTTATCCTTAGACTGTGTCCCCTGGTTCTGGACTTCTCCAACATCGGGAACATTCTCCCTGCATCTAACCTGTCCAGTCCCGTCAGAATTTTATATGTTTCTATGAAATCCCCTCTCATCCTTCTAAACTCCAATGAATAAAGGCCCAGTCAATCCAGTCTCTCCTCATATGTCAGTCCAGCCATCCCGGGAATCAGTCTGGTGAACCTTCGCTGCACTCCCTCAATAGCAAGAACGTCCTTCCTCAGATTAGGAGACCAAAACTCAACACAATATTCCAGGTGAGGCCTCACCAAGGCCCTGTACAACTGCAGTAAGACCTCTCTGCTCCTATACTCAAATCCCCTAGCTATGAAGGCCAGCATACCATTTGCCTTCTTCACCGCCTGCTGTACCTGCATGCCAATGGCTGATGTACCATGACATCCAGGTCTCGTTGCACCTTCCTGTTTCCTAATCTGACAGATAATATTCTGTCTTCCTGTTTTTGCCCCCAAAGTGGATAACCTCACATTCATCCACATTATACTGCATCTGCCATGCATTTGCCCACTCACCTAACCTGTCCAAGTCACCCTGCAGCCTCTTAGCATCCTCCTCACAGCTCACACAGCCACCCAGCTTAGTGTCATCTGCTAACTTGGAGATATTACACTTTTTTCCTTCATCTAAATCATTAATGTATATTGTAAATAGCTGGGGTCCCAGCACTGAGCCCTGCGGCACCTCACTAGTCACTGCCTGCCATTCTGAAAAGGACCCGTTTATCCCGGCTCTCTGCTTCCCGTCTGCCAACCAGTTCTCTATCTAGGTCAGTACATTATCCCCAATACCATGTGCTTTAATTTTGCACATCAATCTCTTATGTGGGACCTTGTCAAAAGCTTTTTGAAAGTCCAAATACAGCACATCCACTGGTTCTCCCATGTCCACTCTACTAGTTACATCCTCAAAAAATTCCAGAAGATTTGTCAAGCATGATTTCCTTTTCATAAATCCATGTTGACTTGGACCAATCCTGTTTCCAAAAGCGCTGTTATTTCATCTTTAATAATTGATTCCAACATTTTCCCCACTACTGATGTCAGGCTAACCGGTCTATAATTACCGGTTTTCTCTCTTTCTCCTTTTTTAAAAAGTGGTGTTACTTTAGCTACTCTCCAATCCATAGGAACTGATCCAGAGTCGATAGACTGTTGGAAAATGATCACCAATGCATCCACTATTTCTAGGGCCACTTCCTTAAGTACTCTGTGATGCAGACTATCAGGCCCCGGGGATTTATCGGCCTTCAATCCCATCAATTTCGCTAACACAATTTCCTGCCTAATAAGGATATCCTTCAGTTCCTCCTTCTCACTAGACCCTCGGTCCCCTAGTACTTCCAGAAGGTTATTTGTGGCTTCCTTCGTGAAGACAGAACCAAAGTATTTATTCAATTGGTCTGCCATTTCTTTGTTCCCCATTATAAATTCACCTGAATCTGACTGCAAGAGACCTACGTTTGTCTTCACTAATCTTTTTCTCTTCACCTATCTATAGAAGCTTTTGCAGTCAGTTTTTATGCTCCCGGCAAGCTTCCTCTCATACTCTATTTTCCCCCTACTAATTAAACCCTTTGTCCTCCTCTGCTGAATTCTAAATTTCTCCGTCCTCAAGGTTGCTGCTTTTTCTGGCCAATTTATATGCATCTTCCTTGGATTTAACACTATCCTTAATTTCCCTTGTTCGCCATTGTTGAGCCACTTTCCCCATTTTATTTTTACTCCAGGTAGGGATGTACAATTGTTGAAGTTCATCCATGCGATCTTTAAATGTTTGCTATTGCCTATCCACCATCAACCCTCTAAGTACCATTTGCCAGTCTATTCTAGCCAATTCACATCTCATACCATCGAAGTTACCTTTCCTTAAGTTCCCTAGTCTCTGAATTAACTGTGTCACTCTCCATCTTAATAAGGAATTCTACCATATTATGGCCACTCTTCTCCAAGGGGCCTCGCACAATAAGATTACTAATTAGTCCTTTCTCATTACACATCACCCAGTCTAGGATGGCCAGCCCTCTAGTTGATTCCTCGACATATTGGTCCAGAAAACCATCCCTAATACATTCCAGGAAATTCTCCTCCATCGTACTGGTTAGCCCAATCTATATGTAGATTAAAGTCGCCCATGATAACTTATGTACCTTTATTGCACGCATCCCTAATTTCTTGTTTGATGCTGTCCCCAACCGCACTACTACTATTTGGTGGTCTGTACACAACTCCCACTAGCTTTTTCTGCCCTTTGGTATTCCGTAGCTCCACCCATACAGATTCCACATCATCCAAGCTAATGTCCTTCCTTACTATTGCGTTAATTTCCTCTTTAACCAGCAACGCTACCCGACCTCCTTTTGCTTTCTGTCTATCCTTCCTGAATGTTGAAAACCCCTGGATGTTGAGTTCCCAGCCTTGGTCACCCTGGAGCCATGTCTCCGTGATGCCAAATATATCATATTCATTAATTGCTGCCTGCGCAATTAATTTCGTCCACCTTATTCCGAATACTCCTCGCATTGAGGCACAGAGCCTTCAGGCTTGTCTTTTTAACACACTTTGCCCTTTTAGAACTTTGCTGCAATGTGGCCCTTTTTGATGGACACTTTAGGGGTAGAAATTTGTCTGGCGGAGAGCGCACCAACCGCGGAGCCCGGAATTAGGGCTCGGGCCTCAGTTCAATCGTTTTGGGCGAGCTGTCAACGCCTCTTGCACCCCCACAGGCTGCTGGCCCAATTCAGGAGACGGATTCCGGCCTGCATGTCTCACTGGCAACGGCCCTCAGATAAGTCCCAGAAAGAGTGGGGGGCGGCGGCGGGGGAGAAGAGGACAGCGGGAATAGAGCTGATTGTGGCCAGCAATGGCTGTCAGGAGGGCTGTAGATCGGCGATCAGCGATCCTAGCTCCTCGTGGATCAGTGGGTAGTACTCTCGCTCGCCTCTGAGTCAGAAGGTTGTGGGTTCAAGTCCCACTCCAGAGACTTGAGTACAAAAATCCAGTGCAGTGCTGAGGGAGCGCTGCACTGTCGGAGGTGCCGTCTTTCAGCTGAGATGATAAACCGAAGCCCCGTCTGCTCTCTCCGGTGGATGTAAAAGATCCCACAGCACTATTTTGAAGAGTTATCCCTCAATGATTGCAACATTGGTCATTATCACATTGCTGTTTGTGGGAGCTTGCTGTGCGTATAATGCCTGCTGCGATTCCCACATTACAACAGCGACTACACCTCAAAAAGTAATTTATTGGCAGTAAAGCGCTTTGGGACGTCGGTGGTCATGAAAGGCGCTATGTAAATGCAAGTCTTTCTTTCTCTCCACGGCAAGGTTTGTTATAAAAAAAATCTCCTATCTTTAGTTGGCAGACGATGCTCGGGACACAATGGTCGCTGATGATTCCTGACACCTGTCCTGCTCACAGAGTCATAGAAAAACTACGATGCAGAAGGAGGCCATTCGGCCCATCGTGTCCGGGCCCATCTCTGTCCAATTTCTTGTGAGGGGATCGAAACAAGCATTGGGCCACTCATTTACATATTTAAGCAACCTAACACCTGTTTTACACTGTCACCACGGGCACCTGAAAAAATTCCCCAATCCAATTTGGGGATGAACTATTTTCAGGTGTCCTTGGGGCGCAGGATTTTGCCACCCCAAAATGGGTCCTCTTTGTGCCTGTAAAACAGGCACCATGAGGCCCAACTTTACGCCTTACTGTCTGGGTTGGCAGATAATGATTGGTCACTTGAGTGACGTACCAAGTGGTAACTGGTGCTTACGCAACTCGGTTGCCTGAGGAAGAGAGTGTTCGAGAATCAGGCCCTCAAATCTGGCACCAAGCTCATGGTCAACAGGGCTGTAGTGATACCCGCCCTCCTGTCTGGCTCAGAGACGTGGACCATCTCCAGCACAAACCTCAAATCGCTGGAGCAATACCACCAACAATGTCTCCACAAGATCCTGCGAATCCCCTGGGAGGACAGACGCACCAATATCAGACCATCATCTCCAGCATCGAAGCACTGACCACACTCGACCAGCTCCGTTGGGTGGGCCACACTGTCCGTATGCCCGACACAAGACTCCCAAAGCAAGCGCTCTACTCGGAACTCCTGCACGGCAAGCGAGCACCCCAGGTGGGCAGAGGAAATGTTTCAAGGACACCCTCTAAGCCTCCGTGATAAAGTGCAACATCCCCACTGACACCTGGGAGTCCCTGGCCAAAGACCGCCCTAAGTGGAGGAAGTGGAGGACACTGAGCACCTCGAGTCTCGTTGCCGAGAGCATGTAGAAAACAAGCGCAGGCAGCGGAAGGAGCGTGCGGCAAACCAGACTCCCACCCACCCTTTTCCTCAACCACTGTCTGTCCCACCTGTGACAGAGACTGTAATTCCTGTATTGGACTGTACAGTCACCTGAGAACTCACTTTTAAAGTGGAAGCAAGTCTTCCTCGATTTCGAGGGACTGCCTACCTTGATGATAGCAACAGGTGTCAACACCTTTAGTAGAGATTGGGGCACTAACGGGGTATGCCTTACCGCCCGGGCGCGATGGTGGTAACGACGCCTGCCATATTGGGCGGGAGTTTAGCGGCGGCGCTATAGCATTGCACCACGATCTCCTGAGCCCGGAGATCGTGACGTCATCGCCGTGCGCACCGCCCTGTAAACACCCCCCCCTCGGCTCCGAAATTGCCTTCCGCCCCCTCGCAGCAGCGGCGGGCGAAAGCACCGACTGCTGCGGGGGACGTGCGTTGGGCCGCCAGCCGTTACCGGGGCGATGATTAACGGCGAGGCGGCCGGTGGAAAATTGAAAAAAAACTTACCTTGGTTTTCCCGCTGCTGCCCCGTTTTCTTTGTGGGGTCCTGATCGCTCAGCTTACCCTGTTTACTAGAGTGCCGGGCCGATCGCGTGGCACCCCCGCTCCTCGGTGCTCCAGGGGGGTGCCTTTTCTCCTTGCAGAGTCGGCAGCGTGCGCCCTTCCCTTTACGCGAGGGAAGATCCCCTCGGACACGGCACTCCACTCGGCCCAGAGCGCAGTGCCGCTGAGCTGTCGCCCCGGCAACGCCCCAGGACGGAGGTGGGGCACTTGATTTGGCGCTGCGCTTCCTTCCCGGGGACTGTAACCCGAATATCTCGAGAGGGGCGGGACTTCTGCGCCTGCCGCTAAGTCTCACGCCTCCCGAATGTGACCGTCCCCAAACGGGGCGAGAATGAGTTTCACCCCCATCGAATCTTACAGCACAGAAACATAGAAACATCGAAAATAGGTCCAGGAGTGCACCATTCGGCTCTTCGAGCCTGCACCACCATTCATGGCTGATCATGTAACTTCAGTACTTATTCCTGCTTTCTCTCCATACCCCTTGATCCCTTTAGCCATAAGGACCATATCTAATAATATATCTTTTGAATATATCTAACGAACTGGCCTTAACAACTTTCTGTGGTAGAGAATTCCACAGGTTGCCAATTCTCTGGGTGAAAAAGTTTCTCCTCATCTCGGTCCTAAATGGCTCACCCCTTATCCTTAAACTGTGAGCCCTGGTTCTGGACTTCCCCAACATCGGGAACATTCTTCCTGCATCTAACATGTCCAATCCCATCAGAATGTTACGTGTTTCTATGAGATCCCCTCTCATTCTTCTAAATTCCACTGAATACAAGCCCAGTCGATCCAGTCTTTCTTCATATGTCAGCCCTGAGAAGGAGGTATGGGGAGCGGGCAGGGAAGTGGAGTTGCGGCCAAGATCGGACCAGCCATGATCTTATTAAATGGCGGAGCAGGCTCCTATTTCTTATGTTCTAATGTAGGACATTCAACCCATCGTGGCTGTGCCAGCTCTTTGAAAGAGCTTTCCAATTTGTCACACTCCCTCTACTCTTTCCCCATAGCCGTGTAAAATGTTCCCCTTCAAGTACTTATCCAGCTCTCTTGTGAAAGTTACTATTGCATCTGCTTCCACCACCCTTTCAGGCAGAGCTGTGTGCCCTGCACTGTGCCTTTGATGCCCATATGTCCACACAGGAAAGAAAATGGGGTGGAGGCTCGGTCGCCCCTCTGTTGCGGCCTTAACCCAGCCGGGTCGGTAAATTTTGCGCCGGCAAATAGCTTACGTCTGCCGCCGCAAAGTTCATCAGCTGGGTCCTGAGTGTGGAGTGGAGCGCTAAGGGAGGCGTTGCACACCTCTTTTAGAGCGCTAGACCGGCTGAGCAAGCGAAAATCCCAAGTTAAATAGCTCCCTAAGAAAGGTTTCCTTTGGAAAAAAAAGTGGAGAAAAAAGCACCAAAAACGATCCCAATACATTATTGATGCCACAACAACATAAATCGCTAAAAGTAAAAGAATAAAACAATCGCGCTTACCTCAGGTCCACATTACCTCACTCACTGCGGCCGCTACAGCTGGAACTGCCCGCTTTCACGGGCGGTCCCACTAGGGTGCGCTACACGGCGCCGCGGATTGGGCGAGTTTCACATTTCGAGCCGTGTCACAACCAGGGGCTTTGCACATCGGCTCGCCTCTCGCGGGTGGTACCACTCCACACCCCCTCAAAACCGGCACCGTATGTCCCGGCGAGGCACTGGAAGGTGGCCACCCGGAAATACTTTCCGCCGCCATTGACGCCCTTTCCAGGATGCTAACAGGGGCGGCAAAAGACCGAAAATCCAGCCTACAGGTGTCTCTACTTCTGTTCTGTTCTGGTTGTTGTGCAACATGTGCCTCATTTAGTTACTCCTTTAGCACGACAAGAATGCTGAAGGCAGTATTAACTCGCCCTCTGAATCATTCTGCTCAACAACCCAGAGGCTGAAAGTTCAGCAAAAGCTACACATTTTGTTTTTATCACTGAGAGGGGAAGCGTCAAGGCTCATAATACAGGAACCAGCAGGGTTTGAAAGAGGACGAGAGACAGTGAGATAAATCAGGTGGCAATGGTTGGGTGATGCCAAGTTTGTATTTTACAAGCCTGAAGATTGCCGGCTCTCTGCAAGGGCACCTCAGCTAGTCTCACTCCGCCCGCCCTTTGCCCGTTTTAGTCTCCGTATTTAAGGAAGGATATACCTGCTTTGGAGGCTGTTCAGAGAAGAGAAGGTTCACGAGGTTGATTCCGGAGATGAGGGGGTTGACTTATGAAGAAAGGTTGAGTAGTTTGGGCCTCTACTCACTGGGGTTCAGAAGAATGAGAGGTGATCTTATCGAAACATATGAGATAATGTCGGGGTTCGACAAGGTGGGTACAGAGAGGATATTTCCACCCATAGGGGAAATTAAAACTAGGGGACATAGTCTCAGAATAAGGGGCCACCCATTTAAAACAGATGAGGAGGAATTTCTTCTCTCAGATGGTTGTAAATCTATGGAATTCTCTAACCCAGAGAACTGTGGAGGTTGGGTCATTGAATATATTTAAGGTGGAGATCGACAGATTTTTGAGCGATAAGGGAGTAAAGGGTTATGGGGAGCGAGCAGGGAGGTGGAGCTGAGTCCATGATCAGATCAGCCATGATCTTATTGAATGGCGGAGCAGGCTCGAGGGGCCAAATGGCCTACTCCTGCTCCTATTTCTTATGTTCTTATATTCTTAGGTAAAAGGTTGAGGGAGGGGAGGAATTCCATAGTTTGTCCCGTGTGAAAATACATTGACAAAATTGAATTCTTCAACACACAGAAATGTCGACTCAGTTATCAGGTTGTGGGCGTCGCTGGTGAGGCCACATTTATTGCCGATCTCTCGTTGTCCTGAGAAGGTGATGGTGGTGGGTCATGTCCTGGAACCGTTGAAGTTCTCGTAGTGATGGTCACCCCACAACGGTCTTAGGTAGGTGTCATGTATCTTACATTATTATATATAACTGTATCCTCACATGCTATACATGACTGTAATAAGATATGACCTGTAACCACCAGCATACCTTACCACCAGGGGTGCACTTGCAAGAGACAGGTATATAAGGACAGGTCTCAGGCAAGTGCAGCATTCCAGAGCGGTGAAATAAAGGTGCGGGTCCAGAGTGACCTTGACTTCATTACATGCCTTGTATGAATCTGTACTGAGGGGACAGGACTTTACAGTAGGGAATCCCAGGATATTGACCCAGCGACAATGATATTTGTCTAAGTTAGGATAGTTTGTGACTTGGAGGGGAACTTGCAGGTGAAGGTGTTCCCACAACATCATAGAATGGTTACAGCACAGAAGGAGGCCATTTGGCCCATCGAGTCCGTGCCGGCTCTCTGCAAGAGCACTTCAGCTAGTCCCACTCCCCGCCCTTTTCCCGAAGCCCTGCAAGTTTTTTTTCTTTCAGCTACTTATCCAATTCCCTTTTGATAGCCACAATTGAGTCTACCTCCACCATCCTTTCAGGCCGTGCATTCCAGATCCGAACCACTCGCTGCGTAAAAAAGTTTTCCCTCATGTCGCCTTTGGTTCTTCTGCCAATCACCTTAAATCTGTGTCCTCTGGTTCTCCACCCTTCCGCCAATGGGAACAGTTTCTCTCTGTTTGCTGCTCTTGGCCCTGAACGTTTTAAAATAATGTTGTACATATATTATTTTAAACATTCAGGTTTAAAAATAGAACAACATTTCCTACAACCAGCGAAAACCGTATGGATAAGGAACATAATAGGACAGGCTGGGCTGCAGAGATTGAATTTAATTCAAAAACACACTGGACTGGATTTTCGGTTCCGCTCATTTCGGGGCGGTAATGGTGACGGGGCAGTAAAGTTTGCACCCGGGAACAGTTTGCTCAGTCAGCAACGTTCAGCAGCCCTGAGTGTGGGGCGGAGCGCTAAGGGAGGTGTTGCTCGCCTCTCTTAGGGCGCTAGGCCGGCTGAGCATGCGAAATGTCCGAGCTAAATGGCCGGCCTCGGAGCGCTCGAAGAGAGGCCTAGAGAGAAAAAAAAACGGAAGAAAACCCACCAAAAACATTCCCAATAAATAACTCACGCCACCTCAACATAAATCGCAAATACAATAAAATAAACCACAATCGCACTTACCCGAGGTGGACATGACTCCCCTCACTGCAGCCGATACAGCTCGGACCGCCCGCTTTCACAGGTGGTCCCAGCAGGGGGCGCTCTACAGAGCACCACGGAGCGAGTGGGAGCCAAAAATCGAACCGGTGTTGCAACCCAGGCATTGTACACCGGCTCGTCTCTTCTGGGCGGTAATACTCTCCACAGAAACTGGCACCGTAAGTCCCGGCATGGCCTGGAAGCTGGCCCCCTGCCCAGAAGTGCTTACCGTTGCTATTGCCGCCCCTTCAGGGCACTAATAGGAACGGCAGGAGACCAAAAATCTAGCCTACAGGCTCTTACAGGGCTTCCTTGCCTCCAATCCCACCCCCCCACCCCCAACCAACCCCCCACCCCCGCCCGCCCCCCTCCCTTAAGATTGCTGGCATGTCAAATAACACCTAAAATACAAGCAGAAGAGAAATGTTCCTCGCTTGACCCTGCATCTTTATTGCAATAAAAGCTGCTTGTTTGGTTAGACGGGTCTAGAGCACTTTGGACTGTGGTTCATGGCGAGCAGGGGACCAGACAGAGGGCTGTTCACATCCCTCGTCTATCATTGGAAGTTTTCTTCAAATAAAAGTGTTGAGGTTTCTTTATATATATATCTCTTCTTGCTGACATCTCATCTGTGTAAATGGGGAATAGTTTTAAAATAAACATTTTCAATTCTGCAACCAATTCCCTACGGCCGAAATACAGCTGAGTATCCCCTCGGATCAAAGCCCACCTTTAATCGTGGCTCGGGTCCGGCATCATACAATCATTGCAACGCAGAAGGAGGCCATTCGGCCCATCACGCTTGTCCCGGCTTTCTGAAAGAGCTACTAAATAGTCCCACTCCCCCTTCTCTTTCCCCAAAGCCCTGCAAATGTGTCCTTTTTTTTAAGAATATACTCAGATTCCTTTTGAAAGTTCCTACTGAATCTGCTTCCATCGCCCTTCCGGGCAGTGCCTTCCAGATCATAACAACTCGCTGCGTAAAATAAATTCTCCTCATCTCCTGCACCTCCCCCAGCCCCCTCCCCCCCCCCCCCCCCCCGACAACCCCCTCACTCCCCCACCCCCCTCCCCTTGGCTTTTTTAGTCTCAAGAACACGTCAAGAAAGGGAAGGAGCTGGGAGAGTTATATGAGTTATATGAAATGGAAGTGAGCAAGTGTTTGCACAGATTAAAGGCAAAAAACAGACAGGGAGAAATGAGGCTATCTAAATATTTTTGCAATGTGGGAATAATAGGTTCAATAAATCCATCAGGCCAAGTGTCAAACAAAAATCTCGCAATTTACCTGTGGTCGAAAGGACAGGTTGCAATGATTAAAAAAAGAGCTGTTTTAAAAGAAATCACTAGATGTATTTATTTATTTATATTTATTCATGGGATGTGGGCATCGCTAGCAAAGCCAGCATTTATTGCCTGTTCCCAATTGCCCTTGAGAAGGTGGCGGTGAGCCGCCTTCTTGAAACGCTGCAGTTCTTGTGGTGAAGGTACTCCCATAGTGCTGATTTTGCCGTAGTTGTTTGGTACAACTGAGTGGCTCGCTTGGCAATTTTAGAGGAGTAGTTAAGAGTCAACTGCATTGCTGTGGGTCTGAAGTCACATTATAGGCCAGGGCGGGTAAGGATGGCAGATTTCCTTCCTTAAAGGAAGTCAGGTTTTTATGACAATTACTAATACTAGCTAGTTTTGAGACTCCAGATTGATTTAATTAACTGAATTTAAATTCCCCAGCTACAGTGGAAGGATTTGAACTCATGTCCTTAGATCAGCAGTCTTGACCTCTGGATTGTAAGCCCAGTAACATAACCATTATGCTACTATTCTCTTAAGAAAATGCTATGAATTTGCAGCCCCTACAGGTTGCGGGTTTAGGCATGCATTGCGCATGCGCCGAAACTTGCGATCTGTCAATTATCCTCTTGATCGATCGCACGCATCCGAAAGAAAATGGCCTCCGCAGGCGGAGAGTTGGGCTATTTGCCCAAATCCTGCCCAGCAAATGCCCGTGATTTTCTTACGTCTGGTAAAAGCTCTGGTAAGAGTTTTAAAAAATAGAAAATTAAAATGTCATTTGTACATTAGAAAGCCTATCCATTAAGGTAAGTTTATTTTTAGCCGCATTTGAAACATTTGGCTTTCAAAAAATTATATTTTTTGTTTAAAATATTTAATTAAATGGCATTTTAATTGGTTTTAAATAGGTCACGTTTTTTTAAAATTTATTTCATGCGTTCGCATATTTTTTAAGTGATCCCGATTCGTACTTATGTGAGATTCGTACAGACAGAAATTTATGAATGGGACGTCCCCTCTTTTATTGGTTGGGCCGGCCCATGTGATCCCGGGGGCGCTTGCGAACCGCCTGCTTCCCTGGGATACGTGGGCCTCTATCCGCAGGAACCCGGAGTGGCCCAGGACCGCGAATCTCCGAGCCTCTCGGGTCCAGCAGATAAATTCGTAGATTTTTTGGCAGGTCGGAGGCATTCGCCCGCGGGGAGCTTCTGACCGCAAATATTGGGCCAATGAATCACTGTGGACGTGATATCGTGAGGAGATCTGTAAGATTATAATCAATTTGCTTCTTAATTTGTCTATTATTTTCTTTATACACATATATATATATATATGGCAAATGTAAGCAATAAAACGGCCTTGGAAGGTGAAATAGCAATGAGGGGTGGGGAGGGGGAGCAGAGGGTGTAACAGGCTTGGAGTAAATGAACGGCAGGCCCTTGCAGTGGGATTTACTGCAGGAATCTCCACATCCCTCCAGAAAGCCAGAGCTGCTGTCTCCTCTGGCTTATCGGCTAAGTTGAGTGGTGGAAGTCAAGCTCCACACCCTCATGAAGTTTGGACTGATGGATTTACCAGACGCAGCACGGGCCAGCCCACACTGCAATATGTGTGCACACTAAGTCCGTGCAGCAGAGCTGGTCTCCAGTCGTCTTGGTTAATCCTTGCTACTGGACCAAGACCTAGCTCTGTCGAGCCCGTGTGGGTGGCTGGTGTGCAATGGCCACCACACGTTAAAAAAACCCTCGCACAGGCATCTTCCACCCTTCAGGATGTAGTTCGGGACCTGGAATATTAGGTCCATCATTGAAACACCTGTGAACTTTTTGACGTGGAAGCAAGTCATCCTCGCTTCGAGGGACTGCCTATGATATTCCCCAAATATTTTAGATAGACTCATTCCTCCCTGCCTGTTTTTTTGCCTTTTATTTATCCATGCCCTCGCTCACCTGCACCGTGCATCGCTCTTCCAGCTCCTGCCCCGCTCCATTCTCGAGGCCGTTGAGGGGCCCGAGCAGCGGTTAACGTGGGGTTTGGTCCGAGGGTCTTTTTGGGGGGGACCGTAGGGGAAGGGGCTTGTGTCAGCTGTGGCTCAGTGGGTGGTGGGTTCCAATCCCACTCCAGGAACTTGAGCACGTAAATCTAGGCTGACACTGCACTGCACTGAGGGAGCGCTGCATTGTTGGTGGTACCTTCTTTTGGATGATATGGTAAACTGAGGCTCTGTCCATTCCATCAGGTAGACATAAAAGATCCCATGGCACTATTTTGAAGAAGAGCAGGGAAGTTATCCCCACTGTCCTGGCCAATATTCATCCCTCAATCAACATAACAAAAGCAGATTATCTGGTCATTATCATCATCATCATCATAGGCAGTCCCTCAAAACAAGTATGACTTGCTTCCATGCCAAAAAAGGACGAGTTCACAGGTGTTTCAATGAAGGACCCGAGCTACATCCTGAAGGGTGGAAGATGCCTGTGCGTGGATTTTTTTAACGTGTGGTGGCCGTTGCACACCAGCCACCACACGGGCTTGACAGAGCTAGGTCTTGATCCGGTGGCAAGGATTAACCAAGACGACTGGAGACCTGCTCTGCTGCACGGACCAGTGTGCACATATATCGCAGTGTGGGCTGGCCCGTGCTGCCCCTGGGCCCCTGGCCCCGAACTTACACCTCCCCTGGGCCCCGATCACATCCCTCCACAGTCTCTCGCCGCTCCTTCGCCCCGACCTCGCCGCTCCTGCTGTATCAGCGGCAGGTCGGGGCCATAAAAGGAGTGGCGAGCAGCGGCCATGGGCAGTGTGGGGACGTGCTACTACAAGCTACAGTGCGAGCTTGTGCAGGAGGGCGACGGCAGCGGAGAATGACGTCAGCAAGGTCCAGGTCGGTGATTGGAGCGTGGGCCATTGTCACATTGCTGGTTGTGCGGGAGCTTGCTGTGCGCAAATTGGCTGCTGCGTTTCCCACATTACAACAGTGACTACACTTCAAAAGTACTTCATTAGCTGCGAAGCGTTTTGAGACATCCGGTTTGTTGTGAAAGGCGCTATATAAATGCAAGTATTTCTTTTTTTTTCTCCTGGTTGCAAAACGTTTATTTTAAAACTATTCCCCGCACAATGCTGTTGAGGATTTAGCGGGAAAAAACCAAAAAGGCATTATTTGCAGTGCTTACTGGGGTCACCTGTGATGATTTCCAGAAACTTCTAAAAACTGAACAGGACTCCAGGAGGTCAAGTTTTAACGGTCAAAATTTCCCACTTAGATCTGCATCTTACGGCACAGAAGGAGGCCATTCGGCCCTGCGTGCCTGTGTCGGCTCTTTGAAAGAGCTGTTCATTTAGTCCCACTCCCCCCGCTCTTTCCCCATAGCCCTACAAAAGGTTCCTTTTTTTAATGTATACCCACTTCCCTTTTGAATGATGTGGAGACTTTCATTGTGACGGTTTTGGTTACATTTCTCTCAGCAACACAGCAACTGTCAGCATTCAGGACACACCATGACCTCAGCACCCCCTCCCCCTCCACCCCTCACACCGCCCCCCCCCTCCCCTCCCTCCACCCCTCTCGCACCCCTCCCCCACAACCCCTACCTACACCCCCACTTCCCCCTATCCCGTCAAACTCTGGTCGGCAAGCAATCAGACTCTCGCCTCTGTCTGTGGCACCCACATTCTGTACCAAGTTTGAAAGTAATAGCTCTCTGTTGGCGATGTTATTGCGGAAGCGCTTAATGTAGTCATATCAAATTCCTCTTTGCTACTTTGATAAGAGATTCATTTGAAACAGATTAAAGCCTCCATTAAAATAGCAGAGAGAGATCTTGAAATGAGGACGCTAAGTGCTCATGCAATACCATCACTGGCACTAATTTGCACCCTATTAGAGTTCTCCATCTTGTTCAAGCTGTGTGATAATTACACGTTTGTTTATGGTGTGATGCTTTTTCCTGCTCATTGCCTTCTCTACTCTTCCACACCAGCTCAGGCAGATATTCACTTTGAAAATTATTTGTGATATAAAGATACACTTTCTCAGAAATAAAAACAGAAAACACTGGGAATACACCGCAGGTCAGTCAGCCCCTGGAAGGAGACGGGGTATGGTAACATAGTAGTTCTGTTACTGGACTAGTCAATCCAAAAGACCTGGATTAATGATCCGGAGATGTGCGTTCAAATCCCATCATGTCAGCTGGGGAATTTAAATTCAGTTAATTAAATAAATCTGGAATAAAATAAACTAGTACCCTGTATCATGAAACTACCGGATTATCAGGAAAGATCCACCTAATGCCCTTTAGGGGAGAGAATCGGGCCTATATGTGAGTACAGACCCACAGCAATGTGATTGACTCTTAAC
This sequence comes from Pristiophorus japonicus, assembly GCF_044704955.1. Classification (NCBI taxonomy): domain Eukaryota; kingdom Metazoa; phylum Chordata; class Chondrichthyes; family Pristiophoridae; genus Pristiophorus; species Pristiophorus japonicus. The sequence goes on along the minus strand of NC_091981.1, from coordinate 278,896,578 downwards.
TGCCCTCTACGGTTCAACACCACCTTCTGATGGGCAATAACACCCACATCCCATGAACAATTTTCTTTTAAAGAAGGCAAGTTATGGTATATCCTGTAAAGTGTCAGCTGTGGCTCAGTGGGTAACACTCTCTCTCACCTCTGAGTCAGAAGGTTGTGTGTTCAAGACCCCCATCCCAGAGACTTAAGCACAAAAAATCGAAGCTGATACGCTGGTGCAGTACTGAGGGGGTGCTGCACTGCCTGAGGTGCTGTCTTTCAGATGAGATATTAAACCAAAAGAAAGTAAGACTTGGATTTGTTGTGCATAGAAGAACTCTACGAGCCTGAGTACTGTGAGCTAAACTTAGTGTGACCTTAGTCTTCTTTATTACAACTCCAGACTGCCTAGCCAACATGACAGCCAACCTTTTATATTGGCCCTGCACGTGTGTGCAGCTGGCCATTAGGACTCCAACAGTCGCGCCCTCTGGTGGCAAGTATGACATAGTTACATACATAACATCACTCCTCCCCCCCCCCGAAAGTCTTGGGTACAAGTTATTTACAAGTTGAGGCGATCCGGAGCCCTTTGCTCCCTGGTTGATCGTCTAAGTTCAAACCCTGGTGTGTGTGAGTTGGTTGGACCATTGCTGCACTGCACCGCGGCTGGTCTGACCAGACTGTCAGGGATGGTGGGTTCATCCTCATGATTGACAGCGAGGTCGATTGCTGGTTGGGCGTATATTGGTGGATCGTCGATGGTGATGTCCTCTTCAAGTCGTTCCTGGTTGTCAGTAAATCACAATTTGGTCTGATCTAAATGCTTTCTGCAGGTTTGGCCATTCAACAGTTTGATTATAAACACCCTATTCCCTTCCTTGGCCAAAACAGTGCCAGCAACCCACTTGGGACCATGACCGTAATTCAGGACAAACACAGGGTCATTAACATCACTGTCACGTGAAACAGCCACACGATCGTGGTACATGTTCTGCCGGTGTCGCCAGGTTTCCACGTGATCTTTTAGATCCGGGTGGACTAGGGAGAACCTGGTTTTGAGGGTTCTCTTCATTAACAGTTCTGACGGGGGACCCCCGGTGAGTGAGTGGGGTCATATCCGATACCTGAGCAGAATGCGAGACCAGCGGGTCTGCAGGGAGCCATCCGTCACGCGCTTCATGCTCTGCTTGATTGTTTGGACTGCCCGCTCCGCTTGACCGTTAGACATGGGCTTAAATGGAGCAGACCTGACATGCTTGATGCCATTGCGGGTCATAAACTCGTTGAATTCCGAGCTGGTGAAACACGGTCCATTGTCACTGACAAGGACATCGGGCAAACCATGGGTGGCAAACATGACCCGGAGGATTTCAATGGTGGCTGTGGACGTGCTGGATGACATGATTACGCATTCAATGCATTTGGAGTAAGCGTCCACAACTACTAAAAACATCTTTCCTAGAAAGGGGCCGGCAAATCTATGTGGATCCTGGACCACGGTTTGGAGGGCCATGACCACAGACTCAGTGGAGCCTCCCTGGGTGCATTGCTCAGTTGCGAGGAAGTGTTGCACTGATGCACACATAACTCTAAGTGCGAGTCAATGCCGGGCCACCAAACATGCGACCTAGCAATTGCCTTCATCATGACTATGCCTGGGTGGATACTGTGTAGGTCGCTTATAAATGTTTCCCTGGCCTTTTTTGGCAAAACCACGCGATTACCCCATAAGAGACAATCCGACTGGATGGACATTTCATCTTTGCGTTGGTGAAACAGCTTAATTTCATCTTGCATTTCCCCAGGAACGGCCGACCAGCTCCCATTTAGGACGCAACTCTTTACTAATGATAGCACAGGATCCTGGCTGGTCCAGGTCCTGATCTGGCAAGCTGTGACGGGTGACCCCTCGCTCTCAAAAGCATCCATGATCAGTAACAAGTCTGCGGGCTGCGCCATTTCAACCCCAGTGGTGGGTAGTGGTAGCTGGCTGAGAGCATCGGCACAGTTCGCCGTGCCTGGTCTGTGGCAGATAACATAGTCATAAGCGGATAATGTTAGTGCCCAGCTTTGGATGCGGGACGAAGCATTGGTGTTTATTCCTTTGCTCTCTGAAAACAGCAAAATGAGCGGCTTGTGGTCAGTTTCAAGCTCAAGAGGAAGTCCAAATAGGCATTTTCTTAACCCCCTATACACATGCGAACGCCTCTTTCTCGACCATACTATAGGCTCTCTCAGCCTTAGACAGACTTCTAGACACATATGAAACCGGTTGGAGATTGCCCGATACATTGGCTTGCTGTAACACACAGCCGGCCCCGTGTGATGAGGCGTCACAAGCTAGCACTAAACGTTTGCATGGGTCATAGTGTACAAGTAACTTATTTGAACATAGCAGGTTCCTGACCTTCTCAAAGGCTGTGTCTTGAGGTTTGCCCCAAACCCAGTCGTCACCCTTACGTAGCAACATGTGCAAAGGCTCTAACAAAGTGCTCAACCCGGGTAGAAAGTTACCGAAATAGTTGAGGAGTCCCAGGAACGAACGCAGCTCCATCACATTCTGTGGTCTGGGTGCAGTCTTGATGGCCTCTGTTTTTGAATCTGTTGGCCTGATGCCGTCTGCTTCAATATTTCTCCCCAAAATTTCGACTTCTGGCGCTAGGAAAACACACGGAGCATTTCAGCCTGAGTTCCACTCTGTCTAGGTGACTTAGAACCTTTTCCAGGTTGTGTAGATGTTCGATGGTGTCACGACCAGTGATCAGGATGTCGTCTTGAAACACAACGGTGCGCGGAACAGATTTCAGCAAACTCTGCATGTTTCTCTGGAAAATGGCTGCAGCCGAGAGAATCCCGAAAGGACACCTATGGTATATAAACAGTCCTTTGTGTGTGTTGATGCACTTCAGTCTTTTCGAAGATTCAGCCAGCTCCTGTGTCATGTAGGCGGAGGTTAGGTCCAACTTGGTGAACGACTTCTCCCTCCGGCTAACGTTGCGAACAGGTCATCTGCCTTGGGCAGTGGGTACTGGTCCTGTAATGAGACTCGGTTAATCGTTACCTTGTAGTCTCCGCAGATTCTGACTGTGCCATCGTTTTTCAACACCGGAACAATTGGACTGGCTCACTCGTTGAATTCGACTGGCGATATGATTCCTTTGCATTGGAGTCTGTCTAGTTCAGTCTCGACTTTCTCCCTCATCATGTACGGAACCGTCCGAGCCTTGTGATGGACGGGCCATGCATCAGGACCTAGATGGATCTGTACCTTGGTGCCTGTGAAGTTGCCGATGCCTGGTTCGAATAGTGAGGGAAACTTGCTCAGCACTTGAGCACACAAGGCATCATCCACTGGAGATGTCATTCCAATTCCATCTAATCTTTTCTAGCCAGCTTCTGCCGAACAGCGTTGGGCCATTGCCTGGAACAATCCACAATGATAGGTCATGCACAATTCCATCATACGATACCTTCACTGCCGCACTTCCAATGACTGGTATGAGCTCCTTGGTGTAGGATCGCAGCTTTGCATTAATCGGGCTCACTTTGGGCCTTTGTGCTTTATTGCCTCACAGTTTCTCAAAGCCTTCTGGCTCATTATTGACTGACTCACACCCGTGTCCAACTCCATGGATACTGGAACTCCATTTAATTTGCCTTTCAGCATTATAGGAGGGCTCTTGGTGGTGAAGGTATGTACCCCATACACTTCTTCCTCGGGTTGAGTTGCCTGTGCTGCATGATCCGCACTGGATCGATCATCCTCTGCCATGTGGTATGTCGCAGCATGTTTGCACATTCGCTGGAGGTGCCCCATCGTTGCACAGCCTTTGCACATGTAGTGCTTGAATCGACATTGATGGGCCCGATGATTACCCCTGCAGCGCCAACATGGTGCCAATGGATTCACATTCACCTCCGATGGCGGACTCTGATTCATCACAGGTCTTGCAGCCGCAGACGTATAGGCCCTGCCATATGCAGTTCGGCCTGCTAGCGACGTCATTTTATGCACAGTACTTGCCGGTGAGCTTCGATGTTGAGATTTGTTTGGTGTTATCTTCCATGGCTATGCATGCCTGGGCGATCGCGACGGCCCTGCTCAGGTCTAGGGTTTCGGCAGCCAGCAGCTTTCGCGATGGCCCAGCACGAAAATATCCCACAACATTTGTCCCAATGCAGCTCCAAAATCGCAAGGTCCCACGAGGCGTCTCAGGTCGGCAACATTATCTGCCACGTCCTGGCCCCTGGAGCGATGGTGCGCGCAAAAACGATATCTGGCCATGAGGATATGCTCCTTCGGCTTGAGGTGGTCCCGAACCAGTGTGCACAACTCTGTATATTCCTTCTCCATTGGTTTTGTCGGTGCGAGCAGATTCTTGATGAGGCCGTATATTTTAGGCCCACAGACGGTGAGGAGAACCGCCCTACGCTTGGCCGCGTTAGTGTCTCCTTCCAGGTCGTTGGCCACGAAGTACTGGTCGAGACGCTCGACGAAAGCTTCCCAATCATCACCCTTTATGAATCTCTCTAATATTCCAACGGCAGCCATGGTTGCGTGAAGGTTTGTATTCAGTTACTCGTCGCCAATTGTTGTGTAGAGAAGAACTCCACAAAGCGGAGTACTGTGAGTTAAACTTAATGTGACCTTAGTCTTCTTTATTACAACTCCAGAGTGCCTAAACAACATGGCAGCCTACCTTTTATACTGGCCCTGCACATGTGTGCAGGTGACCATTAGGACTCCAACAGTCACGCCCTCTGGTGGCAAGTATTACATAGTTATATACATAACAGGATTTATATAGCACCTTTCACGACCACCGGACATCTCAAAGCACTTTACAGCCAATGAAGTATTTTCGGAAGGTAGTCACTGTTGTAATGTGGGAAATGCAGCAGCCAATTTGCACACAGCAAGCTCCCACAAACAGCAACGTGATAATGACCAGATATTTTTTTTAATGTTGATTGGGGGATAAATATTGGCCAGGACACCAGGGATAACTCCCCTGCTCTTCTTCGAAATAATGCCATGAGATCTTTTACATCCACCTGAGAGGGAAGACGGGGCCTCGTTTAATGTCTCATTCAGAAGATGGCACCTCCAACAGTGCAACGCTCCCTCAGCACTGCACTGGAGTGTCAGCCTAGATTTATGTGCTCAAGTCCCTGGAGTGGGACTTGAACCCACAACCTTCTGACTCAGAGGCAAGGGTGCTACCCACTGAGCCACAGCTGATACCAAGGCAGTGTCTTTCCTCTCATCTCTCATAGCACCATTTTGAAGAAGAGCTAGGAAGTTCTCCCCGGTGTCTTAGCGAATATTGATACCTCAACCAGCAGCACTAAAATAGATGATCTATTTGTGGGACCTTACAATGCACAAATTGGCTGGTGCATTTCCTACAGTATAACAGTGACTACACTTCAAAAACGACTTCATCGCCTGTAAAGGGCTTTGTGACATCCTGAGATTGTGTGAAAGGCGTTATATAAATATAAGTCCTTTCTTGCATCACGCCCTAAATGCTACAACCCTATCCTTTCTATTTAAAGATGCTGACTGAACTGCTGTATATTTACAGCAATTTCTGCTTTTATTTCAGATTTCAGCATTTGCAGCTTTTTATTTCTGTGATGCTTGCTCAGTTGTCTAATTTATTATAAAGTTCTTTTTGCAGTAGCTCACTGAGTTGTATCTACGTTTTATTTATTTTTAATATGATGACTTCGCACAGTGAATGTATTTGTAAAATGCTTGCGATGAAGATCTGACAACAATATCGTTAGTAACAGAATGCCCTGTATATGGTGCCGGGAGCCTTTGAAACATGCTCCAGGTGCATTATACCATGCTTCTCGGAAGGCCCAAGTCTCTGCACGTTCATCATCATAGGCAGTCCCTCGAAATCGAGGAAGACTTGCTTCCACTCCAAAAGTGAGTTCTCAGGTGACTGTACAGTCCAATACGGGAATTACAGTCTCTGTCACAGGTGGGACAGACAATGGTTGAAGGAAAGGGTGGGTGGGAGACTGGTTTGCCGCACACTCCTTCCGCTGCCTGCGCTTATTTTCTGCATGCTCTCGGCGATGAGACTCGAGGTGCTCAGCGCCCTCCTGGATGCTCTTCCTCCACTTGGGGCGATCTTTGCCCAGGGACTCCCAGGTGTCAGTGGGGATGTTGCACTTTATCAGGGAGGTTTTGAGGGTGTCCTTGTAACGTTTCCTCTGCCCACCTGGGGCTCGCTTGCCGTGTAGGAGTTCCGAGTAGAGCACTTGCTTTGAGAGTCTTGTGTCGGTGAAAATCCCATAATATGATAAGAAGCATGAAGTGGAAACGGATGTCCCAGTTGCTTCACGACAGGGAGAGCACTGTGAATGAGAGCCTTATAGAATCATAATCATAAAATCATGCGGCACGGAAGGAGGCCATTCGGCCCATCGTGCCTGTGCCGGCTCTTTGAAAGAGCTATCCAATTAGTCCCATTCCCCTGCTCCTTGCCAATATCCCTGCAAATTTTTCCCATTTAAGTATTGATCCAATTCTCTTTTGAAAGATAGTATTGAATCTGCTTCCACCAACCTTTCCAGGCAGTGCAACTCGCTGCGTAAAAATAATTCTTCTCAGCTCCCCTCTGGCTCTTTGGCCAATTATCTTAAATCTGTGTGCTCTGCTCACCGACCCTTCTGCCACTGGAAACAGTTTCTCAATATCTACTCTATCAAAACCCTTCATGATTTTGAATGCCTCAATTAAATCTCCCCTTAACCTTCTCTGCTCTAAGGAGAACCTTAGTGACCTTGGCAATGATGGCCCAATAATGTTATAAGAGGTAACTGTGAGAGTCTTGTACCCTGGCTGTGCTCAAACTGAACAGTCACGAACAGACAGGCACACGCGAGGCCCCCAACATGGCAGTGAAGAGACATTTGCACAATGCCAGTACTGCACAGAGTGTTGGCTGCTGCTTTCTTCAGGTAGTCACTTGGAAAGAAGGTAATGAGAATCTGCAGCTGCTGTTTAATCGATGTCTATAAACAACAGCTGCCCGGACTCATTAACTTTTTCCAGCTCACTACCTGAAGAGGCTCAAAGCAAACCCATACTCCGGCTAGATAAAGTCATCAGACTGATCTCACCAATGCTGCCACCTGGCACCGAGACTTGTCCACTGGGAAATAGTGGGCACAATCCACACAATGTCCTGGTCCCATTATATCAATCAATCTACCTATCTATGTATCTATCTTACTCTATCTATCTATTTATCTATCTATCTGACTATATCCATCTATTTATCTTACTGTATATCCATATATCTATCTTACAGTATATCTGTCTATTTATCTATCTGTCTGACTATATCCATCTATCTATCTTACTATATAATCCATATATTTATCTTAAAGTATATCTATCTATCTATCTATTTATCTATCTATCTATTTATACATCTACCTTATAGTATATCTATCTATCTTACTGTATATCCATATATCTATCTTTCTGCACAGGTGCAAGATCCCGAATCCGGAACTCCGAAAACCGGAATTGTCCAAAGAACGGACATTTTGCCCATAGACTATCCATCTATCTATCTATCTTACTGTATATCCGTATATCTATCTTACAGTATATCTATCTATTTATCTATCTATCTGACTAGATCCATCTACCTGCACAAGTGCAACATCCCGAATCCGGAATTATTGTCCGAAAACCGGACATTTTTGAGGGAAAACCCAAAATCCAGCACGGATTCGGTCGAGGATTCCAGATTTCAAACAAGAAAATCAAGTTTGAAATCCGGACTCCTCGACCGAATCTGTGCCGGATTTCGGGTTTTGCCGGGTTTTGGACCTCGCCGCTCAAAACCCGACACGGATTTAGTCAAGGATTCCAGATTTCAGACTATTGATTTTCTTGTCTGAAATCCGGGAAAACCCAAAAACAGGAACGGACACAGTCCCGAGGATTCTGGATTTTGGACATTGTACCTTTAAATCCATATATCTATCTTATAGTATATCTATCTATCTTAATGCATATCTATTTATCTTATACCCTATGCATTAATATACAGATATCTCATTTTAAACACCTCTAGCTTGACAATTCTAAAATCCCTCCATGGCCTCATCCCTATCTCTCTGAACTCGACAGTGTGAGCACTGTGAGTGCTCCTAACCCAGGAGGCTTGACAAGGTAGATGCAGAGAGGATGTTTCCCCTTGTGGGATATCTAGAACTAGGGGGCATAGTTTCAGAATAAGGGGTCGCCCATTTAAAACGGAGATGAGGAGAAATTTCTTCTCTCAGAGGGTCGTGAATCTTTGGAATTCTCTGCCCCAGAGAGCTGTGGAGGCTAGGTCATTGAATATATTTAAGGTGGAGATAGACAGATTCTTGAATGATAAGGGAGTCAAGGGTTATGGGGAGGGAAGTGGACTTGAGGCCAGGATCAGATCAGCCATGATCTTATTGAATGGCGCAGCAGACTCGAAGGGCCGAATGGCCTCCTCCTGCTCCTATTTCTTATGTTCGATCTGACTATCCATTTAACCATTTATCTGTCTGTCAATCTATCTATCTCTGCCTATTTAGAAACATAGAAACATAGAAAATAGGTGCAGGAGTAGGCCATTCGTCCCTTCGAGCCTGCATTGCCATTCAATGAGTTCATGGCTGAACATGCAACTTCAGTACCCCATTCCTGCTTTCTCGCCATACCCCTTGATCCCCCTAGTAGTAAGGACTACATCTAACTCCTTTTTGAATATATTTCGTGAATTGGCCTCAACAACTTTCTGTGGTAGAGAATTCCACAGGTTCACCACTCTCTGGGTGAAGAAGTTTCTCCTCATCTCGGTCCTAAATGGCTTACCCCTTATCCTTAGACTCTGACCCCTGGTTCTGGACTTCCCCAACGTTGGGAACATTCTTCCTGCATCTAACCTGTCTAAACCCACCAGAATTTTAAACGTTTCTATGAGATCCCCTCTCATTCTTCTGAACTCCAGTGAATCTCTCATTTTTATTCATCTGACAATCTATTTATCTGTCTACCTATTTATATGTCGATCTATTTATTTGTCTCTTTATTGTAGTGTCTAATTGCCCTCATACCTGTCTATTTGACTCAGCCTGTGTATATACATACGAGCCAGTTTTCCATATCGGATATCTGTTCCTCTTGCTTCATAACTGGCGATACCCCAAACTGACTCTACGCCACAGAAAGTGAACAGTGCGGTGTTAACATTTGAACAATCTGAAGTTAATGGGTGCCGCAGTGACAATTCAGCTTAGGCTGAAGCACTCTCGTACAACAGTCAGCACCATGGGCCACAATGCACACTGTGTACCACATTAAATGCACCATGTCTGTGAAGCATGGCCTGATTTTTAAACAGATCATATTACCTGCAGAACCTAGCAGCGTATGCCCGTGCTTTGCAGCTCTGCGCAGACCCTTGTTCAGTCTTGTGTCAAAGCAGACTTTTCTTTTGTCCAATAGTTTGAATGAGAGGGGTCGAAGGTCACTGGTCAGGTGTGACACAGCCGGTCGCCATGCCATGGCTTCAGATTCCCTTTCGACCCTCGACAGAGCCCTCCCCTCCAGCCTCGCTTACTCCAATTTAAAAAAAAATTGTTCCTGGGATGTGGGCATCATTGGTAAGACCAGCATTTATTGCCCATCCCTAACAACAACAACAACAAATTGTATTTATATAGCGCCTTTAACGTTGTAAAATATCTCAAGGCGCTTCACAGGAGTATTAGAAGACAAAACAGATAAATTTGACACTGAGCCACATAAGAAATTACGGCAGATAACCACAAGCTTGGTCAAAGAGGTAGGTTTGAAGACGCATCTTAAAGGAATAAAGAGAGGTAGAGAGGTTTAGAGAGGGAGTTCCAAGAGTTTGAGGCCCAGGCAGCTGAAAGCACAGCCACCAATGATGGAGCAGTTATAATCAGCGATGCTCAAGCAGGCAGAATTTGAGGAGCACAGACACTGCAGAGGGGTTGTAGGGCTGGAGGAGATTACAGAGATAGGGAGGGGCGAGGCCATGGAGGGATTTGTAAACAAGGAATTTTGAACTCGAGGCAGTGCTTAACCGGGAGCCAATGTAGGTCAGCGAGCACAGGGGTGATGGGTGAGCGGGACTTGGTGTGAGTTAGGACACAGGCCACCAAGTTTTGGATGAACTCAAGTGCCCATGAGAAGGCGGTGGTGAACCGTCTTCCTGAACCGCTGCAGTCCGTGTGGTGAAGCTCCTCCCACAGTGCTATTATGGATTTCGATCCCGTGACAATGCAGGACCGGCGATATATTTCCAAGTCAGGATGGTGTATGACATGGAGGGGAATGTGTTCAATGGGTTAGTCCAATTGTATCGTGAATAAGGGACGAAATTGCTGCTCACCCCAATTGGGGGCAGTAACCTTCCGGTGGCGGAGTGGGGACCGGTCCCGCCCCCGATGTGGAATTGGCCAAGTGCGCCCTTCAAAAGGAGTGTCTGGAGCATCAGCCTAGATTGACATGCTCACATTCCTGGAGTGGGACTCGAACCCACAACCTTCTGATTCAGATGCGAGTGTGCAACCCATTGAGCCAGGGCTGACACTGACAAAGCATGCAAGGCAACTCTAGCCTTAATGCATCATCATAGGCAGTCCCTCGGAATCGAGGCAGACTTGCTTCCACTCTTAACATGAGTTCTTAGGTGGCTGAACAATCCAATACGAGAACCACAGTCTCTGTCACAGGTCGGACAGACAGTCGTTGAGGGAAAGGGTGGGCAGGGAGCCTGGTTTGCCGCACGCTCCTTCCGCTGCCTGCCTTGATTTCTGCATGCTCTCGGTGATACTCAAGGAGCACAGCGCCCTCCCGGATGCACTTCCTCCACTTAGGGCAGTCTATGGCCAGGGACTCCCAGGTGTCAGTGGGGATGTTGCACTTTATCAGGGAGGCTTTGAGGGTGTCCTTGTAACGTTTCCTCTGTCCGCCTTTGGCTCGTTTGCCGTGGACGAGTTCCGAGTAGAGCGCTTGCTTTGGGAGTCTCGTGTCTGGCATGCGGACTATGTGGCCTGCCCAGCGGAGCTGATCGAGTGTGCCTTAGTGCATTACAACAGTGACTACACTTCATTGGCTGTGAAGGGTATTTGGGACAGCCTGAGCAAGTGAAAGGCGCTTTAGAAATGGAAGTTCTTTCTCTTTCTGTCAAGTATGTATGCCTGGGTTTACTAGCCACCAGGTGGCGCCACTGTCAAAGGTCATTGGGCTTTGCGCACATGTGTGCAGCCCAGGTATAAAAGGCCAGCCATCTTGTAATGTAATCACTTCGGGCCCTAATAAAGTAGAGCCAGGTTTGTACCTGTTCGGAGTTTACAGTCTTCAGACTTTTGAGTTATTGCATACACAACACTTTCTTAGTCTTAATTCTCACCATTTTACAAGCAGTTGTTGTTGCATTGCACTGACACTGGATTTTATTTGAAGATTTCAGTCGAACCTGTCCAGTTGAGTAACGACAGCTTTCAAGGGGGGGCCCAGCTTACGGGAGTGGGAATGTCTTCTACATTGCTCCACTGGCTTCCAATACTCCGGGTTTCCTGACAGATGTGACGGGACCATGCAATATGTCTGCCCCCTGTTATAATGGTATAGAAAGGATGGGAATATGTCACCTGAAGTATTTTCTGGATAATCAGGACACTTTGCTCTTCCCCGACATCCTGGTGTTGAGAGCAGAGGCATCGTCTAAAGCCTCTGCAATTGATTCCAGAACTTCAGAACCTCTCCTCTCATGAAGGCTCTGTCTATTGAACCTGGAACCTCACTGGTCTCAGCTCATTGTCACAAGGAAACAGTCAAATGAAGGCATACATTTATATAGCACCTTATCTTAAAACAGATCATCTGGTTATTTATCTCATTGCTGTGTGTGGGAGTTTAAGAACATAAGAAATAGGAGCAGGATTAGGCCATAAGGCCCTTCCAGCCTGCTCCGCCATTTAGTACGATCATGGCTGATCTAATCATGGACTCAGCTCCACTTCCCTGCCCGCTTCCCATAACCCCTTATCCCCTTATCATTTAAGAAACTGTCTATTTCTGTCTTAAATTTATTAAATGTCCCAGCTTCCACAGCTGTGGGAAAATTGGCTGTCGCGTTTCCTACATTACATCAGCGACGACACTTCAAAAATACTCCATTGGCTGTAAAGCGCTTTGATACATCCCAACATCATGAAAGACGCTATATAAATGCAAGTTCTTTCCTTCTCACCTGAGAGGGCAGACGGGGCATCGGTCTAAAATCTCATCCGGAAGATGGTACCTTTGACTGTGCGGCACTCCGTCAGCACTGCACTGGGAGTGCACCAGCATCGAAGCACTGGCCATGCTCCATCAGCTCCGTTGGACGGGCCACATTGTTCGCATGCCCGACACGGGACTCCCAAAACAAGCGCTCTACTCGGAGCTTCAGCACGGCAAGTGAGCCCCAGGTGGGCAGAGGAAACGTTTCAAAGGCACCCTCCAAGCCTCCTTGATAAAATGCAACATCCCCACCGACTCCTGGGAATCCCTGGCCCAAGACTGCCCAAAGTGGAGGAAGATCATCCGGGAAGGCGCCAAACACCTCGAGTCTCTTCACCGAGAGCAAGCTGAAGCCAAGCGTAAAATGCGGAAGGATCACACGGCAATCCAAGCACCCCACCCACCCATTCCTTCAACCACCATCTGCCCCAACTGTGACAGAGACTGTAGGTCCCATATTGAACTCTTCAGTCACCTGAGAACTTACATTAGCGTGGAAGCAAGTCATCCTCATCTTCGAGGAACTGCCTAAGAAGGAGAGGGATGGAGTGTCAGGCTGGATTTTGGAGTGCGACTTGAACCCACAACCTTCTGACTCTGAGGCAAGAGCGCTACCCACTGATCCGCAGCAAACTAATCGTGGTGCAAGTTGGCCGTTAACTATCACCTGGATGCAGCTCAGGAAGGGTAATCTGGTGAGGGGGATCGTGAGCAGCAGGATCAATCTGCCGGATTTTCTTCCATCGACACCAATGGAAGGAAAATCCAGGGGTCCATGTCCGGGGGGCACGTGAAGCTCTCCGCCCAATGTTCCTTCCCCCAGCTCGGCTCAGGCGATGTTTAACACCCAGGCGGTAAAGTACAAGATTTACCTCATTATCTCTAAATTGGACACGGTCGCTCAGAGAAGCCCCAAGAGCAATGGGTGGGCGGGAACTTGAAAAGGTCTCTCTGGTTCTGTAATGGGGAGCCATTTGGGACACAGTACATAAGAACATAAGAACATGAAAAATAGGAGCAGGAGTAGGCCATACAGCCCCTCGAGCCTGCTCCACCATTCAATAAGATCATGGTTGATCTGATCATGGATTCAGCTCCACTTCCCCGCCCGTTCCCTATAACCCCTTATCCCCTTATTGTTTAAGAAACTGTCTATTTCTGTCTTAAATTTATTCAATGTCCCAGCTTCCACAGCTCTCTGAGGCAGTGAATTCCACAGATCCACAACCCTCTGAGAGAAGAAATTCCTCCTTATCTCAGTCTCTGTTTTAAATGGGCGGCCCCTTATTCTAAGATCATGCCCCCTAGTTCTAGTCTCCCCCATCAGTGGAAACATCCTCTCTGCATCCCCCTCATAATCTTATACGCTTTGATAAGTTCACCTCTCAATTCTTCTGAATTCCAATGAGTAAAGGCCCAACCTACTCAACCTTTTCTCATAAATCAACCCACTCATCTCCGGGGTTCACTGTTCACTGTTTACACCTCACTGCAGGGTAGAACTGACACCAGGGGATATGTTCTGTGGTAAAACTGAACAATGAGACCTTGACCTGACACTGGATGCAGAAAGCACAAAGGATATCTCATCCTCGGATAAATATGGCTCAATAGCTCATTGGCTCAACAAGGCCACCTGAATAATGTAAATATGAAAAAATGTATTCGGCCGCTTAGGAGCTTATGTTAAACACTAGCATAAGAAGTACATCACAGTGCACTGTACAGAAGATCAATAAAGTATTATGTTGTACAAACTCTTAAGCTCCCCCTTGTGTGATGTCCTTCTTATTGTTGCTGTGCTCGGGATGTTGACTTTAAACAACCCCATCTATGCATCGTCCACACATACCGTGGTGCGTCACTCTGAGTAAGGGCACAGCCTTTCCCTCACATGTCAGAAATTCCCTCGCTCAGACTTACACTGAAATTTACGTCAGTTTCTAAACCGAACTTGCGGGCTGGCACCAACTTAGGCCGAAGTTTCCTGAGAATCTTATTAGCATTCGCCTGAACGTTAAAAACCGATCTAAAACAAGTGACAATCAGCGTAAACCCTGTGTTATCCAACAAAAATCGCTGGCCAGCCATAGGTGTACCTACTATTTTAACCACATGTACTACGTGTCGCAGAAACCACCTTTTACACACACACACACACACACACAATACAGGTAAGTGCAGCTCACATGTGTACGCTTACTTAACTTATGAGGATAGGTCTTATAACTTATGGGCCTATATACATTGGAGTTCAGAAGAATGAGAGGTGATCTTATTGAAACTTATAAGATAATGAGGGGGCTTGACAAGGTGGATGCAGAGAGGATATTTCCACTCATAGGGGAAACTAAAACTAGGGGACATTGGGTTAGAACTGTTGTGTATGTATATACCCTGTACAATCAATGTACAGTTACATAAGACCAATGAATGTATCTTTACACTGTATACAATATGCCTGTACCACCAAGAGGGTACAACAGGTGGAGACCAAGAGGTCACCTGTACACTGCAGGTAACCAGGTATAAAAGGGAGCCCACCTTACTGTAACATCATTCAGGAGCTGCAATAAATGGACTCAGGTCACAACAGTTCAACTGCAATACTTTATCCCATGGAGTCATTACTAAAGTGCCTGCAAACACCTCAAGAACCTCCACATTTTTTACCGCTGAAATGACGTATAATGGCAATATATCGCCCATTTTGGCTCAAAATGGAAACTGACGGGCATTTTTTTGAAACTTATCGGCAAGCATTACTTTCCCCATGTGCTTAATGGCGAGAAAAAATATTGCTGCCCGCCACCTGGCTGATGACCCCCCCCCCCCCCCCGCATGACACCCACACCGAGGCCAAGAGGAGATACAACGAGAGCCACAGAGAAACTTTCAATATCGTGGAGAAAACCATTGGAGTGCTGAAGCAGCACTTTAGATGCCTGGACCGCACAGGAGGCGAGCTCCAATACCACCCTGAGCAGGTTGGTCAATTCGTGGTGGTGTGCTCCATGCTACACAACTTGGCTATCAGGAGGGGACACGAATTGCCTGATGAGTCTGACAGTCTACCTCACCAAAGAGAGGAAGAGGAGGACGAGGAGGACGACGCTGACATCGGCCCAGACAATCAAGTTGACGCTGAAGCCATGCCCCTGCCCCCCTGTAGACCGCATGAAAGGGCCCATAATGGCATGCTAGCAGCAAGAACCTTACGTCAGGAGCTCATCAATGATCACTTTGTCTGAAAGAACATTGGTGTTATTTACAAAGCTGACACACTGCTGGGTGTGCAGGTCATACATCAATGGTGGGCATCACCTTGGTGACAGTTAAAGTTTAAGTTGATTGAAGTTAAGCGTGATTATACCCTTTGATGTTAAGGAATCACCAGCGTGTAATGGTGCAGCTATCTGAGCCAATGTGCTGCAAAGTTTTGTGAAAGAAAAAACATTTAAACCGAACATTAGTCTGAAATCATCAGTATTTCTGTACAAACCAACCCTTCTACCACCACCATCCCCCCTCCCCCTCCCCCCCCCCCACCCCACCATCCCCCCCGCTTGTCCTCCCACGTCTAGCCCTTTCCTTTCCCCTCCGGACTCCAAGCCGCCTGGCTGAGGATGTCCGCAGGCGATGCTTCATGGGGGGTGGGGTGGGGTGGGGTGGTGACAGCTGAAGCGTGGCTTGGATGGATACGGGAGAGGACGGCTCTGAGGTGGGAGCATGCTCCAAGCCATAAGCAAGATGTTGCTGCTGGATCTCATGTGTGGTCGGCAATGGGGATGCATCACCTTGGGGTGCAGTACACTGCTCCGGGACCACTGGGAGCCCTCTGCCACCAGTGTTCCTGGCTACCAGCTCCAGGGCCTCCTCCATCCCTTCCATTTTATATCTTATTTTTGGACAAAAACTCGGTGCCAACTTTGTTCTTGGTGCTTAGTGGGCTTTTTGCTGCTGGTGAATTTCCATCATGCTTCCCACAACAGCCATACAAGCACACACCAGAGCCACACATGCTTTCAGTGCCTCTGAGCTCCCTCTCTCTCTGCCTCCTCTTCTGAGCATGTCATGATGACCTTTGACCTCCTGAATCGCGGGAATCGAGCGTTGCCATGCCATTGCTAAGGACAGCCACACTTTACGGCAGAAGGTCAGAAAAATTTAATGCTATCGCCCATTTGATATCGCTCGCGGTAACGCCCATTTTCAAAAATGTAAACTAAGTGTTTTGAAATGGGCGAGAAGCCCATGCCGGAAATAATGCCAATTTTTGGGCGATAAGCTCAAAAGTGGAGGTTCTAGCCCTTGGTCTTAGAATAAGGGGCCGCCCATTTAAAAATGAGATGAGGAGAAATTTCTTCTCTCAGAATCTATGGAATTGTCTGCTCCAGAGAGCTGTGGAGGCTGGGTCATTGAATATATTTAAGGCGGAGATAGACAGATTTTTGAGCGATAAGGGAGTAAAGGGTTATGGGGAACGGGCAGGGAAGTGGAGCTGAGTCCATGATCAGATCAGCCGTGATCTTATTGAATGGCGGAGCAGGCTCGAGGGGCCAAATGGCCTCCTCCTGCTCCTATTTCTTATGTTCTTATGTTCTTAACAAACATAAACCACCAATCAGTGAACAAGGAAGTAAACCATTCATAATGGTCCAAATAAACACTGATACACTCGGCCTCTCGTCTGACCATTTTACCCACAAACGCTCAAAAGATTAATGTTCATATCCATACGCCGTGTGGATATGAATATTGAGATCACATGCCCAACGACAGTGTCTATTACTCATTTTTTATTTACTAATCAGAAATGCTATCAGCCACATCTAGATTCCCAATTCCCCACATGTGGCTCTGTGGCTAACCGATTGAACAACACTGGCATAAACAATCGGTGGCCCGTGGAAAGCAGCGAACATCCACCATCTTTAACTCTCTTTTTATCGATTTGATGCTGTGAAAATTAAATTTTGAAGCCTTCAAACCATGGTTTACGTACATTAAGCACAGCATGTTTAAGAGAATGGGATTATAGAAGCTTTTCTCTTTGTTAGTGTAATGAATTCTGATAGCGTATAAAAGCATTCAAAGATATAGAAGATACAGTGGGGTAGAAATTGCACCCCCCCCCCACCCGAAACGGGGCGCTCCCACTCCGTTTCAATGTTTTTTTTACCACAGCTGCGGTTCAGGTCGCCTCTTGACCGACATTCGGCTCTTTGTTGTTTTTTTTTCCCCTTGGATCCGGAAGTCGCTCTTAATGGGGACGGTGACAACACCTAAGGGGCGGAAGTTGGAGGGGGTGCGGAGTCACCGCCGTGATGACATCAGCATGGTACCGTGTCACCAGGGCTCTCCCCTTCACTTAAAGGTACCCAAGAGGGGGTGCCAGGCTGCCTGTTGGCGGCCTTGTTGGACTCGGGGGCATTATTGTCAGGTCGACATGGCAGTCGGGCGTCAAAAAAAAAAATGGCGGTAGTGGCAGTGAGCCCTCCCCTTTAAGCCGCACCGCCGTTGCAGAAGGCCAGAGCCTCACTGGATCACCGGGAAAAAAAACGGGCAATGGCACTGCCAAGCGGGCCGAAGATTTTCCGAGGGGAATGTCGCCGTCGGGGGGGGGGGGGGGGGGGGCGGGCGGGGTGGGGGGGGGGCGGTGGGTGCGGTAGATCGGCAGTGCGCACGGTGATGACGTGCTTAACACCGATCGGCAGCAGCAGAGTGGTAGGGAGGTGAGCGTGGCAACGCCGGGAAAACTCAGGAGGGCAATTGGGCTACCAAAAGTCGGCAGCCACTCCACTCCGCAGCCTGGCCGCCAATTTGCGGTGGCAACAGGCCTTAAGGAGAGGGGCAATTTCGGCCCCTGTGTCTCTGTAAGGAGAAATATTTTTAAAAGAATCACTAAAAAAATTAATCGCAGAACTAGTGACTTCAGGTCCTACTTGCACACCAGATTTCATGTCCGTTCAGAACTTGTGTAAGTACAGGAAACTCACGTTCTCTTGTCATGGGGCAGGGCTTTGGTAATGAGATAAGTAGGGTTTCGGACAGCGTAACTCAGGAGCGGCGTAAATGATCGAGGAAATTCGTGAGTGGCGATGTTTCGGTGCAAAACCGGCGTAAGTCAGTTCTGTGAGAATTTCTTCAGGAAGAAAACGACGCCATTCCGCTCTTGCGTCATAGTACTCCCACATTCTACTCTACGTAAACTAGAGTTGATTCAAAACTCGGCAGCCCGTGTCCTAACTCGCACCAAGTCCCGCTCACCCATCACCCCTGTGCTCGCCGACCTACATTGGCTCCCAATTAAGCAACGCCTCATTTTCAGAATTCTCATCCTTGTTTTCAAATCCCTCCATGGCCTCGCCCCTCCCTATCTCGGTAATCTCCTCCAGCCCCACAGCCCCCGCGAGATATCTGCGCTCCTCTAATTCTGCCCTCTTGAGCATCCCTGATTATAATCGCTCAACCATCGGTGGCCGTGCCTTCTGTGGCCTGGGCACCAAGCTCTGGAACTCCCTGCCTAAACCGCTCCGCCTCTCTATCTCTCTTTCCTCCTTTAAGCTGCTCCTTAAAACCTACCTCTTTGACCAAGCTTTTGGTCACCTGCCCTAATTTCTTCCTATGTGGCTTGGTGTCAAATTTTTTGCCTTATAACGTTCCTGTGAATCGACTTGGGACATTTTACTACGTAAAAGCGCTATATAAATGCAAGTTGTTATTGTTGTTGTTGTAGTCACGGTGAAATATTCCAGGAAATTCTGGAGATTCTTACATTCTTTGCATGGGTTTGGAACAAGGTTAAATGCAAAAGTGAACATAGGTTTTATTCTACATCTAGCTCTGACCTGGTCCTGCATGGGCCTTTGAGCTGCCCAGCACTGGAGTTAATAGCCGTCACCTGTCAGCTGTATATGGTATCAGCCATGGCTCAGTGGTCACACTCTCGCCACTTAGTCCGATAGATGGAGTCCCACTCTCAGAGCCTTGAGCACAAACATCCTACCGAGGCCCCGACTTCCCTATCAGCAGGACGCAAGAGATCTCACGCCGCTATTTCGAAGAAGAGCAGGGGAGTTCTCCCCGGTGTCCTGGCCAATATTTATCCCTCAACCAACACCACTAAAACAGATTATCTGGTCGTTATCACATTGCTGTTTGTAGGAGCTTGCTGTGCACAAATTGGTTGTCACGTTTCCTACATTACAACAGCGGCCACACTTCAAAAAAGCACTTCATTGGCTGTAAAGCGCATTGGGGCATCGTGAAAGGCCGCTATATAAATGCAAATCTTTCATAATTTTTCCTAACTCAGTAGCCTGCCTCCTGCACTGTAGAATTTGCTCCTACATTTTGCACTACCAAAAAGCCAATGTGAGGGGGCGATCTGGTGATAGAAGTCAATCTGCTGCTGGTGTCACGAAAAAAAAAAATTGTGCAGGAAGAGCCTCAAGTCACAAATGTTTAAGTGGCTTCAATGAAGACGCAGAGCTCCTTTAGTAAACTGCTCCTGAGCTGCCTCCTTCTTTTTTAACCAACATAAGAGCCTTGTTGACCTGCAGTGAGATGTTCGGTGGAGTAGGATTCCAGTGAGGAAATGTTCGGTGGAGTAGGATTCCAGTGAGGAGATGTTCGGTGGAGTAGGATTCCAGTGAGGAGATGTTCGGTGGAGTAGGATTCCTGTGAGGAGATGTTCGGTGGAGTAGGATTCCAGTGAGATGTTCGGTGGAGTAGGATTCCTGTGAGGAGATGTTCGGTGGAGTAGGATTCCAGTGAGGAGATGTTCGGTGGAGTAGGATTCCTGTGAGGAGATGTTCGGTGGAGTAGGATTCCAGTGAGGAGATGTTCGGTGGAGTAGGATTCCAGTGAGGAGATGTTCGGTGGAGTA
Source organism: Pristiophorus japonicus (assembly GCF_044704955.1). Taxonomy (NCBI): domain Eukaryota; kingdom Metazoa; phylum Chordata; class Chondrichthyes; family Pristiophoridae; genus Pristiophorus; species Pristiophorus japonicus. The sequence goes on along the minus strand of NC_091981.1, from coordinate 278,876,375 downwards.
GGATTCCAGTGAGGAGATGTTCGGTGGAGTAGGATTCCAGTGAGGAGATGTTCGGTGGAGTAGGATTCCTGTGCGGAGATGTTCGGTGGAGTAGGATTCCTGTGAGGAGATGTTCGGTGGAGTAGGATTCCTGTGAGGAGATGTTCGGTGGAGTAGGATTCCAGTGAGGAGATGGTATAAACAAACCACTGCTCCACTTGTCTTTACAGAGAAAAAAGGACTTGCATTTATATCATAGGCAGCCCCTCGAAATCGAGGAAGACTTGCTTTCACTCTAAAAGTGAGTTCTCAGGTGACTGAACAGTCCAATGCGAGAATTACAGTCTCTGTCACAGGTGGGACAGATAGTGGTTGGAGGAAAGGGTGGGTGGGACTGGTTTGCCGCACGCTCCTTCCATTGCCTGCGTTTGTATTCTGCATGCTCTTGGCGATGAGGCTCTAGGTGCTCAGCGCCCTCCCAAATGCTCTTCTTCTACTTAGGGTGGTCTTGGACCAGGGACTCCCAGGTGTCAGTGGGGATGTTGCACTTTATCAAGGAGGCTTTGAGGGTGTCCTTGAAACGTTTCCTCTGCCCACCTGGGGATCGCCTGCCGTGTAGGAGTTCCAAGTAGAGCGTTTGCTTTGGGAGTCTTGTGTCGGACATGCAGATAATATGGCCCGCCCAGCAGACCTGGTCGAGTGTGGTCAGTGCTTCGATGCTGGGGATGTTGGCCTGATCGAGAACACTGACGTTGGTGCGTCTGTCCTCCCAGGGGATTTGCAGGATCTTGCAAAGACATCATTGGTGGTATTTCTCCAGTGATTTGAAATGTCTACTGTATATGGTCCACATCTCTGAGCCATAGAAGAGGACAGGTATCACTGCAGTCCTGTAGACCTTAAGCTTGGTGCCAGATTTGAGGGCCTGATCTTCGAACACTCTCTTCCTCGGGTGACTGAAGGCTGCGCTGGCGCACTGGAGGCGGTGTTGGACCTCGTCGTCAATGTCTGCCCTTGCTGATAGTGGGCTCCCGAGGTATGGAAAGGGGTCCACGTTGTCCAAGACTGCGCCTTGGATTTTGATGACCGGGGGGGGGGCAGTGCTGTGTGGTGGGGTCAGGTGGGTGGAGGACCTTTGTCTTATGGATATTTAATGGAGGTGTTCAGAATCATGAAGGGTTTTGATAAAGTAAATAAAAAGAAACTGTTTCCAGTGGCAGAAGGGTCAGTAACCAGAGGACACGGATTTAAAACAATTGGTGAAAGAACTTGAGGCGAGATGAGGAAACATTTTTTTCCACAGCGAGTTGCTGTGATCTGGAACGCACTGCCCGAGGGGTTGGTAGAAGCAGATTCAATCGTAACGTTCAATGGGGAATTGGATAAATAGTTGAAGGGGAAAAATTTACAGGGCTACAGAGAAAGATCGGGGGAGTGGGACTCATTAGATTGCTCTCCCAAAGAGAGGGCGCAGGCACGACGAGCATCCCTAAGCACTTGACGACCAATGAAGTACTTTTGAAGTGTATTCACTGTTGTAACGTTGGCGATACGCAGCGGCCAATTTGCGCACAGCAAGATCCCGCGGCGAGCGATGAGGTAAGTCAACGGTGCAGCAATCTCTCGGATGTGAAGTGCCGGCTGACACGACGTTCTGAAGAATCTGGAGTGCGGCTTGATCCGAGGGCTGCGCGCGAGCGCCGAGCCGAGGCGGGCAGAGGGCGGCGGTGTTATTACTACCGGCCCCGGCACTGGGCGTGTCGGCAGCGTGAAATTCCAACGCGCGGCTCAGCGCAGAAAGTGCTGAAGGAACGTACCGAGTGCGGCTCCAGGCTGAGACCGGCGGCCTGACGAATGGAGAGCCAACGCTCTGTTGCGAGAGCTGCCGATCCATCAATGCCTTGAAGAAAACGACAGACTGAGACGGTACAGCTGACAGGGTATACAGCTGATGGGTGAGGGCGGTTAATGTTAGTGCTGGGCACTCCTCACAGACAGGCAGGGTCAGCTCCCGTTTAGATGTGGACTGGAACCTTTAACCAAAATAGGGGAAACCCTACTTGTAGAATCGTAAAATGATACAGCACAGAAGGAGGCGGTTTGGCCCATCGTGCCTGTGCCATCTCTTTAGGTAGGGCGATCTAATTAATCCCAATCCCCTGCTCTTTCTCCGTCGCCCTGTAAATTTTTTCCCTTCAACTATTTATCCAATTCCCTTTTGAACGTTACAATTAAATCTGCTTCTATCATCCCCTCGGGCAGTGCGTTCCAGATCACAACAACTCGTTGTGGAAAAAAAATGTTTCCCCATCTCGCCTCAAGTTCTTTCACCAATTGTTTTAAATCCATCTCCTCTGGTTACCAGCCCTTCTGCCACCGCAAGCAGCTTCTCCTTATTTACTCTATCAAAACCCTTCTTGGTTCTGAACACCTCCGTTAAATCTCTCCTTAACCTTCTCTGCTCTATGGAGAACAACCTCAGCTTCTCCAGTCTCTCCCTATAACTGAGGGCTGAGGCTTAAATCTCAGCCTGGAACCACACTCTATTGTCTAAAATAAGAGCATAAGAAATAGGAACAGGAGTAGGCCATACGGCCCCTCGAGCCTGCTCCGCCATTTAATCTGATCTGTCTGATCATCTGTCTGATGATTAGTCTGATCATGGACTCACGTCCACTTCTCTGCCCGCTCCCCATAATCCCTTATTCCCTTATCGTTTAAGAAACTGTCTATTTCTGTCTTAAATTTATTCAATGTCCCAGCTTTCACAGCTCTCTGAGGCAGCGAATTCCACAGAGCCACAACCCTCTGAGAGAAGAAATTTCTCCTCATCTCAGTTTTAAATGGGCGGCCCCTTATTCTAAGATTATGCTCCCTAGTTCTAGTCTCCCCCATCAGTGGAAACATCCTCCCTGCAAACATCTTTTCAAGCCCCCTCATAATCTTATACATTTCGATAAGATCACCTCTCATTCTTTTGAATTCCAATGAGTCGAGGCCCAACCTACTCAACCTTTCCTCATAAGTCAACCCCCTCATCCCCGGAATCAACCTAGTGAACCTTCTCTGAACTGCCTTCAAAGCAAGTATATCCTTTCATAAATATGGAAAACAAAGCTGCACGCGGTATTCCAGGTGTGGCCTCACCAATACCCTGTATAGCTGTAGCAAGACTTCCCTGCTTTTATACTCCATCCCCTTTGCAATAAAGGCCAAGATACCATTGGCCTTCCTGATCACTTGCTGTACCTGCATACTAACCTTTTGTGTTTCATGCACAATAGAAACAGAACAAATGATTCCTCAAATGTCTCATGATAACTACTTCTCAGCGCACAACCTCCAAAGACTTCCATAGATAAAGGTGCCCTGCTACAACAACAACACCAACTTGCAATAGTATAGCGCCTTTAATGTAGTAAACCATCCCAAAGTGCAACACAGGAGCATTACCAAACACAATTTGACACCGAGCCACATAAACAGATATTAGGACAGGTGACCAAAAGACTGGTCAAAAAGGTAGATTTTAAGGAGTGTCTTAAGGGAGGAGATAGAGAAGCGCAGAGGTTTAGGGAGGAAATTCCAGAGCTTCGGGCCTAGGCAACAGAAGACACGGCCACCAGTGGTGGAGCAATTAAAATTGAGGATGTGCAAGAGGCCAGAATTGGAGAAGCGAGCGCAGAGATTTCGGAGGGTTGTGGGTTGGAGGAGGTTACAGAAATAGGGAGGGACGAGGCCATGGAGGCATTTGAAAACAAGAGTGATAATTTTGAAATCGAGGCGTTGCTGGGCCGGGAGCCAATGTAGGTCAGCGAGCACGGGGTCCGATTGGAGAACGGGGCAGCCAACAGTTTCAGGAGCTGCTGGCTGTATTGGCCAAGAATGATTCCATCTGTGACCCCATCACCCGAGTCAGAAGGTCACTCCCTGACTCTTCGGCACAAGAAGGTCGTCCTGTCCGAGTTGAAAATGAAAAGGTACGTTAAAATTTTTATCCGTCGCAAAGTGTGTTTTGACCGAGGTGGAATTGGATCTGAATGCACGATTGGTTTGCTGCTTGCGTGAAGCAATCATATGCCACAAATATGAAAATGTCATATCGACCAAACTCAGGACTGGGCCTCACCTTGCAACTTAATTGAATGTTATTTTACCCGATGCTGAATTGCATTAGAACGTCTGACACAGCAGACAAGGCACTTTGCTGTTACGAAGTGAGGCGTTTGTCCTTCACAAAAGCACTCTGTGTTGTGTTTTAACAGCTCTTTGTTTTTTTAAGTATGTGGGCCATCTTTCCTCCGATTGTTCTCTCACTCGTTATCAGGCACAGGAGACAGCTGGGCGTGATTAAAACAATGACTTCGATTCAGCCCAACGAGTGTTTTCTTCAAGGCCATGCCGGCACTGGCAGCTGGAATATCGATGGGCAGGCTGTCGCGTCCAGAAAAATGGGCATTTTTCTCCAGATACCTAAAAGGTCCATTCAGCGCAATTCTCCCAGCAACTCTCCACTCACCAGCAGCTGCCCAATGGGAGCGCAGGATTGGTGAACTTTCACCTCAACGGTCAGAAATACGGGGTGGGACTTTGAACGCAGCGGGGCCGTCAAACATGGTGGTCGCGGCTTGGCTGCATGTTATACAGCCCCACCCGATTTCCCTCTCCATCAGTGGGGAGGGGGCGGCCGGTGTGAGGGCGGGGGGGGGGTAATGCACGCCTGTTTTAAGCCTCTGTTAAGGTTGGAACTTCTGTCCACATTATTTCCTACCATTGTCAGCCGTGGCTCAGTGGGTAGCACTCCCACCTTTAAGGCAGAAGGTTGTGGGTTCAAGTCCCACTCCAGGGACTTGAGCATATCGATCTAGGCCGACATTCCAGTGCAGTGCTGCACTGTCGGAGGTGTCATCTTTCGGATGAGATGTTAAACCGAGGCCCAGTCTGTCCTCTTAGGCGGACGTAAAAGATCACATGGCACTATTTTGAAAAAGAGCAGGGGAGTTATCCCCAGTGTCCTGGCCAATATTTATCCCTCAATCAACATAACAAAAACAGATTATCTGGTCATTAACACATTGTTTTTTGTGGGAGCTTGCTGTGCGCAAATTGGCTGCCGCGTTTCCCACGTTACAACAGTGACTACACTCCAAAAGTACTTCATTGGCTGTAAAGCACTTTAGGACATCCGGTTGTCGTAAAAGGCACTATATAGATGCAAGTCCTTCTTTCTTTCATTACTAGGGGTCACAGGTCACAGTCTCAGAATACGGGGTACGAAATTTAGGACTGAGATGAGGAGAAATTTTTTCATTCAGAGAGTGGGGAACCTGTGGAATTCTCTACCACAGAAGGCTGTGGAGGCCAAGTCACTGAATATATTTAAGAAGGAGATAGATAGATTTCTAGCAGTCAGTCGAGGAGGCGGGAGCTCGGAGCAGCGCGAGTCCGGGGTCGGCGAGAGGCCTATAAAGGCCAGCGGGAGTCGAGCAGTTCGAGCAGTCAGTCGAGGAGGCAGGAGCTCTGAGCAGCGCGAGTCCGGGGTCGGCGAGAGGCCTATAAAGGCCAGCGGGAGTCAGGCAGTTCGAGCAGTCGGTCGAGGAGGCGGGAGCTCTGAGCAGCGCAAGTCCGGGGTCGGCGAGAGGCCTATAAAGGCCAGCGGGAGTCAGGCAGTTCGAGCAGTCGGTCGAGGAGGCGGGAGCTCTGAGCAGCGCAAGTCCGGGGTCGGCGAGAGGCCTATAAAGGCCAGCGGGAGTCAGGCAGTTCGAGCAGTCGGTCGAGGAGGCGGGAGCTCTGAGCAGCGCAAGTCCGGGGTCGTACCGGTGCAGCTACAGGGAGAAGGCAAAAAAGAAGTAGAAAGAAACAGAAAGGTGACGTCACAGCCAAGGGGGTAAGTGATTGGCTGGTGATTGGTGAGTAGTTTTCTTTTTTCTCTTCTATAACAGTAAGTAAACTTTTAACATTGTTGTTGCCAATTTAAGTGTATCTAAGGGTTAAGTCATGGCAGGAGAGCTCAGTCACGTGATATGCTCCTCCTGTACCATGTGGGAACTCAGGGACGCTTCCGGTGTCCCTGACAACTACATCTGCAGGAAGTGTATCCGCCTCCAGCTCCTGACGGTCCGCGTTGCGGAGTTGGAGCTGAGGGTGGATTCACTCTGGAGCATCCACGATGCTGAGAACGACGTGAGTAGCACGTGTAGCGAGTTGGTCTTATCGCAGGAGAAGGGTCCACAGCCAGATAGGGAATGGAAGACCAAAGGAAGAGTAGTGCAAGGAAGGTAGTGCAGGGGTCCCCTGTGGTCATCCCCCTGCAAAAAAGATACACCGCTTTGAGTGCTGTTGAGGGGGATGACTCATCAGGGGAGGGCAGCAGCAGCCAAGTTCATGGCACCGTGGCTGGCTCTGTTGCACAGGAGGGCAGGAAAAAGAGTGGGAGAGCGATAGTGATAGGGGATTCAATTGTGAGGGGAATAGATAGGCATTTCTGCGGCCGCAACCGAGACTCCAGGATGGTATGTTGCCTCCCTGGTGCAAGGATCAAGGATGTCTCGGAGCGGGTGCAGGACATTCTAAAAAGGGAGGGAGAACAGCCAGTTGTCGTGGTGCACATTGGTACCAACGACATAGGTAAAAAAAGGGATGAGGTCCTACGAAACGAATTTAAGGAACTAGGAGCTAAATTAAAAAGTAGGACCTCAAAAGTAGTAATCTCGGGATTGCTACCAGTGCCACGTGATAGTCAAAGTAGGAATCGTAGGATAGCGCAGATGAATACGTGGCTTGAGCAGTGGTGCAGCAGGGAGGGATTCAAATTACTGGGGCATTGGAACCGGTTCTGGGGGAGGTGGGCAGGACCGGAACCAATGTCCTAGGGGGAGTGTTTGCTGGTGCTGTTGGGGAGGAGTTAAACTAAATGGCAGGGGGATGGGAACCAATGCAGGGAGACAGAGGGAAACAAAAAGGAGGCAAAAGCAAAAGACAGAAAGGAGATGAGTAAAAGTGGAGGGCAGAGAAACCCAAGGCAAAGAACAAAAAGGGCCACTGTACAGCAAAATTCTAAAAGGACAAAGGGTGTTAAAAAAACAAGCCTGAAGGCTTTGTGTCTTAATGCAAGGAGTATCCGCAATAAGGTGGATGAATTAACTGTGCAAATAGATGTTAACAAATATGATGTGATTGGGATTACAGAGACGTGGCTCCAGGATGATCAGGGCTGGGAACTCAACATCCAGGGGTATTCAACATTCAGGAAAGATAGAATAAAAGGAAAAGGAGGTGGGGTAGCATTACTGGTTAAAGAGGAAATTAATGCAATAGTTAGGAAAGACATTAGCTTGGATGATGTGGAATCTATATGGGTAGAGCTGCAGAACACCAAAGGGCAAAAAACGTTAGTGGGAGTTGTGTACAGACCTCCAAACAGTAGTAGTGATGTTGGGGAGGGCATCAAACAGGAAATTAGGGGTGCATGCAATAAAGGTGCAACAGTTATAATGGGTGACTTTAATATGCACATAGATTGGGCTAGCCAAACTGGAAGCAATACGGTGGAGGAGGATTTCCTGGCGTGCATAAGGGATGGTTTTCTAGACCAATATGTCGAGGAACCAACTAGGGGGGAGGCCATCTTAGACTGGGTGTTGTGTAATGAGAGAGGATTAATTAGCAATCTCATTGTGCGAGGCCCCTTGGGGAAGAGTGACCATAATATGGTGGAATTCTGCATTAGGATGGAGAATGAAACAGTTAATTCAGAGACCATGGTCCAGAACTTAAAGAAGGGTAACTTTGAAGGTATGAGGCGTGAATTGGCTAGAATATATTGGTGAAGTATACTTAAGGGGTTGACTGTGGATGGGCAATGGCAGACATTTAGAGACCGCATGGATGAACTACAACAATTGTACATTCCTTTCTGGCATAAAAATAAAAAAGGGAAGGTGGCTCAACCGTGGCTATCAAGGGAAATCAGGGATAGTATTAAAGCCAAGGAAGTGGCATACAAATTGGTCAGAAATAGCAGCGAACCCGGGGACTGGGAGAAATTTAGAACTCAGCAGAGGTGGACAAAGGGTTTGATTAGGGCAGGGAAAATGGAGTACGAGAAGAAGCTTGCAGGGAACATTAAGGCGGATTGCAAAAGTTTCTATAGATATGTCAAGAGAAAAAGGTTAGTAAAGACAAACGTAGGTCCCCTGCAGTCAGAATCAGGGGAAGTCATAACGGGGAACAAAGAAATGGCAGACCAATTGAACAAGTACTTTGGTTCGGTATTCACTAAGGAGGACACAAACAACCTTCCGGATGTAAAAGGGGTCAGAGGGTCTAGTAAAGAGGAGGAACTGAGGGAAATCTTTATTAGTCGGGAAATTGTGTTGGGGAAATTGATGGGATTGAAGGCCGATAAATCCCCAGGGCCTGATGGACTGCATCCCAAAGTACTTAAGGAGGTGGCCTTGGAAATAGCAGATGCATTGACAGTCATTTTCCAACATTCCATTGACTCTGGATCAGATCCTATCGAGTGGAGGGTAGCCAATGTAATTCCACTTTTTAAAAAAGGAGGGAGAGAGAAAACAGGGAATTATAGACCGGTCAGCCTGACCTCAGTAGTGGGTAAAATGATGGAATCAATTATTAAGGATGTCATAGCAGCGCATTTGGAAAGAGGTGACATGATAGGTCCAAGTCAGCATGGATTTGTGAAAGGGAAATCATGCTTGACAAATCTTCTGGAATTTTTTGAGGATGTTTCCAGTAAAGTGGACAAGGGAGAACCAGTTAATGTGGTATATTTGGACTTTCAGAAGGCTTTCGACAAGGTCCCACACAAGAGATTAATGTGCAAAGTTAAAGCACATGGGATTGGGGGTAGTGTGCTGACGTGGATTGAGAACTGGTTGTCAGACAGGAAGCAAAGAGCAGGAGTAAATGGGTACTTTTCAGAATGGCAGGCAGTGACTAGTGGGGTACCGCGAGGTTCTATGCTGGGGATTTAGACGAGGGGATTAAATGTAGTATCTCCAAATTTGCGGATGACACTAAGTTGGGTGGCAGTGTGAGCTGCGAGGAGGATGCTGTGAGGCTGCAGAGTGACTTGGATAGGTTAGGTGAGTGGGCAAATGCATGGCAGATGAAGTATAATGTGGATAAATGTGAGGTTATCCACTTTGGTGGTAAAAACAGAGAGACAGACTATTATCTGAATGGTGACAGATTAGGAAAAGGGGAGGTGCAACAAGACCTGGGTGTCATGGTACATCAGTCATTGAAGGTTGGCATGCAGGTACAGCAGGCAGTTAAGAAAGCAAATGGCATGTTGGCCTTCATAGCGAGTGGATTTGAGTACAGGGGCAGGGAGGTGTTGCTACAGTTGTACAGGGCCTTGGTGAGGCCACACCTGGAGTATTGTGTACACTTTCGGTCTCCTAACTTGAGGAAGGACATTCTTGTTATTGAGGGAGTGCAGCGAAGGTTCACCAGACTGATTCCCAGAATGGTGGGACTGACCTATCAAGAAAGACTGGATCAACTGGGCTTGTATTCACTGGAGTTCAGAAGAATGAGAGGGGACCTCATAGAAACGTTTAAAATTCTGACGGGTTTAGACAGGTTGGATGCAGGAAGAATGTTCCCAATGTTGGGGAAGTCCAGAACCAGGGGTCACAGTCTAAGGATAAGGGGTAAGCCATTTAGGACCGAGATCAGGAGAAACTTCTTCACCCAGAGAGTGGTGAACCTGTGGAATTCTCTACCACAGAAAGTAGTTGAGGCCAATTCACTAAATATATTCAAAAGGGAGTTAGATGAAGTCCTTACTACTCGGGGGATCAAGGGGTATGGCGAGAAAGCAGGAATGGGGTACTGAAGTTTCATGTTCAGCCATGAACTCATTGAATGGCGGTGCAGGCTAGAAGGGCTGAATGGCCTGCTCCTGCACCTATTTTCTATGTTTCTATGTTTCTAGACACAAAAGGCATCAAGGAATATGGGGAGAAAGTGGGAATATGATGTTGAGATAGATGATCAGCCATGATCATATTGAATGGCGGTGCAGGCTCGAAGGGCCGAATGGCCTACTACTGCTCTTATTTTCTATGTTTCCATGTTTCTACTAAACTTCAAAATGACTTAGTTGGCTGTGAAGCACTTTGGGACGCCCTGAGGTCATGAGAGGTGCTATAGAAATGCAAGATCTTTCTCTCCTATTTATCTGCCCTGTATTATATAAAACCAAAGCGCGTTATCCTCTCCGTCTTCGCCGTTTGCTCTTTGAATTTTAAACGCAGCGTTGAGTATTAATATGCCGTCTTACAGTTTCTCCTACATTTTTGCAACACAAATTAGGAGCTTAGGTCTAGTTTGGATTTAGTGTCTGTTCCTTTAAATCCAGAGCACTGTGGTCGGATTGCCGTACCCAGCCTAGAGCAGAGCGATGGCGAAAGCTACGCTGACTGCAGGCAGGAGATGGAAATAAGTCAAACTTGAACAGCACTGCGAGATTGATTCTACCTGTATTTTGCATATGACTGATAGGTCTATTTTAAAATCTGAATGGCTCAATATTCAAAATGCAGGAAGTCCCAATATCACTTACAAAAAGGAGCTGCTCTGTCAAAGTCAAGGAACCTGTTTGGTAATCTCAGAGGAGAAGCAATCAGTTAGAAACCCCTGAAAGAGTGAGAGAGACAAAAGTCTGTTTGAATTGCCAAAGAATAGGTTGGGTTGATTCAGCACGCAGCCAGTGGTAAGAGATCCAAAAAGAAAATAAATGCTATTTTTTTAAAGTCATTTAACGAGGATTAAGCCAATTCTTTAAATATAATTCAGAACTTTTATTCAGCATCTTCCTCCAAGTTTGAATGATTCTTGCAATCTTTTGTCTGCACTCGGGAGTCAAGGGTTATGGGGAGTGGAGTTGAGGTAGAAGATCAGCCATGATCTTATTGAATGGCAAAGCAGGCTCGAGGGGTCAAATGGCCTATTCCTGCTCCTATTTCTTATAAGAACATAAGATCAAAGGAAATAGGAACAGGAGTAGGCCATACGGCCCCTCGAGCCTGCTCCGCCATTTAATACGATCATGGCTGACCCAATCATGGACTCAGGTCCACTTCCCTGCCCGTTCCCCATAACCCCTTATTTCCTTATCGTTTAAGAAACTGTCTATCTCTGTCTTAAATCTACTCAATGATCCAGTTTCCACAGCTCTCTGAGGCAGCGAATTCCACAGATTTACAACTCTCTGAGAGAAGAAATGTCGCATCATCTCAGTTTTAAATGGGCAGCCCCTTATTCTAAGATTATGTCCCCTAGTTCTAGTCTCTCCTATCAGTGGAAACATCCTCTTGCATCCACCTTGTCAAGCCCCCTCATAATCTTATACATTTCGATAAGATCACCTCTCATTCTTCTGAATTCCAATGAGTAGAGGCCCAACCTACTCAACCTTTCCTCATAAGCCAACCCCCTCATCCCCGGAATCAACCGAGTGAACCTTCTCTGACCTGCCTCCAAAGCAATATATCCTTATAGCAAGTATACGTTCTTATATGCACTCGGTGTTGGGTAAAATGATGTCTATTGTAACTATATAACTAGATTATATTATTGTTACACAGAATTACATAGAATAGACAGCACAGAAATAGGCCATTCAGCCCAACTAGTCTGTGCTGGTGTTTATTCTCTACACGATCCCCTCCCATTCCATCTGCCTCATCCCAGCCTTTCAGCAAATCTTTCTCTTCCCTTTCCTCTCATGTACTCGCCTAGTTTCCTTTTGAACGCAGCTAAGCTATTGGCCTCAACCACTTCCTGTGATAGTGAGTTCCACATTCTAACCACGTGACAGAAATGTCTTCTCGTTTCCCTATTACTACATTACAACAGTGACTACACTCCAAAAGTACTTCATTGGCTGGAAAGTGCTTTGAGACGTCCGATGGTCGTGAAAGGTGCTATATAAATCCAAGTTTTTCATTTGCTTTCTTTTTATTGGATTTATTTAACTGTCTTGTATTTATGGGCCCTAGTTTTAGTTTCTCTCACAATTGCAAACATCCTCTCTGTTATATATGCAGAGTATAGATATACTCTCTGTGTAGTCACTGTATAGTTGCATAAGTTGGAGACTTGTTACCTGATGTACTATCAATAAGGTTTACACTGTGTATATACTATGCTGGCACCACTAGAGGGTGCAACTGGTGGAGACCGGGGTTTCCTGCCCCTGTGGCAGAGGCTGTCCACCAGAGGACACTGTGGTGGGAGACCTGAGGGTCACCTGCATAGGTGTGCAGGGCCCAGTGTAAAAGGCTGCCCACCATGCTTGTGCCTCACTCTGGAGTTACAAATAAAGGACCAAGGTCACTACAGTTTGAGTACAACACATTGCCTCATGGATTCATTCATAAGTGCATTACAGACATAACACTCTCCACATGTACCCTGTCATAATGTTAAAGATCCCTATCAGGTCTCCTCTATAAGTCTTTTCTTTTCGAAAGCAAAATGCCCCGACCTGTTTGTTCTTTCCCGATAGCTGTGATCTCTCAGATCTGGTGCCATGCTTGTCAATCTTTCTTAGACTTCTCAGCTTGTTCATCTTTTGTAAAATAAAATCACTCGAGATTTCTTTCAGCTTAAACTGCGGCGTGATGTGACACTTTCCGAGTTATGAAGGCTGAAGTGAGAGTGTTGGAAGCATGAAATAAATCCAGTAGCAATGAGCAACTTACAGAAAGGGTTTGCGGGTTCATTATCACAGACACGTTACTGAAAGCTTACTGTTGTGGTGAGAGGTCACCAAACTGAAACGTTATCTCTGTTCCTCTCTCTCTCCACGGGTGCTGCCTGACCTGTTGAGTGTTTTCCAGCATTTTCAGCTTTTACTTCAGATGTCCAACATCTAAAGTAATTTTGCTTTGGGAGACATCCGAGAGGTGACCTTCTAGTGCTATGCAAGATTGAAAGCTGTATCGAGAAGCAAATCTTGGAAAATTACTTTCAATGAAACTGTAAGAGTAGAACAAGGGGGGTCATAGGTTTAACCTAGTAAAACAACAACAACAACAACTTGTATTTATATAGCGCCTTTAACATAATGAAATGTCCCAAGGCGCTTCGCAGGAGTATTATGAGATAAAAAATTTAACACCGAGCCGCATAAGTAGAAATTAGGCCAGGTGATCAAACGCTTGGTCAAAGGGGTAGGTTTTAAGGAGCGTCTTAAAGGAGGAAAGAGAGGTAGAGAGGTGGTGAGGTTTAGGCAGGGAGTTCCAGAGCTTGGGGCCTCGGCAACAGAAGGCACGGCCACTAATGATTGATTGATTATAATCAGAGATGCTCAAGAGCGCAGAATTAGAGGAGCGCAAATTAAAAGGCAAATTTAGCACTGATATCAAACAAAGAGTGATTAACGCCCAGAATGGACTATCCATGTGGAATCGTGAAAGCAAGGACCCTGAAATCATGTGAGAACCAATTGGATGCCGGAGTAAAGGGCCCTTAGGGTAATTCTGGATTAATGAGCTAAGGTGGGCCGAATGGCCTTCCCTATCTATAATTATCTTGTGATTCCACATTGGGGCGCTCCCTCTGCTACGGGCCGATAATGTCCTGACCAGCACCCGCTGTGATAGGGTTGCCATCTCTGGTTAGACGTATACCCGGAGGTTTCGTCACATGACCTTCCACCTTCAACCGCCCCGCCCCCCACCCCACCCTCCCACATTGGTCGCCCGACACGTCCGTCACCGATTGGAAAGCCCACAGACTCTTCATTGCCCGATTGGATGATTGATGCCTGTTGGTCAAACAGCCTTTTCTTCCCCCCCCCCCCCCACCCCTGCCCCCATATCCAATATAACTAAGAAAATGGAAAAACGTACATCATTTTTATTAACACCCCTATGAATTTTCTGCCTGGGTTTGCCCGCAGCAGTGTCGTGAAGGTCTGTCTTTAATTCCTGGAGACTTTGGGGCAATCCTGGAGGGTTGGCAACCCTTCGGCCTGCAAAGGTTCTTCCGCACTTGACCGTGCTTGACCGCAGAACCAGTCCTGTACTCTCATGAAAAAAAGAAAGAAAAACTTGCATTTATATAGTGCCTTTCACGACCACCAGACATCCCAAAGCGCTTACAGCCAATGAGGTACTTTTTGGGGTGGAGTCACTGTTGTAATGTGGGAAACATGTGGCTCAAACTGCGACTTAAAGTGTGTGAATATTTACTCAAACTAAGGGAGCGTGCACTGTGTGATTTTATTTTAACAGTTTGATGCTGGGGGGATTACAATGATTGCCTGCATTATGAATACATTCTGAGCTCGATGTGATTCGTACACTTGACCAGGATTGAGCTTTGGCTATAATTTTATTGGAAGAGCTGGTGCCACAGACAGCTTCTGTTAAGATCAGGTGGAGTGTTTATTTTTATTACTGAACTTAGCCGCACTGCCTGGGAACCGATCTATTGAGCTCCTGGATTCAGCACTTGTGTGAGTACAATCGATTCCTAATGAGAACGACATAACAAGGTTCAATATTTGCTCTTAAAAGGACTGACATCACGTTTTTTTCTTCGAACTGTGTGCTACTGAAGTTTTCAACAGATCAACTTGTAAACAGAGAGGCACTGCTGTTATCAGCACCAGTGGTGGACCCGAGGGGAGCTTTGTAAACTCAAGCCCCAGGCTTTGCGGCCTACAGGCGGATTAATGTGCAGCAGTAGGCCTGGTGATCATTTCTTTCATATTTTTGTGTTTGATGCTTGCTGCTGCTGTTGCTCTGGACAGCTTTTCGGTCTGTGAAGCGATCCTGAGGAGACCAAGTTCCAAATAGGAGCAAGTTTGGATGGACCCCAGACCCATGGTCAAGTCCAAAGGGGCTAAATTTATGACAACAGGCAAGCAGTCCCTCATAAGCAAAGACAGTTTACTTCTTCCAGTTCTCAGGAAAGGTCACTGACCTGAAACGTTGCTCCTCTCTCCTCAGATGCTGCCTGACCCGCTGACTGTTTCCAGCATTTTTATTTCCAGCATCCACAGTATTTTGCTTTTGTTTTAGAGACAAATTTGCTGCCACTTCTCTTCCAGGAATGCCCACCTTGAAGAAGTTCTGCCCATCTCTCCAACTGGATTTCCATTCGCCTTATAAACCATTACACCTTGAACTTTGCCCAGTTGGTGTAAGGTGTGGCTCAGTGGGTAGCACTCTCACCTCTGAGTCAGAAGGTTGTGGGTTCAACACCCACTCCATGGATTTGAGCATAACATTTCTTTGCTGTGCCTATTTCATATCCCTTTCTTCTGTCTTTGAGGGCCTTCACATGTACAGCAATAGGCTGTGGGCATGCCTGACGGCAATGCCTCAGAGGGCCTCATTCCTTCCAGTATCAGCTGTGGCTCAGTGGGTAGTACACTCACTTCTAAGTCAGAAGGTTGTGGGTTCAAGTCCCACTCCAGGAACTTGAGCACATAAATCTAGGCTGGCACTACTTCGAAGAAGTGCAGGAGAGTTATCCCCTGGTGCTCCTGCTCAATACTTATCCCTCAATCAACATAACAAAAAAACAGTTTATCTGGTCATTATCATGTTGCTGTCTGTGGGAGCTTGCTGCCGCGTTTCCCACATTCATCATATCATCATAGGCAGTCCCTTGGAATCAAGGAAGACTTGCTTCCACTCTAAAAGTGAACTCTCAGGTGACTGAACAGTCCAATACGGGAATTACAGTCTCTGTCACAGGTGGGACAGACAGTCGTTGAGGGAAGGGGTGGGTGGGACTGGTTTGCCGCACGCTCTTTCTGCTGCCTGCGCTTGATTTCTGCATGCTCTCGGCGACGAGACTAGAGGTGCTCAGTGCCCTCCCAAATGCACTTCCTCCACTTAGGGCGCTCTTTGGCCAGGGACTCCCAGGTGTCAGTGGGGATGTTGCACTTTATCAGGGAGGCATTACAACACTGACAACAATCCAAAAAGTACTTCATTGGCTGTAAAGCGCTTTGAGACGTTCGGTGGTCGTGAAAGGCGCTGTATAAATCCACGTCTTTTTTTTCTTTCTTTCTAAGAGCGCACCATCACAGAACATACTGCCACGCACCAGCGCAAATACTCACTCTTCGGTTAGACACTTAGTTGAGTTTTCACCTGGTGATTCACACCTCACAAGTGAGCACGAGCAGGCACTGGTGGCCAGGATAGGTGTGGAGAGTCCGCACTGAGGGTGGGGGAAGGTCGTGCAAAATTCTCCACACTCCCCTCAACTGGACACAGATGCTGAACACCATAAGAACATAAGAAATAGGAGCAGGAGTAGGCCATTTGGCCCCTCGAGCCTGCTCCACCATTCTGATCACCATAGCTGATCTGATCTTGGGCTCAGCTCCACTTCCCTGCCCGCTCCCCATAACCCTTTACTCCCTTATCGCTCAAAAATCTGTATCTCCGCCTTCTCTGAACAGTCTCCAATACAAGTATATCATTCCAAAACTGTATGCAGTACTCCAGGTGTGGCCTCACCAATACTCTGTACAGTTTTAGCAGAACTTCTCTGCTTTTATACTGAGTCCATGATCAGATCAGCCATGATCTTACTGAATGGCGGAGCAGGCTCGAGGAGCTAAATGGCCTACTCCTGCTCCTATTTCTTATGTTCTTATTCGTGGCCTTACAACGCGGCACTGATCTGCACCAAGCCGGTCCCCAGCACAGTGGTAGGAGTGACGTGGCCCAGGAGAGGATTGAAGGTGAATGGGACATTCAAAGTGCTCCCACTTCTCACCCGTTGTCCTCCCTACCTCAGCTCCCCCACCCACCCAGCCACGACACAACCTGCTGTCTCGTCTCCCGATGGTCGAGGTTGCCCTTGCACTGGTGCAGGTGGAGCGGTTTTTGGCGGGGCTCCAAAGCCCAGAAGTGGGAGGACAAAGGGATGTGAGCAGCCTGTCTCTGCTGAAGTTGTAGGGGATGCATCATGCAGAGGCAGCAGGAAGCGGCAGGGAAAGCAATTGTAACTCACCAAGTGTGTGCACATGGGTGTTTGACAAAATGTGGCGCTTCCTCTTTCTATGATGGGGCATAAAATGTAATGGTTTGCAACACCTCCCAGGCTTGGCCATTGTTGAGTAGCAGCTTGGCCTCTTGCTCTCTTGTGCACTTCTAACATGATAAATGTGAATAGATGCCGGGACCACTGGGAGAAGCACTATGGGTGTATGTTTGGTTCTTATGAACTAACTGATCCTTCGAGCTACGAGGGCATCCCTGGCATCCCAGGCAGCAATGTACGTTCCTTCTTTTTATGCTGGTGCATAAAATGTAATGGTTTGCAACATCTCCCGTTTGACAAGGTGCCACATAAAAGGTTACTGCACAAGATAAAAGTTCACGGGGTTGGGGGTAATATATTAGCTTGGATAGTGTCATGTTTGTAACCTCACATAACTGTAATCTTTACGTAACAACACTGTACACTGTATACACCTGAGAAATACACACCTTGAGCACAGTGGATGAACTTGTGGGAGACACTCCTCACCTGGTCATCCAGGTATATAAAGGGAGGTCCCACGCAGGGTCACCACTTCTTGGTCCTGTGAATAAAGGTACAGGTCACAGAGTGACCTTGTCTCCAGTATGTGCCTCGTGTTGATTTGCTGTAGTGTGTAAGGACACAACATTTGGCGACGAGAAACGGGAATCAACGACTCAAGAGAATGGCCACCGGTAGCACGGAGGAACGGTACTATGTTGGTGAGGGCTGGGACAATTTCGTTGAGATGCTCCAGCAGAGCTTTGTCATGAAGGACTGGCTGGGAGCGGCAGCGGCTGACAAGCGAAGGGCGCATCTACTGACCAGCTGTGGACCTAAGACGTACTCTCGTACCCTGCTCGTACCCGAGAAGCCGGCGGACAAGACTTTCGAGGAGCTCAGCAAACTGATCGGTGAGCACCTCAAACCGGTGAGTAGTATACACGTGGCCCGACACCGATTCTCTACGCACGACGTCGGGAAGGGCAGAGCATACCGGACTTCGTTGCGGACTTTCGGCGCTTGGCCAGCCTCTGTAAGTTCACAGACGCCTGCAGGAGGGAGATGTTACGGGATTTCTTCATTGAGGGCATTGGTCATGCCGGGATTTTAGGAAGCTAATTGAGACCAAGGATTTGACCTTGGAAGCAGCGGCGTTGATGGCTCAAACCTTCATGGTGGGGGAGGAGGAAACCAAGATCATATACGTGCGCAACTCTGCACCCAACGTGGCGATGGAGCAGGGAGTTAACATGGTAAACGCGACTCAGAACCCCGCAGGCAGACAAGGGCAATTCAACACCAAACAGGCAGTAACAGACTCGAGGTATGTGTCCGCAACAGAGACAATGGCAGGTTGAACGGACATTTACACCATCACAAGGGAAAATACGTCCCGGGATGGGACCAATGACACCCATAAACAGAGTGCTCAAGAGTAATCAAAGAGACAATCAGAGAGGAATGCCTGGTAACAGCTCTTTTGTTCACAACAATCTCAGCTCATGTTGGAGGTGCGGGGGCAAACATGCTGCGAAGACCTGCCGGTTTCAACAATTCAGCTGCAGAAATTGTAACTTGAGTGGACATTTAGCCAGGATGTGCAGGAAGCCCGCAGCGAGGCTGGTTTACGAAGTAGATGAACCACAAGAGGGGTCTGCAAGGCAGGGTATGCCTGGGACGCAGCAATGGACGCTGAAGTTCAGCGGGTCCAGGTGGCAAACATCCAGAGTTCATACACAAAAACGACACCTATGATGATGAGAGTACTGTTAAATAGCATCCCGGTACGCATGGAGCTGGACACAGGAGCCAACCAGTCACTTATGAGTCTCCAACAATTCGAGAAACTGTGGCCACTCAGAGCTAGCAGACCCAAACTAGAACGCATTGACACACAATTATGGACGTACACCAAAGAGATCATCCCAGTGCTCGGCAGTGCAATGTTGGTGGTCACACATAATGGATCTCAGAACCGGCTGTCACTCTGGATTGTCCCGGGAAATGGTCCCGCGCTTTTGGGGAGGAGTTGGCTAGCCGAGATGAACTGGAAATGGGGGGATGTGCACGCCATTTCATCTGTGGAGCGAAGTTCATGCTCACCGGTCCTACAAAAGTTCGAGTCATTATTTCAACCTGACGTCGGAACTTTCAAAGGCACCAAAGTAGTGATACGCATCACCCCGGACGCCACACCAGTGCACCACAAAGCCAGAGCTGTGCCGTATGTGATGCGGGAGAAAATTGAGAGTGAGTTGGACAGGTTGCTAAGAGAGGGCATAATTTTGCCCGTTGAATTCAGCAACTGGGCAAACCCCATCGTCCCTGTTCTAAAAGCGGATGGCTCGGTCAGGATCTGTGGCGCTGCAAGGCTACCATCAACCGAGTGTGCCTTCAGGACCAATACCCACTTCCGAGAGCGGTGGATCTTTTTGTCACGCTGGCAGGTGGCAAGCTGTTCACCAAGTTGGACCTCACTTCGGCCTACATGACCCAGGAACTGGTCGAAGAATCCAAGCTACTGACCACCATCACCAAGCACAAGGGGCTGTTTGTCTACAACAGGTGACCATTTGGCATTTGTTCAGCAGCCGCTATCTTTGAAAGGAACATGGAAAGCCTGCTCAAATCCATCCCTGGAACAATCGTATTTCAGGACGACATCCTTATCATGGGTCGAGACACCGAGGAACACCTCCACAACCTGGAGGAGGTGCTCCGCCAACTGGACCAGGTAGGCCTGCGACTAAAGAAGTCCAAGTGTGTGTTTTTGGCCCCAGAGGTCGAGTTTTTGGGCAGGAGGGTTGCCGCAGACGGGATACCGCCTACCGAATCCAAAATGGAGGCGATCCGTCGCGCACCCAGGCCCAGCAACACATCAGAGTTGCTTTCATTTCTGGGACTATTGAACTATTTCGGGAACTTTCTACCGAACTTAAGTACATTGCTGGAGCCGCTACACGTGCTCCTGTGTAAGGGTTGCGATTGGTTTTTGGGGGACTGTCAGGAACGGGCTTTCAATCGGGCGCGGAACCTGCTTTGTTCTAATAAGTTATTGACCCTGTACAACCCCTTTAAGAAATTGGTTTTGACATGCGATGCATCATCCTATGAGGTTGGGTGCGTGTTGCAGCAGAGCAATGATGAGGACCAACTCCAACCTGTGGCTTATGCCTCCAGGTCGCTCTCCCAAGCAGAAAGGGGGTGTGGGATGGTTGAAAAGGAAGCACTCGCATGTGTCTATGGGGTGAAAAAGATGCACCAGTATCTTTTTGGCCGAAGGTTCGAGTTAGAAACGGACCACAAGCCGTTAACATTCCTGTTGTCCGACAGCAAAGCTGTCAATGCCAAGGCATGAGCTCGCATACAGCGATGGGCGCTCACCATACGGCACCGGCCAGGCACCGAAAATTGCGCTAACGCGCTCAGCAGGCTTCCACTGGCCACCACTCAGGGGGCAGCGGAGCAGAGCGCGGAGATGGTCATGGCTGGCGATGCCTTTGACAGCGCAGGCTCCCCCATCACAGCCCATCAGATCAAAACCTGGAAAAACAGAGATGCCCTCCTATCTCTGATTAAGAAATGTGTCCTGACTGGGAATTGGGCGCCCGCACACAGAGCATGCCCTGAAGAGGTCAGACCGTTTCACAGATGGATGGATGAACTCTCCATCCAAGCCGACTGCCTACTATGGGGCAGCCGGGTCGTCATGCCCCAGAGCGGTAGGGAAGCATTCATCAGGGAACTCCACAGCGAGCACCCAGGCATCGTGCTTATGAAGCCCATTGCCCGGTCACATGTATGGTGGCCGGGAATTGATGCAGACCTGGAACACTGTGTCCGCAGGTGCACGTCGTGTGCCCAGCTGGGCAATGCCCCCAGGGAGGCCCCACTCAGCCCGTGGCCCTGGCCCACCAAGCCATGGTCACGTATTCACGTAGACTACGCGGGCCCGTTCATGGGGAAAATGTTCCTCATTGATATTGATGCGTACTCGAAATGGATCGAGTGCATCATATTGAATTTGTGCATGACATCCACCACAGTGGAGAGTCTGCGTGCGGTCTTTGCGACCCACGGCTTGCCGGACATCCTAGTTAGCGACAATGGCCTGTGTTTCACTAGCTATGAATTCCGGGAGTTCATGTCGGGTAATGGTATCTGACACGTCAGGACACCACTGTTCAAGCCGGCTTCCTATGGCCAGGTGGAACGTGCGGTCCAAATCATAAAGCAAGGCATGCTCCGGATGCAAGGACCCTCCCTTCAATACCGTCTATCGTGCCTCCTGCTGGCCTATAGGTCCCGACCGCACTCGCTCACGGGAGTCCCGCCAGCGGAACTACTCATGAAACATACACTAAAAACTCAGCTGTCCCTCATTCATCCAGTCTTGTCAGACATTGTTGAGGGCAAGCGCCAGTCCCAAAATGAGTGCCATGACCATAACTCAAAAGGGAGATGGATAGAAATCGATGACCCTGTATTTGTTCTTAATCACGCTGTGGGGCCCCAAGTGGCTCGAGGGTACTGTAATTGGTAAAGAGGGGACTAGGGTCATAGTGGTCAGACTCAACAATGGGCAGATATGCCGCAAGCATCTGGACCAAGTAAAAAAAAGCTTCAGCTTGGACACTGAGAAACCTGAGGAAAATCATGAGATGTTGCCCACACTTTTGCCAGTAAACGAGCAACAAGAACCGTCAGCAGCATGCACAGTCCCTGCGATCAGCCCGGACGAGCCGGAATCACCACAGGTGACAAAGATGCATGCCAAGGCTCAACAAACAGAGCCCCAACTGCGGCGCTCCACAAGAGAGCGTTGACTGTCTGAAAGACTCAATCTTTGACCCAAAGACGTCGAGGGGAGGTGATGTCATGTTTGTAACCTCACATAACTGTAACCAACACTGTGCACTGTATACACCTGAGAAATGCACACCTTGACCACAGGGGGTGAACTTCTGGGAGACACTCCTCACCTGGTCATCCAGGTATATAAAGGGAGGTCCCACGCAGGGTCATCACTTCTTGGTCCTGTGAATAAAGGTGCAGGTCACAGAGTGACCTTGTCTCTAGTATGTGTCTCATGTTGATTTGCTGTAGTGTGTAAGGACACAACAGATAGAGGATTGGCTAACTAACAAAAAACAGAGAGTGAGGATAAATGGTTCATTCTCTGGTTGGCAAACAGTAACTAGTAGGGTGCCGCAGGGATCAGTGCTGGGACACCAACTATTTACAATCTATATTAACGACTTGGAAGAAGGGATCGAGTGTAACGTAGCCAAGTTTGCTGATGATACAAAGATAGGAGGAAAAGCAATGTGTGAGGAGGACACAAAAAATCTGCAAAAGGACATAGACAGGCTAAGTGAGTGGGCAAAAATTCGGCAGATGGAGTATAATGTTGGAAAGTATGAGGTCATGCACTTTGGCAGAAAAAAAATCAAAGAGCAGGTTATTATTTAAATGGAGAAAGATTGCAAAGTGCTGCAGTACAGTGGGACCTGGGGGTACTTGTGCACGAAACACAAAAGGATATTATGCAGGTCCATTGATCGGGAAGAACAATGGAATTTTGGCCTTTATTGCAAAGGGGTTGGAGTATAAAAGCAGGGAAGTCTTGCTACAGCTATACAGGGTATTGGTGAGGCCACACCTGGAATACTGCGTGCAGTTTTGGTTTCCATATTTACAAAAGGATATACTTGCTTTGGAGGCAGTTCAGAGAAGGTTCACTAGGTTGATTCCGGAGTTGAGGGGGTTGACTTATGAGGAAAGGTTGAGTAGGTTGGGCCTCTACTCATTGGAACTCAGAAGATTGAGAGGTGATCTTATCGAAACTTATAAGATAATGAGGGGGCTCGAGAAGGTGGATGCAAAGAGGATATTTCCATTCATAGGAGAAACTAAAACTAGGGGGCATAGTCTCAGAATAAGGGCCGCCCATTTAAAACTGAGATGAGGAGAAATTTCTTCTCTCAGAGGGTTGTAAATCTGTGGAATTCTCTGCCTCAGAGAGCTGTGGAAGCTGGGACATTGAATAAATTTAAGATAGAAATAGACAGTTTCTTAAATAATAAGGGGTTATGGGGAGCGGGCAGGGAAGTGGGCCTGAGTCCATGATCGGATCAGCCATGATCTTATTGAATGGCGGAGCAGGCTCGAGGGTCCGTATGGCCTACTCCTGTTCCTGTTTCTTATGTTCTTATGTGGCTAGTCACCGATGGGTGACCCTTCTTCATATTGCTCCTTGTCCTCTGCCTCCTCCTTGTCTTCTTCAATCTTCTCATCATCAAAAAGAAAGACGTGCATTTAGTGGCCACCAGACGACCCAAGCACTTTACAGCCAATGAAGTACTTTTGGAATGTAGTCACTGTTGTGACGTGGGAAACGCAGCGGCAACTTTGCGCACAGCAAGCTCCCACAAACAGCAATGTGATAATGACCAGACAATCTTTTTTAGTGACGCTGATTGAGGGATAAATATTGGCCAGGACACTGGGGATAACTCCCTTGCTCTTCTTCAAAATAATGTCATGGGATCTTTTACATCCACCTGAGAGAGTGGATGGGGCCTCGGTTTAACGTCTCATCCGAAAGACGGCCCCTCCGACAGTGCAGTGCTCCCTCATCACTGCACTGGAGTGTCAGCCTAGATTTTTGTGCTCAAGTCCCTGGAGTGGAACCCATAACCTTCTGACGCAGAGATGAGAGTGCTACCCACTGAGCCACAGCTGTGATAATGATTGACGTGCGCCTTGGTCGTTCTCCATCTCTAATCTCCGCTGCTTTGCAATGTCGTGCAGAACGCAGCACGCTACTATATTTATGGATACCTAGGCCAGCAAGTGCCTCCGCATCTGTCTAGGCCCCCGAAGTGCATTTCCAACATGCTCGATGCTCGGCTGGCTCGATGGCACATCTGGTGGTCGTGCGGCTCTCGTCATTGGTGGGGCTCCTCACAGGTGTCGGGAGCCAAGTTTGAAGTGGGCATCCCTTGTCTCCTCACGAGCCAGTCGGGAGAACAGCAGAGGGGCGAGCAACAGAGGGGTCGAGGTCGCAGAAGGAGAGGGGAGAATTTTCACCTGTGCACAACTTGTGGCAATTTGAATGCATTTCCGATTTCACTACAAATTATGTCAGAACTCGTTCCCTCCTGGTGATCTGTGTCTTCTTGGCAGTTCTGATAACGTTTGATCCCTGCCGTATTTATCCGGACTTATTTTGAGCCTGGCGCTGACTCCCACACGAAGAATCCAGCAACTGCCAGCTCATGGGAGCAGGGTGAGCAGGAACACTGCCCGCACCCCCCTCACATCTTCATATCAAAAGAAAATTACGATTGCCAAAAATTTGGAATAAAAGCTGAAAATGCTAGAATTGCAAGGCAGGCCCATTAGCATCTGATGGGAGAGAAGACAGCTCGATGTTTAGACACCCCTCAGATAAAGGTTTCTCTGTTTGAAACATTGAGTTATCTTTTCTCCATCTGGCCTGCTATGCACACTCATCATTTCTGCCATTCAGTGTTACATTACACAGAATGTACCGCAGCGAAACAGGCCATTCAGCCCAACGGGTCCATACTGGTGTTTCTGCTCCACAGCAGCCTCCTCCCACCCCTCTTCATCTCACTCTATCAGCTTATCCTTCAGTACCTTTCTCCCACAAGTGTTTATCCAGCTTCCCCTTCAAGACATCTCTGTTACCCGCCTGAACTACGGCGATATATTTCCAAGTCAGGATGGTGTTGAACTTGGAGGCGAACCTGGAGGTGGTGGTGCTCCCATGCGCCTGCTGCCCTTGTCCTTCCAGGTGATAGAGGTCGCGGGTTTGGGAGGTGCTGCCGAAGACGTGAGCATGTGACAGTGTTGACGGTCACCAGTAAGACTGAGCCCAGTTCACCAATCCCTCACTAGTGACTCTGTGACACTATCCACAGGCTGCAGTAAGACTGAACCCAGCTCAGGACATTTGCGCATTGGTCCCACACACTTAGCACTTATTGATTCACTGATTTTTTTTAAGCTATTTTCTCACTGTTCATCAGAAATGTTGTGACTTCTGTCTCTTCATTAATGGAAGTTACAGCTGGCCATGGAATAAATAAGTTACATAGGATTAAATAGGATATACGGCACAGAAACAGGCCATTCAGCCAACCAGTCCATGCCGGCGTTTATACTCCATTCGAGCCTCCTCCCATCTTTCCTCATCTAAATCTATCAGCATAACCCTCTATTCCTTTCTCCTTCATATACTTGTCTAGCCTCCCCTTAAATGCATCGATAGTATTTGCTTCAACCACTCCCTGTGATAGCGAGTTCCACATTCTCACCGCTCTCTGGGTAAAGAATTTTCTGCTGAATTCCGTATTTGTTTTCTCAAGGACAATTAGGGATGGGCAATAAATACTGGCCTCGCCAGCGATGTCCACATCCCGTGAATGAATAAAATAAAAACTATTCAGGCATTGGTGAACTGGGCTCTCAGTTATACTGGTGACTGCGAATAGTGTCACACAGTCACCGTCCTCGGCCTCTTACACTGTTCCAATGAAGCTCAACATAAGCTCAAGGAACAGCTTTCGATTTGGCACCTTACAGCCTTCTGGACTCAACATGGAGTACAACAATCTTAGATCATAACCTCTGCCCCCATTTTTTCAGACAGTAGCTATTGATGATTTTGCTATTCCCATTTACACCTCTTCTACACCCATCTTTTGTTACTTTACTTGTCCCATTACCATCCTCTTTTGTCTTGCACCATCATCCATTTTGTCTCTCTAATCTCTCCTGCCTTCCACCCTATCACAGACCTTCCCTTTTGTTCCTTCTTCCCCTCCCCCCCTTTCCCTGTCTCTGCATTCGCTTAAAACCCGTTACATCTCGAACTTTTTCCAGCTCTGCCTGGCCTGCTGAGTATTTCCAGCAACTTTCTGTTTTTATTTCGCGCGGTACTACTGAAGAATTGGTGTACTGGGCTCTCAGTCTGGGTAGCACACTCGCCTCTGAGTCAGAAGTTTGTGGGTTCCAAGTCCCACTCCAGAGACTTGAGCACAAAAATCTAGGCTGACACTCCAGTGCAGTGCTGAGGGAGTGCTGCGCTGTCAGAGTTCCGTCTTTCAGCTGAGACGTTAAACCACGGTCTGCCCTCTCAGGTGGACGTAAAAGATTCCACGGCATTATTTCGAAGAGGAGCAGGGAAGTTATCCCCGGTGCCCTGGCCAATATTTATCCCTCAATCTACATCACAAAAACAGATTACCTGCTCATTGTCACATTGTTGTTTGCGGCATGAGAACAATATTGCCCGCCCAGCGGAGCTGGTGAGCAAGTGCATCTGGGAGGGCGCTGAACACTTCGGGTCTCGTCGCCGAGAACATGCAGAAGCCAAGCGCAGGCAGTGGAAGGAGCGTGCGGCAAACCAGTCCCGCCCACCCTTTCCTTCAACGACTATCTGTCCCACTTGTGACAGAGACTGTAATTCCCGTATTGGACTGTTCAGTCACCCGAGAACTCACTTTTAGAGTGGAAGCAAGTCTTCCTCGATTTCGAGGGACTGCCTGTGATGATGATGGTGATGTTGTTTGTGGGAGCTTGCTGTGCGCAAATTGGCAGCCGCGTTTCCCTACATTACAACAGTGGCTACAATTGAAAAAAGTACTTCATTGACTGTAAAGCGCTTTGGGACTTCCGGTGGTGGTGAAAGGCGCTATATAAATGCAAGTCTTTCTTTTCAGTCTCACTGGTGACTGTGGAGAGTGTCACACGTTGACGACTGAGGGACTGGTGAGCTGCTGCCTGGCAGGTTGAGGCCGCTGTGGGAATCTCCCCCCTCGCCCCCCGGGCTAATCAATCATCCGCAGGGATGTGGCGATCTCCCCGAGCAGGGAGAGGAAATAATGCTGTCGGAATGTGCCTGGACAGCTGGCCTTTGAGATTTTTTTTGTATGAGAATGGGGAGAAGGAGAGGGTTTGTGCAGCGGGACATCTGGTGACTGGGTAACAGATTCCTGCGCTTTGTTGAGCGGTTTGCTGACAAACAATAGGAGAGCAACTCAAACACAAAGGATAGAAAGAACTGCGGGAGTAGATAGTTCAGATTATTTAAATTAAGCCTTTTTTTCTCGATTGCGAGCGAAGCCTATAATGAATTCCCTCTCTGGACAATGACTTTAAATCTTCTGTGTCAGCTTTATTCCCAATCTGACAAATCTCTTTCCCTCCCCCCCGTTAGGTATCACTGCTGGAACCATTTCAAACAGATTGACCCTCCCTTCAACCACTCACTGCCCCACCGCTCTGGGGCCTCCTTAACTGCAACTATCGGGCTCCGGAGGGGAACGATGAGCTGAGGGCCCACGAACAGTCTCTGGGTGGTCATCCACAATGGACCTAAGAAAGATACAGTAGAGTGTTTAAGGGGATTGGTGCCAGATTTGAGGTCCTGGTGCTCAAACACTCTCTTCCTCAGGCGACCGAAGGCTGCGCTTTCACACTGGAGGCGGTGTTGGACCTCGTCGTTGATGTCTGCCCTTGCTGATAGTAGGCTCCCGAGGTATGGAAAATGGTCCACGTTGTCCAAGGCCGCACCGTGGATTTTGATGACCGGGGGGGGGGGGGGGGGCAGGTTGGTGGAGGACCTTTGTCTTTACGGATGTTTAGTGTAAGGCCCATGCTCTCGTATGCCTCGGTGAAGCTGTTGACGATGGCTTGGAGTTCGGCCTCTGAATGTGTGCAGACGCAAGCGTCGTCCGCATACTGTAGTTCGATGACAGAGAATGGGACGGTCTTGGATCTAGCCTGGAGTTCTCTACTCGGATCTCCTACATGGCAGGCGGGCCACATCGTCCACATGCCCAACACGAGACTCCCTAAGCAAGTGCTGTACTCAGAGCTCCGACACGGCAAACGAGCCCCAGGTAGATAGAGGACACGCTTCAAGGACACCGTCAAAGCCTCCTTTATAAAGTGCAACAATCCCACCGGCACCTGGGAATCCCTGGCCAAAGACCACCCGAAGTGGAGGAAGAGCATCCGGGAGGGCGCTGAGCACCTCGAGTCTCATCGCCGAGAGCATGCAGAAAGCATGCTCAGACAACGGAAGGAGCGTGCAGCAAACTAGACTCCCCACCCACGCTTTCCTTTAACCACCGTCTGTCCCACCTGTGACAGAGACTGTAATTCCCATATTGGACTGTTCAGTCACCTGAGAACTCACTTTTAGAGTGGAAGCAAGTCTTCCTCGATTCCGAGGGACTGCCTATGATGATGATTAAGGGGATTAAAGGATTTGATACGCTAATTAGAGAGCAGCTAATTCCTCTGGTGGGAGGAGTGCAGAACAAGAGGGTATGGCTTTATAATTAGAACTGAGCCATTCAGAGGTGAAGCATGTCTTCACACAACAAGTAGTGCGATTCTAGAACTCTCTTCCCACAAGAAGCTGTTGACGCTGAGGGTCAATTGAAAATGTCAAAACTGAGCATGATAGATTTTTGTTAGGCAAGGGTATTGAGGGATACGGAGCAAAGCCAGATAAATGGAGCTAAGATACAGATCAGCCATGATCTAATTGAACAGGCTCGAGAGGCTGAATGGCGGACTGCTGTTTCGATGTTCCTATATTCTGCCGGCAATGTGACAATGAAAGGCAAGGGCACCAGCCAGTTTAAATCAAGTGGGTCAACACCAACCCTTCTCTCCCATGGTGGAACAACCTTGATTGGCTCCCCTTTCTCCTATTGGATTTGGTGGCTTTGCATTTGCTGAGTGCTCCTGTGTACCTCACCCTAACCAATCGCTCTCTATAAGAAACATAAGAAATAGGAGAAGGAGGAGGCCATTTGGCCCCTCAAGCCTGCTCCGCCATTCAATAAGATCATGGCTGATCTGATCATGGACTCAGCTCCACTTCCCTGCCCGCTCCCCATAACCCTTTGCTCCCTTATTGCTAAAATATCTGTCAATCTCCACCTTAAATATATTCAATAACCCAGCCTCTCTGGGGCAGAGAATTCCATAGATTTACAACCCTCTGAGAGAAGAAATTCCTCCTCATCTCAGTTTTAAATGGGCGGCCCCTTATTCTGAGACTATGTCCCCTAGTTTTAGTTCCCCGATGAGTGGAAATATCCTCTCTGCATCCACTTTGTCGAGCCCCCTCATTATCTTACATGTTTCAATAAGATCACCTCTCATTCTTCTGAACTCCAATGTGTATAGGCCCAACCTACTCAACCTATCTTCATAAGTCAACCCCCTCATCTCCGGAATCAACTTAGTGAACCTTCTCTGAACAGCCTCCAATGCAAGTATATCCTTCCTTAAACACTGAGACTGCACGCAGTACTCCAGGTGTGGCCTCACCAATACCCTGTACAGTTGTAGCAGGACTTTTCTGCTTTTATACTCTCTCCCTCTTGCAATAAAGGCGAACATTCCATTTGCCTTCCGAATTACTTGCTGTACCTGCATACTAACTTTTTGTGTTTCATGCACAAGGCCCCCAGGTCCCTCTGTACTGCAGCACTTTGCAATTTTTCTCAATTTAAATCCGGGAGCATCTGGGCCATGCAGATGAGGTGCGTCCCCAGCTTCAATGTCCAGTCTGCGGTGAGTCAGTTACGATGGGCTCGGTGGGGACTTTGCGACGGTGTCGGCTGTGGCTCAATCAGAATCACTCTCACCTCTGAGTCAGAGGTTCGTGGGTTCATAGTCCCACTCCAGAGATTTGAGCGCAAAATCTAGGCTGGCACTACAGTGCAATGCTGAGGCAGTGCTGCACTGTCGCAGGTGCCGTCTTTCTCAGGTGGGCCTAAAAGATCCCACGGGACTATTTTAAATAAGAGCAGGAAGAGTTCTCCCAGGCGTACTGACCAATAGTTACGCCGCACCCAACATCACTAAAAACAGATTATCTGGTCCTTATCTCATGGCTGTGTGTGGGAGCTTGCTCTGCACGAATTGGCTGCCGCGTTTCCTACATTACAACAGTGACTACGCTTCAAAACTACTTCATTGGCTGTAAAGTGCCCTATATAAATACAAAAGGCCCTATATAAATACAAATTCTTATTGTCTTTATAATTCTAAGGAAGATTGGAGGAAATTTGATCTACATATTCAAAATCATGAGGGGTCTAGACAGAGCAGATAGAGAGAAACTGTTCCCATTGGCGGAAGGGTGGAGAACCAGAGGACACAGATTTAAGGTGATTGGCAGAAGAACAAGGCGACATGAGGGAAAACTTTTTTACGCAGCGAGTGGTTAGGATCGGGAATGCACGGCCTGAAAGGGTGGTGGAGGCAGATTCAATCATGGCTTTCAAAAGGGAATTGGATAAGTACCTGAAGGAAAAAAATTTACAGGGCTACGGGGAAAGGGCGGGGGAGTGGGATAGCTGAGGTGCTCTTGCAGAGAGCCGACACGGGCTCGATGGGCCAAATGGCCTCCTTGTGTGCTGTAACCATGCTATGATTCTAATTGGCCTCAGTTCCTGGGTTAGGGATGTCACAATTGGCCAGTGGTTAGCCATTCCTGCTTGCTATCCAGCCGCCCCTGCTGGGAGCAGATATCAAGCAAGGCTGGAATCGTTGCTCAACTGTGATGCCCGCTGCGGTGGAATTGCCTGCCGTTTTTCAGCGTCGAGGCTCACGCGAGGTACTCGAGGGTGACTGGCACCCGTTCTATTGTAGCTTAACAATTCGTACACGCTTTCGGAAGAGCAGCGCAACAATTATACTGAGGAGCTATCTCCAGCAGAATAATAATCATGTCCAGTAACAACCCTGCTGTTGTTACTAAGCACGATTGAGGCCGCTCTGTATCTGTACACGCCCAGCTATGATTGCAAACCGCAGTCCCTGTGGGAATCTCTTCCCTTGCTCCCCCACCGCCTGCGCCCCCCATCCCCAATGTTCATCAGTCAATCTCAAGGATGATCAAGAGGAATTTCTTGCACACCAGCAAAGCTGGAGGCAAATGTGTCTTCATTTGCACCGTTGTACAATGTCCCTCTTCCAAACCCAGGGGAAGGACAATCTCGTGTGTAACTTGTATGGTAATGGCCAGCGCATTACCAGTGTCGTCCATGGGAGGATAAGGCACTGTTCATCCTGCATCAAAGTTCTTTTTAAAAAGAAAACCTTGCTCATTTAATGAATCCCAGCCCCAATGGGAATAACAGTTTGTTACTTTAGTTTTCTCCATTTCTATAAAAAGAAAGAACTTGGATTTAAATGTAGAGTGTTTCACGGTCTCAGGACGTCACAAACCCTTTCAAGATTGTGCCACGAGATCTTTTGCATCCACCTGAGAGGGTAGATGGGGCCTTGGTTCAGTTTAAATACTCCTTCAGCACTGGGATCGTCATCCTAGATCATGTTCTTCGAGTCTCTCTCCTGCCCCCACCCCCCTCCCACACCCCTCCACCCCCCGCCCAGTCTCTCTCCTCCCATCTCTCTTGCTCCCCCACCTCTCCCTCCCTCCCCCCAGTCTCTCTCTCCCCATCTCTCTATCTCCACCCCGCCCAGTCTCCCTCCCCGTCTCTCTCTCCCCACCCCCCAATCTCTCTCTCCCTCATCTCTCTCTCCCCACCACCCCCCAGTCACTCTCTCCCCATCTCTCTCTCTCCTCCTACCCGCCCAGTCTCTCTCTCTCCCCATCTCTCTCTCCCCACCCCCCCGCCCAGTCTCTCTCTCCCTCATCTCTCTCTCCCCACCACCCCCCCAGTCTCACTCTCCCCCATCTCTCTCTCCCCCACCCCAGTCTCTCTCTCTCCCTCATCGCTCTCTCACCCCCCCATCTCTCTCCCCCCCCCCCCCGCCCAGTCTCTCTCTCCCCCGTCTCTCTCTCTCCCCATCTCTCTCCCGCCCCCCCGCCCAGTCTCTCTCTCCCCCATCTCTCACTCATCCCCCAGTCTCTCTCTCTCCCCCATCTCTCTCGCCCCCCCCCCGCCCAGTCTCTCTCTCTCCCCATCTCTCTCTCCCCCCGCCCAGTCTCTCTCTCCCCCATCTCTCTCTCTCCCCCACCCCCCGCCCAGTCTCTCTCTCCCCCATCTCTCTCTCTCCCCCCAGCCTCTCTCTCCCCCATCTCTCTCTCTCTCTCCCCCCCAGCCTCTCTCTCCCCCATCTCTCTCCCCCCCAGTCTCTCTCTCCCCATCTCTCTCTCTCCCCCTTGTCTCTCTCCCCCCAGTCTCTCTCTCTCCCCATCTCTCTCTCTCCCCCCCCCCGCCCAGTCTCTCTCTCCTCCGTCTCTCTCTCCCCCCCCAGTCTCTCTCTCCCCCATCTCTCTCTCTCCCCGAGCCTCTCTCTTCCCCCCCTAGTCTCTCTCTCCCCATCTCTCTCTCTCCCCATCTCTCTCTCCCCCATCTCTCTCTCTCCCCATCTCTCTCTCCCCCCAGTCTTTCTCTCCCCCATCTCTCTCTCTCTCCCCGAGCCTCTCTCTCCCCCCCCCAGTCTTTCTCTCCCCATCTCTCTCTCTCTCCTCCATCTCTCTCTCTCCCCCCAGTCTCTCTCTCCCCCATCTCTCTCTTCCCCATCTCTCTCTCTCCCCCTTGTCTCTCTCCCCCCAGTCTCTCTCTCTCCCCATCTCTCTCTCTCCCCCCGCCCCCCGCCCAGTCTCTCTCTCCTCCGTCTCTCTCTCCCCCCCAGTCTCTCTCTCCCCCATCTCTCTCTCTCCCCGAGCCTCTCTCTTCCCCCCCCAGTCTCTCTCTCCCCATCTCTCTCTCTCCCCATCTCTCTCTCCCCCATCTCTCTCTCTCCCCATCTCTCTCTCCCCCCCCAGTCTTTCTCTCCCCCATCTCTCTCTCTCTCCCCGAGCCTCTCTCTCCCCCCCCCCAGTCTTTCTCTCCCCATCTCTCTCTCTCTCCTCCATCTCTCTCTCTCCCCCCAGTCTCTCTCTCCCCCATCTCTCTCTTCCCCATCTCTCTCTCTCCCCCTTGTCTCTCTCCCCCCAGTCTCTCTCTCTCCCCATCTCTCTGTCTCCCCCTCCCCGCCCAGTCTCTCTCTCCTCCTTCTCTCTCTCCCCCCACAGTCTCTCTCTCCCCATCTCTCTCTCTCCCCCCCAGTCTCTCTCTCCCCCATCTCTCTCTCTCCCCCCCGCAGTCTCTCTCTCCCCCCATTCTCTCTCCCCCCCACAGTCTCTCTCCCCCCATCTCTCTCCCGCCTTGTCTCTCCGTCTCTCTTTCACCCCCCCCAAGTCTCTCTCACCCCCTCACTCTCCACCCCTCAGTCTCTCTCTCCCTCCCGCACAGTCTCTCCAAACCCCCCAGTCTCTCTCCTCCCAGTCTCTCTCTCCCCCGTCTCTCTCTCCCCGTCCCAGTCTCACTCTCTCCCTCCCTGTCTCTCTCTCTCTCCCCCCCCAGTCTCTCCACCCCCCAGTCTCTCTCTCCCCCCCTCCCCCAAATCTCTCTCTCCATCCACAACTTTCTGACTGGTACCCACTGAGTACCAAGGACTAGAATTTCCACCTTAAACTGCTACCGTCCAAGTTTGGGCTCAGCGGTGACCCGTAGGTAAGATCGGAAAATTACCCACGAAAGGCAGCCGGAACTGGGCAGTGGGTAAGTAGCCCTGCAAAGAAAGGTAAGTTAAAGGGATTTTTATAATACTTTAAAAATTATTTTACAGCGATCAAATTAAAAAGGCTCTTGAGAATGTTTTCTGATTGATCATTTTTTGTTTCTTGGAAAAAATATTTTTTGTGTTTCCCCCCCTCCCTAGGCCCAACCGCAGCCTCGGTCTAAATTTGAGTAATTTCCCCCCATTTTGGTTAAGAATCGTCCAATTTGCCCAGGGTCGCGTTTAACTGCCGAGAATCTACGTGTAAGATCCATTTTCTTGCTGGGCGATATTTTTTCCTTTTTTTATGCAATTTTTTGCTGCCGTTAATTTAGGAATCTTAGTGATCTTTTTGCGCGGCAATCCGGCGATGGCAGGTTTTAGGGAAATTCTAGCCCCTTGAGTGGTACCCGCTGAACTGCAGGTAACACCTTTTCAGTAATTCAAGAACAATTTCCTTGCAGTAAGCTGCTTTCTAAGTGCAGTACATTCAATGGATTTAAGGAAGGATATACTTGCATTGGAGATAGTTCAGAGAAGGTTCATTAGATTGATTCCGGAGATGAGGGGGTTGACTTGAAGATAGGTTGAGTAGGTTGGGCCTATACACATCAGAGTTCAGAAGAATGAGAGGTGATCTTATTGAAACATATGAGGGGGCTCGACAAGGTGGATGCAGAGTTAATATTTCCACATAGGGGAAACTAAAACTAGGGGACATAATCTCAGAATAAGGGGCTGCCCATTTAAAACTGAGATGAAGAGAAATTTCTTCTCTCAGAGGGTTGTAAATCTGTGGAATTCGCTGCCTCAGAGAGCTGTGGAAGCTGGGACATTGAATAAATTTAAGACAGAAATAGACAGTTTCTTAAACGATATGAGGATAAGGGGTTATGGGGAGCGGGCAGGAAAATGGACCTGAGTCCATGATCAGATCAGCCATGATCGGATTAAATGGCGGAGCAGGCTCAAGAGGCCGTATGGCCTACTCCTGCTCTTATTTCTTATGATTGCCTCTAGAATCACAGAAACATAGAAAATAGGTGCAGGAGTAGGCCATTCGGCCCTTCGAGCCTGCACCACCATTCAATATGATCATGGCTGATCATTCAACCTCAGCACCTCTTTCCTGCTTTCTCTCCATACCCCTTGATCCCTGTAGAAACATAGAAAATAGGTGCCCCTGCCCTTCTCAATAAACCCCAATAGGAGCGGGGATGCCCCACAGCCCTTTACCAGCAAGGACTGGGTCCAGACACGACCATGACTGCATGAACTGCACTGTCTACCACACAACATACCTACTGCAGTCTCACCGGGAGATCGGGTGAGCTCCTCCAAATGTCCTCGACCAGTTGGATACCCATCTCTATCAGAGGAGCAACAGATATAACCTTGCTGAAGAGATTTAAATAAAGAAAGACTTGCATTTATATAGCACCTTTCACAACCACTGAACGTCTCACAGCACCTTACAGCCAATGAAGTCTTTTTTTAAATTTTGGAGTGTAGTCATTGTTGTGATGTGGGAAACACAGCAGCCAGTTTGCGCACAGCAAGCTCCCACAAACAGCAATGTGATAATGACCAGATAATCTGTTTTTGTTATGTGGATTGAGGGATAAATATTGGCCAGCACACCAGGGATAATTCACCTGCTCTTCTTCGAAATAGTGCTGTGAGATCTTTTACGTCCACCTGAGAGGGCAGACAGGGCCTCGGTTTAACGTCTCATCCAAGAGACAGCACCTCCGACAGTGCAGTGCTCCCACACCACCGCACTGGGAGTGTCAGCCTAGATTTATGTGGTAAAGTCTCTGGAGTGGGACTTGAACCCACAACCTTCTGCCTTAGAGGTGGGAGTGCTACCCACTGAGCCACAGCTGACAGGTAACAGAATAATTTACCAGAATGATACCACGGATGAGGGGCTTCAGTTACGTGGAGACACTGGAAGAGCTGAGATTGTTCTCCATACAGCAGAGCAGGTTAAGGGGAGATTTAATCGAGGCGTTCTAAGTCATGAAGGGGATTTGATGGAGTAGATAGGGAGAAACTATTTCCTCTGGAGGGAGGGTCGGTAACCAGAGGACACACAATTGGCAAAAGTACCAGAGGGGAGGAAGAGAATTTTAACTTACGGAGCGAGTTTTTGTGATCTGGAATGCGATGCCAGAAAGGGCGGTGGAGGCACATTCAATAATAACTTTCTAAAGGGAATTGGATAAATACGTGAAAATTCAGAGTTATGGGAATGAGCAGGGGGGTGGGACTAATTGGACAGCTCCGTCAAAGAGTTGGCTCAGGCACGAAGGGCCGAATGGCCTCCTTCTGTGCTGTAAGATTCTATGATTCTATAACTTTTTTTTAAGCAGCTCTCTCTGTTCCAGGCAGGGGAAGAGGAATTGGAAATCTAGAACAAAATTGTTTGATTTGCATGCAATAAAAAAAAAGGATTCACAACAAATGGAGGTGCATGGCGAATGATGAGGCCGGTGTGCCCCACTGTGGATGGACGCCAAGCCAGATTGGATGCAGGCCCATGTTCGGTAAAGGTTGGGTGTTTGCCAATTGGTCGGGTTTGGCTCAGTTCGGGCCATACCACATCACAACTGCATCTCCCCTCTGAGTTACAGCGTCGGCCTTTTATAGCTTCCACTCCGTAGCTGCACCTTTTCTATTCCCTTCAGCGACTCGATACATGTCGTTATCCAGCAGTGTCAAAATAAAACTGGACGCCTGACCCATTCTTTATTAAAAATGGGGCATGATTTCACTGCATTTTACATACTTTCCAGGTTAATATTCCAAAAGAACCCGCCTCCATATCGCGAGGAAGTTCATCGTGGATTGTTTGGGAATTTTCCTTGTCTCCAAATGGTTGCCCTTCAGTTGTATGAGATCGTCACTTAAGTCTTGATGCATGCTTTGCTTTGAGGCTGAAATCTCATTGAGAACCTTCAGCTGCCTAGGCCCCAGCTCTGGAACCCCCTCCCGAAGCCTCTCCGCCCCTCTGACTCGCTCTCCTCCTCTAATGCGCCCCTTAAAACCTACCTCTTTGACCTGCCCTAATATCTCCTTATGTGGCTCGGTGTCAGGTTCCTGCAAGGCACCCTGGGAGGTTTTTACTACATTAAAGGCGCAATATAAATGCAAAAGCCAAACACTGTGGATGCTGAAATCTGAAATTAAACCAGCAAATGCTGGAAATCTCAGCGGGTCGGGCAGCATCTGTGGAGAGGAAGCAGAGTTAACGTTTCGGGTTGATGATCCTTCGTCAGAACTGGTGAGTGTTCAGAAAGAACAGATTCTTAAGAAGCACTGAAAGGGGGAAAGGGGGTGTTGTGTTCCTAACACAGATGAGACTGCACACAGGGAGGTTAAAGTAACAGTGACCTCAGTCTTTATTAAAACACTCCAGAGTGAGTAACAGGCCTTAGAGGCCGGCTTATATTCAGTGCTCCCAAGGGATGCTGGGTTCCCTTGGGACTTCAGGGGATGCGCTCCCTGGTGGCGGAACATGGGGGTGCATGCTTTACAGATACACAACAGGGGGAGGGGAGGAAAGAACAAAAGGGAAGGTCTGTGATAGGGTGGAAGGCAGGAGAGATTAGAGAGACAAAAGCGATGATGGCCCAAATTGAAATGGTAATGCCAGGAATTAGAAAAACATTAGTCTAGATAGGGAATGAATGGTGGAGTAGTTACCAGCTGCCATGGGAAACAGAGAGAAAAAATTACATATGTTTGGGGAGTGGTTTAAAAAAAGGAGGAAAGGGGGTAAAATATGGGCAGAGATTATGGTCTGAAATGCAAGTGATTGTAGACGCCTGGCTATAAGGGGGTGGGGACGAGGGACGAGGGTGGTGGTGGGGTCAGTGGATAAAAATAATATGTTAGAAATACAAGCAGCCTGGAACTAGCAACTGCACTGAAGCAAAGCACCATCCACGCCTCCTACCCTGAGAGGTTATTGATAGCTGGTCCATGTCACATCAATCAATACTGCTGGGCCTCCAGAGGAGATTGATGTCACTCAAGGGGTTTTCATCTCACATTTCATGAAAAACATTCTGTCTTTACCAAAATAGTATAATCAATAGGAGCTTTCAGAGAAGCTAACAGGAATAGGTGGTTCATCATGATTCCCCGCCGGTCAACACAATGTGCTTCCAAGTCTGCCCCGCCGATATCTTTTTACTGTTCGAATCCCAGAATCGTGGAGTCCTTCTTCCTCCAGAATGCCGTTGTGAGCCAGGAATGTCAAGTTCCCCTTCCTGCCCTGGTTTGAGCCAGGTCTCTGCTGTTGCTCCTCTATCGTAAACCAGTAAGTGCCCAACCTGTGCCTGCAGCTCAACATCCTTATTTATCGCGCTCTGTGCATTCGTGCACATTACACTCCAAACCCGCCACAGTCTGCTTTGCATTTCTCTCCTGCCTGTCCCCTCCTCTTTCTGGACTGTTCATTATTCTAACTCAGTTTATCCTCTTTCTGCCTTATTTCTCCTTTCTGATTCTTCATCCTGCTTCCCCTCCCCAATCGTTTTACAACAAAAGAACATAAGAAATAGGAGCAGGAGTAGGCCATACGGCCCCTCGAGCCTGCTCTGCCATTTAATACGATCATGGCTGATCCGATCATGGACTCAGGTCCACTTCCCCGCCCGGTCCTCATAACCCCTTATACCCTTATGAGTTAACAATCTGTCTATCTCTGTCTTAAATTTATTCAATGACCCAGCTTCCACAGCTCTCTTAGGCAGCGAATTCCACAGATTTTCTGGTATTTATCCAATTCCCTTTTGAAAGTTCCTATTGAATCTGTTTCCACCACCCTTTCAGGCAGTGCGTTCCCGATCATAACAACTCGCCATAGAAGAAGATTTCTCCTTATCTCCTCTCCGATTCTTTTG
Organism: Pristiophorus japonicus; assembly: GCF_044704955.1. Classification (NCBI taxonomy): domain Eukaryota; kingdom Metazoa; phylum Chordata; class Chondrichthyes; family Pristiophoridae; genus Pristiophorus; species Pristiophorus japonicus. The sequence goes on along the minus strand of NC_091981.1, from coordinate 278,837,871 downwards.
CCAATCACCTTGCACCGGTGCTGTTGAGTCCTTAACTCTTAACCATAATCACACGAGGCACGTACTGAAGACACAGTCACTCTGTGACCTTCACCTTTATTACCTGGACCAAGGAGTGCTAGCCCTGAGAGGGACCTCCCCTTATATACCTGAATCTCCAGGTAAGGAGTGTCTCCCACAAGTACACCCCCTGTGGTCAAGGTGTGCATTTCTAGTAAGTATGTACAGTATGTAGTGGTTACATGAGGGTTACAATTGTATAAGGGTTACAGTAGTATGCTGGTTACATACATGACATCACCTCCCACTCACATCTTTTTGACTCAAAGGTTAAGTCTATCAGGTGATCGACACTCTCTTGTGCAGCGCTGCAGTTGAGGCTCTGGTGGCTGAGCCTTGGCATCCGTTTCTGTCACCTGAGGTGATTTCAGCCTGTCCGGGCTGGCCGCAGGGACTGTGCATGCTGGTGATTGTCCTTGTTGCTCGTCCACTGGCAGTGGCGTGGTTGACATCTCATGCTCTTCTTCATGTTCATCGGTGTCTCTGCTGAACCTTTTCTTTACTTGGTCCAAGTGTTTGCGGCATATCTGCCCATTATTGAGTCTGACCACTATGACCCTGTTTCCCTCTTTACCAATTACAGTGTCCTCCAGCCACTTGGGTCCCAATGCATGGTTAAGTACAAATGCCGGATCATCCATTTCTATACACCTCTCCCTTGAGTTACGATCGTGGCACTCGGTTTGGGACTGGCGCTTGCCCTCAAGAATGTCTGCCAGGGTTGGGTGGATGAGGGACAGCCGCATTTTGAATGTACGTTTCATGAGGAGTTCCGCTGGCCGCTGCCTTGCTTTATGACTTGGACCGCACGTTCCGCCTGGCCATTGGAAGCCGGCTTGAACGGCGCCGTCCGGACATGGTTGATGCCATTACCCGACATGAACTCCTGGAATTCATTGCTGGTGAAACATGGGCCATTGTCGCTAACCAGAATGTCCGGTAAGCCGTGGGTCGCGAAAAGTGTGCACAGGCTCTCCACGGTGATGGATGTCATGCACGAGTTTGATATGATGCACTCGATCCATTTCGAGTATGCATCGACAAAGATCAGGAACAGCGGGGCCTCCCTGGGGGCGTTGCCCAGCTGGGCACACGTCGTGCACCTGCGAACCCAGTGTTCCAGGTCTGAATCAATCCCTGGCCACCATACATGTGACCGGGCAATGACCTTCATTAACACGATGCCAGGGTGATCGTTGTGGAGTTCCCTGATGAACGCTTCCTTCCCCTTCTGGGGCATGACCACTCGACTGCCCCATAGCAGGCAGTCGGCTTGGATGGCGAGTTCATCCATCCGTCTCTGAAACTGTCTGATCTCCTCGGGGCACGCCCCGTGCATGCGTGCCCAATCCCCCGTCAGGACACATTTCTTTATCATGGATAGGAGGGGGTCCCTGTTGGTCCAGAGTTTGATCTGGCGGGCTGTGATGGGGGAGCCTGTGCTGTCAAAAGCCTCAATGGCCATGACCATCTCAGCGCTTTGCTCCGCTGCCCCCCCGATGGTGGCAAGGGGAAGCCTGCTGAGTGCGTCAGTGCAGTTTTCGGTGCCTGGCCGGTGCCATATGGTGTAGTCATACGCAGCCAGCGTGAGAGCCCATCGCTGTATGCGAGCGGACAAATTTATATTGACCGCCTTGCTGTCGGACAACAGGGATGTTAACGACTTGTGGTCCGTTTCTAACTCGAACGGTCTGCCGAAATGGTATTGGTGCATTTTTTTCACACCATAAATGCAAGCGAGTGCTTCTTTTTCGACCATGCCGTACCCACGCTCTGCCTGGGAGAGCGACCCGGAGGCATAAGCCACCGGTTGGAGTTGTCCGTCTCCATTACCCTGCTGCAGCACACACCCAACCTCGTATGATGATGCATCACACGTTAAAAATAGTTTTTTACAGGGGTCATACAACGTTAACAGTTTGTTGGAACAAAGCAGGTTCCGCGCCCGTTCTTGACAGTCCCCCCAAAACCATTCGCAACCCTTACGCAGGAGCACGTTTAACGGCTCCAACAATGTGCTTAACTTCGGCAGGAAGTTCCCGAAATAGTTCAAAAGTCCCAGGAACGATCGCAACTCCGATGTGTTGCTGGGCCGGGGCGCACGACGGATCGCCTCCGTTTTGGATTTGGTAGGCCGGATCCCGTCTGCGACAACCTTCCTGCCCAAAAACTCAACCTCTGGGGCCAAAAACACACACTTGGCCTTCTTCAGCCGCAGGCCTACCCGGTCCAGTCGGCGTAGCGCCTCCTCCAGGTTATGGAGGTGTTCCTCGGTGTCTCGACCTGTTATTAGGATGTCGTCCTGGAATACGATTGTGCCGGGAATGGATTTCAGCAAGCTTTCCTTGTTTCTCTGAAAGATGGCGGCCGCCGAACGGATGCCAAAAGGACATCTGTTGTAGATGAATAAACCCTTGTGCATCGTGATGGTGGTCAGAAGCTTGGATTCTTCAGCTAGTTCCTGAGTCATGTCGGCCGAAGTGAGGTTCAACTTAGTGAACAGCTTGCCACCTGCCAGCGTGGCGAAAAGATCCTCCGCTCTCGGGAGCGGGTATTGGTCCTGCAGGGACACCCAGTTGATGGTGGCTTTGTAGTCACCACAGATCCTGACCGAGCCGTCCGCTTTAAGGACAGGAACAATGGGACTTGCCCAGTCACTGAATTCAATGGGCAAAATTATGCCCTCTCCGAGCAGCCTGTCCAGTTCACTCTATTTTCTCACGCATCACGTACGGCACCGCTCTGGCTTTGTGGTGCACTGGTCTGGCGTTCGGGGTGATGCGTATAACTACTTTTGTGCCCTTGAACGTTCCGACACCGGGTTGAAACAGTGAGCCAAATTTTTGTAGGACCTGTGAGCATGAGCTTCTCTCCACAGATGAAATGGCGTGCACATCCCCCCATTTCCAGTTCATCTCAGCTAGCCAGCTCTTTCCCAAAAGCGCGGGGTCATTTCCCGGAACAATCCAGAGTGGCAGCCGGTTCTGCGACCCATTGTGTGTTACCACCACGTTTGCATTGGCTAGCACTGGAATAATCTCTTGGGGGTGTACATCCGTAGCTGCGTATTAATTAGTTCCAGTTTGGGCCTGCTAGCTCTGTGTGGCCATAGTTTCTCAAATTTATGTGCATTCATGAGGGACTGGCTAGCTCCTGTGTCCAGCTCCATGTGCACCGGGATATCATTCAATAAAACTTTCATCATCATGGGTGGCGTTTTGGTGTATGAGCTGTGGACGTCAGCCACATGAACCCGCTGAACTTCAGCATCCATAGCTTTACCACAGGCCTCATCCTGCATTGCAGATCCCTCGCCTGATTCCTCTGTTTCATAGATTAGCCTCGCTACCGGCTGTTTGCAAACCCTAGCCAAATGTCCTCTGGCATTACAATTCCTACAGACGAACTGCTGAAATTTGCAGCTTTTCGCACAATGTCTGCCCCCGCATCTCCAGCATTGGCTGAGATCGTTGTTCACTAAAGGACTGTTAGCAGGCATTCCTCTCTGATTGTTCCCTTGGTTGTTTCTATACACTCTGATGGTGGGTGTTAATGGTCCCCTTGATGCCGTGAATTGCCGTTCCCCTCTCCATTGTCCCTGTCGGGGGCCCACCTTAGAGTCGGTTTCAGCTTGGGCAGTTACGAAATGCCTTTGTCTGACTGCTGCAGTTTCAAAATGCCTTTGCCTGACTGCGAGATCTTGAGCCGCGTTTTTCACGTTAATTCCTTGGTCCATCGCCACGTTGGAATCAGGACTACTCGCGTAAATTAGCTTGGTCTCTTCTTCCCCGGCTATGAAAGTTTGAGCTATGAATGCTGCCCCTTCTAGAGTTAAGTCTTGGTCTCTATGAGCTTCCTAAAGATCCCGGCATGGCTAATGCCCTCAATGAAAAAATCCCTTAACATCTCGTCCCTGCAGACGTCTGAGAACTTACAGAGGCTGGCCAAGCGCCGCAAGTCTGCCACGAAGTCCGAGATGTTTTGCCCTTCCCGATGTCGGTGTGTGTAGAACCAGTGCCGGGCCATGTGTATGCTGCTCGCCAGTTTTACGTGTTGGCTGATCAGCTGGCTGAGCTCTTCAAAAGACTTGTCGGCCAGTTTGTGGGGTGCGAGCAGGTCCTTCATCAGCGCGTATGTTTTTGTCCCGCAGCTTGTTAGTAAATGCACCCTCCGCTTGTCAGCCGCATCCTCTCCCAGCCAGTCCTTCGTGACAAAGGTCTACTGGAGTCTCTCCACAAAATCGTCCCAGTCTTCACCCACATAGTAACGTTCCTCTGAGCTACCGGTGGCCATCCTCTGGGTTCAGTGATTCCCGTTTCCCGTCGCCAGGTGTTGAGTCCTTAACTCTTAAACATAATCACACGAGGCACGTACTGCAGACACAGTCACCTTTATTACCGGGACCAAGGAGTGCTGCCCCTGCGAGGGACCTCCCCTTATATACCTGAATCTCCAGGTAAGGAGTGTCTCCCACAAGCACACCCCCTGTAGCCAAGGTGTGCATTTCTAGTAAGTATGTACAGTATGTAGTGGTTACATGAGGGTTACAATTGTACAAGGGTTACATTAGTATGCTGGTTACATACATGACAGGTGCCCTCTGGTTATTGAAACCCCTGAAAGTTTCTCCTTATTTACTCTATCAAAACACCTCATGATTTTCAACACCACTATTAAATCTCCTTCTTAACCTTCTCTACTGTAAGGAGAACGACCCCAGCCTCTCCAGTCTCGCCACCTAACTGAAATCCCTCATCCCTGGTAGCATTCTGGTAAATCTATTCTGCACCCACCCAATGGCGTTGACATCCTTTGTAAAGTGTGGTGCCCAGAATTAGACACAATACTCCAGCTGGGGCCTGACCATTGATTTATAGAATCAGAGAAACACAGAATGGTTACAGCACAGAAGGAGGCCATTCAACCCGTCGAGCCCGTGCCGGCTCTCTGCAAGAGCACTTCAGCTAGTCCCACTCTCCCGCCCTTTCCCCGTAGCTCTGCAATTTTTTTTCCTTCAGGTACTTATCCAATTCCCTTTTGAAAGCCGCGATTGTGTCTGCCTCCACCACCCGTTCAGGCCGTGCATTCCCGATGCTTACCACTCACTGCGTAAAAAAGTTTCCCCGAATGTCGCCTTTGGTTCTTCTGCCAATCACCTGAAATCTGTGTCCTCTGGTTCTGCCAATGGGAACAGTTTCTCTCTACCTACTCTGTCCAGACCCTTCATGATTTTGAATACCTCTAATCAAATCTTCTCTCAACCTTCTCTGCTCTAAAAACAATCCCAGTTTCTCCAGTCTATCCACGTAACCGAAGTCCCTCATCCCTGGAAACATTCTTGTAAATCTTTTCTGCGCCCTCTCTAAGGCCTTCACATCCTTCCTAAAGTGTGGTGCCAAGAATTGGACACAATACTCCAGTTGAGGCCGAAGCAGTGTTTTATACAGGTTCATCATAACGTCCTTGCTTTCGTACTCTATGTCACTATTTATGAAGTCCAGGATCTGGTTTGCATTTTAAATGCTTTCTCAACCGGCCCTGCCACCTTATAAAGGTAACTCAGTGGCAGTTGTCAATCCTTTCCTCACTTTCCGTATGTTACTTTCTTTCTTCAGTCTCAAATGTGGAATTCTACCTATTTTTAGTCAGGGTGATGTCTGAGGGCACCCCACTGAGGCCTTTTGCACGACAAAAAATGGGTGTCAGCACCCGGAAAATGGCAGGGAGCGTCTTCACACCCCTTTCCTGCTGTTGCTGTGGCCGGAGCAATTTCCCGCCCCCGCCCCCCCCCACCCCCCGGCACCCAGGCGGCCGAAGCTCCCACCTATGGGCCCTTTAAATATGCAAATCACCGGTCCTACGATACATGGCCATGCTTTCTGGTTTACAGTATCAGCTGGCGGTCCGGCCGAAGAGGAGCTGGCAGGTCAACACCCCATCCTGGAATCAGACACATCCTCCAACCCTCCCCAACAACCACGGGCCTAGTGACTGCTTGACGTTGAGGAGGCCCAGAGCAGTTCATTTTCTGCCCGCAACCCAACGGATGAAGGTGAATGAGGCCCTGCCCTCAAAATGGACCAGACCTTCCGCTCGGACTATTGAGCGAACCGGTTGCCACAAGACCACCCAAAGTCAGCTCGGGCGGGGGGGGTTCATCTATCCCACTCAGTGTCAGCTGTGGCTCAGTGGGCAGCACTCTTGTCTCTGAGTCAGAAGGTTGTGGGTTCAAGTCTCACTCCAGAGATCTGAGCACAAAAATCCAGGCTGACACTCCAGTGCAGTGCTGAGGGAGCGCTGCACTGTCGGAGGTGCCATCTTTCGGATGAGACGTTAAACCGAGGTCCCGTCTGCTCTCTCAGGTGGATGGAAAAGATCGCATGGCATTATTTCGAAGAAGAGCAGGGAAGTTATCCCTGGTGTCCAGGCCACTATTTATCCCTCTATCAACATCTAAATCAGATTATCTGGTCATTATCACATTGCTGTTTATGGGAGCTTGTTGTGCGCAAATTGGCTGCCAAGTTTCCCACATTACAACAGTGACTACACTCCAAAAGTACTTAATTGGCTGTAAAGCGCTTTGGGACATCCAACAGTCAGGAAAGGCACTATATAAATGCAAATCTTTCTTTAAATGGTCCCTCATCATCATAGGCAGTCCCTCGGAATCGAGGAAGACTTGCTTCCACTCCTGAAGTGAGTTCTTTGGAGGCTGAACAGTCCAATGAGAGCCACAGACTGTCACAGGTGGGACAGATAGTCATTGCGGGTAAGGGTGGGTGGGACAGGTTTGCCGCACACTCTTTCCGCTGTCTGCGCTTGATTTCTGCACGCTCTTGGCGACGAGACTCGAGGTGCTCAGCACCCTCCCGGATGCACTTCCTCCACTTAGGGCGGTCTTTGGCCAGGGACTCCCAGGTGTCAGTGGGGATGTCGCACTTTATCAGGGAGGCTTTGAGGGTGTCCTTGTAATGTTTCTGTTGCCCACCTTTGGCTTGTTTGCCGTGAAGGAGTTCCGAGTAGAGCACTTGCTTTGGGAGTCTCGTGTCTTGCATGCGAACTTTGTGGCCTGCCCAACGGAGCTTATCGAGTGTGGTCAGTGCTTCAATGCTGGGGATGTTAGTCTGAATGAGGACGCTGATGTTGGTGCGCCTGTTCTCCCAGGGGATTTGTAGGATCTTGCAGAGACATCGTTGGTGATATTTCTCCAGCGACTTGAGGTGTCTACTGTACATGGTCCATGTTTCTGAGCCATACAGGAGGGTGGGTATTACTATAGCCCTGTAGACCATGAGCTTGGTGGCAGTTTTGGGAGCCTGGTCGTCAAACACTCTTTTCCTCAGGCGGCCGAAGGTAGGATCAAAGTTGCATTCGTGCAACCTTGAGTGTTAATTCAGTGGGGTGGGGGAGGTGACTGTCTCCTTGGTTCCAGTCCGGAATTTCAATGTGGCCTTCCCGTTTATCCCACTCACTAACTCTCGGAGTTCTGAGGTCTGCTTCATCCTGATGCAATTTGCATACAATTTCTTGGGCAATCCATTTATGAGGATTCATCTGGATTTGACGCCGATGAATATTGGTTACTTGAACTGGACAAAGGACCAACACTAGGCCCAACAAGCCTGTCCTCTTTTCACAAATCAACCTCATCTCACCTTATCCCTCAATCCCTTCTGTGTCCAGGACCTCGCCGAACTGTCCCTTGAAGCCATTTATGCCGTCTGCCTCAATCGTCATGCCTAACAGTTCTAGAAGCCTTATTCCTTATTCCTGGCCCAAACCAGAAGCAGCTTAAACTCACAACCCTGTCTCTCCTGCGTTATGGGGACCTGATTTCCTCATTGTTTCAACGTAGCACCACATCAGGAGGTAATTTGCTGCCGCTAAAGCTGTGGCCTACATGCGTACAAGTGCAGAACGTGCTCATCCAAATATCAATTCTCTGCTATTTTAGTGGACACGTTAACCAAATTAAAATAAATGGGTTAACACTGGCACTAAAGTAGGGTACAAAAGGAATTCTCAGACCAACCAGTTAAGCCTACGAATGCTGCAATCCCACGTGGATTACAAGGCCTAGATATATCATTCACATCAGCTGCCAACTTGGATCAAAGAAAATAAAGAAAAGCAAAACATCGGAGATGCTGGAAATCTGCAATATCCACGGAAAATGCTAGAAAACACTCCGCAGGTCCGGCAGTCGCAGTGGAGAGAGAGAGAGAGAGACGCAGTTAACGTTTCAGCTCGATGACCTTTCATCAAATAATAAAGAACTTGCAATTTTATATCAACTCAAGACATTCCTCAGCATTGATGGGTGAGAAGGCTGAGGGGAGACCTAACAGAGTTCTTTAAAATTATGAAAGGTTTTGATAGAGTGGATACAGAGAGAATATTTCCACTTTTGGGGAAGAGCATAACTAGAGGCTATCAATATAAGATAGTCACCAAAAAATTCAGAAGAAACTTCTTTACAGAATGTGGAACTCGCTACCACAGGGAATGGTTGAGGCGAATAGTATCGATGCATTTAAGAGGAGGCTAGAAAAGCATATGAGGGAGAAGGGAATAGAGGGTTATGCTGATAGATTTAGATGAGGAAAGATGGGAGGAGGCTCGAGTGGTGCATAAATGCCGACATGGACTGGTTGGGTCAAATGGCCTGTTTCCATGCTGTATATCCTGTGTACTTTTGAGGTGTAGTCACTTTTGTAATGCGGGAAATGAAGCAGCCAATTTGCACACAGCAAGCTCCCACAAATGTGATAATGACCAGATGATAATTTCAGTGATAAATATTGATCTGGACACCAGGCAGAACTCCCCTGCTCTTCTTGGCAATAGTGCCATGGGATCTTTTTTTAAATAGTTCATGGGATGTGGACGTCGCCGACAAGGCCAGCGTTTATTGCCCATCCCTAACTGCCCTTCAAAAGGTGAGCCACCATTTCAGAGGGCAGTTAAGAGTCAAGATCATTGCTGTGGGTCTGGAGTCACATAAGTACCTGAAAGAAAAAACGTTTTTACACAGCGAGTGATTATGATCTGGAATGCATTGCCTGAAAGGGAGGTGGAGTCAGATTCAATTGTGGCTTTCAAAAGGGAATTGGATAAGTACCTGAAGGACAAAAAATTGGAGGGCTACAGGACTAGCTGACGTGCTCTTGCAGAGAGCCGGCACGGGCTGGATGGGCCGAATGGCCTCCTGCACTGCAACCATTCTATGATTCTAAAGGACATTAGTGAACCAGTTGGGTTTTTACAACAATCTGGTAGTTTCACATCACTATTACTTTTTATTCCAGATTTATTTAATTGAATTTAAATTCCACAGCTGCTGTGTTGGGATTTGAACTCATGACTCCAGTAACATAACCACTGTGCTACAGAATCCCTAAATGTCCACATGAGAGGATAGACGGGGCCTCGGTTTAACATCTCATCCAAAAGACGGCACCTCCGACAGTGCGGCACTCCCTCAGCGCTGCACTCCAGTGTCAGCCTGGATTATGTGCTCAAGACCCTGGACTGAACCCATTCGCCTCTGAGTCAGAGGCAAGAGTGCGACCATTAAGCAATGGCTGCCACCAAAATCTTAAATTGAAGTAAATAGTAGCACGCTCACTCGAAATCAAAGCCTGTGTTCCGCCCCTACTCTCAGTACTTGAGCACATCATCCAGGCGGCCCCTTCAGTGCAGTGCTGAGGGAGTGCTGCATTGTCGGAGGTGCCGTCTTTCGGATTAAACCGAAGCCCCGTCTGGCTGTTTGGCTGCTGGTTAACAACTATTTGAAGAAGACCATGCGGGCTTTCCCAGCGTCCTGGCCAACAGCATCAAACTCGATTAACTAGTCGTTCATCTCATTACTGTTCGGAAGAGAGTGTTCGAAGATCAGGCCCTCAAATCTGGCACCAAGCTTATGGTCTACAGGGCTGCAGTGAGACCCGCCCTCCTGTATGGCTCAGAGACATGGGCCATATACAATAGACACCTCAAATCGCTGGAGAAATACCACCAACGATGTCTCCGCAAGATCCTGCAAATCCCCTGGGAGGACAGACGCACCAACGTTAGCGTCCTCGACCAGATCAACATCCCCAGCATTGAAGCACTGACCACACTCGACCAGCTCCGTTGGGCGGGCCACATTGTTCGCATGCCTGTCACAATACTCCCAAAGCAAGCGCTCTACTCGGAACTCCTACACAGCAAGTGAGCCCTAGGTGGGCAGAGGAAATGTTTTAAGGACACCCTCAAAGCCTCCCTGATAAAATGCAACATCCCCACCGACACCTGGGAGTCCCTGGCCAAAGACCGCCCTAAGTGGAGGAAGAGCATCCAGGAGGACGCTGAGCACCTCGAGTCTCGTCACCGAGAGCATGTGGAAAGCAAGTGCAGGCAGCGGAAGGAGCGTGCGGCAAACCAGTCTCCCACCCACCCTTTCCTTCAACCACTGTCTGTCTCACCTGCGACAGAGACTGTAATTCCTGTATTGGACTGTACAGTCACCTGAGAACTCACTTTTAGAGTGGAAGCAAGTCTTCCTCGATTTCGAGGGACTGCCTATGATGATGGTTAGTGGGACCTTACTGTGCATAAATATGCCTATGCATAGCCTACATAACACACTTCACATATGATTGGCGGGAAAGCACTTTGGGCCATGCTGCGGTTGTGAAAGGTCCCATATCATAAACAAATTCTTCCTTTGTTTACAATAAGACAAACGCCTTGATTTGCATGAATTTCAACATCTGTCTAATAATCATACTGAGTTATACGAGAGAAATGCAATCAACCTCATTTTATACGGTACTTAAGTTCAGCCGACATCAATTCATTGGAGTCTTGAATTATTGTTAATGTAAGTGAATGCAAGGAAGCTGCTTTTTAAGGAGGGACGGCTAATATAAGTTGACAAAATTGAGATTTTTTTTGCTTCATAATAAGTGTCAAGACCAGTTATGGAAAAGAACAAGTTATTTTTGTTGCTCTTGTGAAAATTACTGTTACTGCTTCCCCACAGTCTATATATATCCCAGTGAAATGCATGATGTCATGGTTTATGGCGTGTCGCTATAAATCCCCATCAATGGGGTTAATCTGCTGAACACAAATGAGGCTCAGGGGGGTTAATTCATCAGCCGTTGTCTCTGCATTGCCTGCAGTTGTAACTTGGTCCAGTTCAAGTAACCAATATTCATTGACGTCTAATCCAGATGAATCATGATAAATGGATTGCCCAAGAAATTGTATGCAAATTGCATCAGGGTGAAGCAGACATCAGAACTCCGAGAGTTAGTGAGAGGGATAAATGGGAAGGCCACATTGAAATTCCGGACCGCAACCAAGGAACCAGTCACCTCCCCCACGCCACTGAATTAACACTCGAGGTTGCACCAATGCAACTTTGATCCTTCCGAGGTGCCATTTAATGTTAAAAGTTAAGACTTGCATTTATATAGTGCCTTTCACAACCAGTGACATCTCAAAGCATTTTAGAGCCAATTAAGTACTTTTATTTGGCGTGTAGTCACTGTTGTAATGTGGGAAACACGGCAACTAATTTGTGCCACAAACAGCAATGTGATAATGAGCAGATAATCTGTTTTTTGTTATTTTGATTGGGGGATAAATATTGGCCAGGACATCGGGGATATCTCCCCTAATCTTCTTTAAAATAGTGCCATGGGATCTTTTACATCCACCCGAGAGGGCAGACGGGGTCTCGGTTTAACATCTCATCCGAAAGACGACACCTCCGACAGTGCAGCACTCCCTCAACACTGCACAGGAATGTCAGCCTAGATTTATATGCTCAAGTTTCTGGAGTGGGATTTGAACCCATAACCTTCTGACTTAGAGGCAAGTGTGCTACCCACTGAGGCGCAGCTGACACGACTGTAAATTAAGGCTCACACAGCACATTTGACTCTGATCAGTCCTGTGAAACACATACTCATGTTGCAACGCTGTTTTTACTATTTAGCAGACTGATCTCCATCGGCATCAGAAGAAGGCAGAGCTAAAGGAAGGTTGAGTCAGTTATCATCAAAATCATAGGCAGTCCCTCGAAATCGAGGAAGACTTGCTTCCACTCAGTGAGTTCTCAGGTGACTGTACAGTCCAATACGGGAATTACAGTCTCTGTCACAGGTGGGACAGTCAGTGATTGAAGGAAAGGATGGGCGGGACTGGTTTGCCGCATGTTCCTTCCGCTCTCTGTGCTTATTTTCTCTATGCTCTCGGCGAAAAGATTCGAGGTGCTCAGCGCCCTCCCGGATGCTTTTCCTCCACTTAGGACGGTCTTGGGCCAGGGACTCCCAGGTGTCGGTGGGGATGTTGCACTTTATCAAGGAGACTTTGAGGGTGTCCTTGAAACGTTTCCTCTGCCCACCTGGGGCTCGCTTGCCGTGTAGGAGTTCTGAGTAGAGCACTTGCTTTGGGAGTCTCGTGTCTGGCATGCAAACGATGTGGCCTGCCCAGCGGATTGAGAACACTAATGTTGGTGCATCTGTTCTCCCAGGGGATTTGCAGGATCTTGCGGAGACATCGTTGGTGGTATTTCTCCAGCGATTTCACGTGTCAACTGTATATGCTCCATGTGTGTTAGTTATGTGTCAGTATTAGTACACTGCAGTGCAGTGCTGAGTATCTCATCCGAAAGATGGCACCTCCAACAGTGCAGCACCCTGTTAGTATTGCAGTAGAGTGTCGGCCTAGATTTTTGTGCTCAAGTCCCTGGAGTGGGACTTAACCACACAACCTTCTGATTCAGAAGCGAGTGTACTACCCACTGAGCCACAGCTGATCCTCTTAAGTGGCAATGGGCCTGCTGAAGAACTGGCTTGCAAATCATTTATTGCTTTATATAGATGCTGCACAACAATGTAGATTGCATCAGACTGCTCCATCACATCCTTGTGTGATGTCACTGTCGCGGGAACAGAATCGTAGCACAGAGGGAGGTCATTCGGCCCATCGTGCCCAGACCAGCTCTTTGAAAGAGTTGTCCAATTAGTCCTGATCCTTTGCTCTTTCCTTGTAGTCTGCATTTATTGCCCAGTCCTACTTGGCCAGTACAGAGGGACCTGGGGGTCCTTGTGCATGAAACACAAAAAGTGAGTATGCAGGAACAGCAAGTAATCTGGAAGGCAAATGGAATGTTGGCCTTTATTGAAAGGGGGATAGAGTATAAAAGCAGGGAAGTCCTACTACAACTGTACAGGGTATTGGTGAGGCCACACCTGGAGTACCGGAGTTCAGTTTTGGTCTCTGTATTTAAGGAAGGATATACTTGCATTGGAGGCTGTTCAGAGAAGGTTCACTAGGTTGATTCCAGAGATGAGGGGGTTGACTTAAGACGGGTTTAGACAGTTTAGATGCAGGAAGAATGTTCCCAATGTTGGGGAAGTCCAGAACCAGGGATCACAGTCTAAGGATAAGGAGTAAGCCATTTAGGACCGAGATGAGGAGAAACTTCTTCACCCAGAGAGTGGTGAACCTGTGGAATTCTCTACCACAGAAAGTTGTTGAGGCCAATTCACTAAATATATTCAAAAAGGAGTTAGATGTAGTCCTTACTACTAGGGGGATCAAGGGGTATGGCGAGAAAGCAGGAATGGGGTACTGAAGTTGCATGTTCAGCCATGAACTCATTGAATGGCAGTGCAGGCTCGAAGGGCCAAATGGCCTACTCCTGCACCTATTTTCTATGTTTCTATGTTTCTAAGATAGGTTGAGTAGGTTGGGTCTCTACTCATTGGAGTTCAGAAGAATGAGAGGTGATCTTATCGAAACATACAAGATAATGAGGGGGCTCGACAAGGTGGATGCAGAGAGGATGTTTCCACTCATAGGGGAAACTAAAACTAGGGGGCATAGTCTCAGAATAAGGGGCCACCCATTTAAAACTGAGATGAAGAGGAATTTCTTCTCTCAGAGGGTTGTAAAGCTGTGGAATTCTCTTCCCCAGAGAGCGGTGGAGGCTGGGTCATTGAATATATTTGAGGGGGAGATAGACAGATTTTTGAGCAATAAGGGAGTAAAGGGTTATGGGGAGCGGGCAGGGAAGTGGAGCTGAGTCCATGATCAGATCAGCCGTGATCTTATTGAATGGTGGAGCAGGCTCGAGGGGCCAAGTGGCCTCCTCCTGCTCCTGTTTCTTATGTTCTTATGACACGTGGTGATGGGCCTTCTTCTCGAGCAATTCGATTTTTTATGACTGCTTCTCTTGTTAGGACACGTCAGAGGGCATTAAGAGTAAGCAGTGTAGTGTGGGACTGAAGTCGCTTGTAGGCCCGATTGGATAGTAGTGGGAGGCTCCCTGGTGTCAGCCGTGGCTCAGTGGTAGCGCTCTCATCTCTGAGCCACAATGGTCCGAGGGTCTACGTCCCGCTGCATAGGCTTGAGCACAAAGTACATTGTAAAAACAGCCTCAGGCCTACAGCACTCTGGAGTCATGACCGAGGCAGCTCAGTGTGGAGCTGCAGGGTGAAAGCTTACTGTTATCAAGTCTGTCACCAGCGGTGTGACATTTTCTTGTCAGCCGATGAAATTTAGAAAAAAAACAACTCTACCAACAATGGCAACAATTTGCATTTGTATAGCGCTTTTAATGTAGTAAAGCATTCCATGGCTGTGTCAGCTGTGGCTCAGTGGGTAGCACTCTCGCCTCTGAGTCAGAAGGTTGTGGGTTCGGGTCCTGCTCGAGGGACTTGAGCACATAAATCTAGGCTGACACTCCAGTGCAATGCTGAGGGAGTGCTGCACTGTCAGAGATGCCGTCATTCGGATGAGACGTTAAACTGAGGCCCCGTCTGCTCTTGCAGGTGGACATAAACGATTCCACTGAACTATTTTGAAGACGAGCAGGGGAGTTATCCCCGGTGTCCTGGCCAATATTTATCCCTCAATCAAAATAACAAAAACAGATTGTCTGGTCATTGTCACATTGCTGTTTATGGGAGCTTGCTTGTGTGCAAATGGGCTGCTTGTGTGCAAATTGACATTACAACAGTGACTGCACATCAGAGTACTTCATTGGCTGTAAAGTGCTTTGAGACACCCGGTGGTTGTGAAAGTTGTTACATGAATCTAAGTCTTTCTTTCAAAAACGGATAAAGAAGTTTCCGCTAAACTGGCCGGGAGAGTCAATGCGCTTAGCATAGCAGGGAATATTAAAAATAACATCAAGCCTTTCTACAAATGCTGTCGCAACAATTAGGTTGAAAAGAGAACCGGTGGAGAGATCGTAAGCTCCCAAAGCAATGCTGGTGACCAGTGAGTGCCCAAGTTATAGCAGCTATATTCAATGAATTGCTTTTGTTCTGTGCCCAGGGAGACCAAATGCAGCCACTCCATTGGGGAAGGGGGAGGGGCCGGGCTGGAGAAAATACTGATAGAAGCTACAATCTCTGATCAGGCGGTGACTGGTAGGTTGCGGAAGTTGAGAATACAGGAAGCAAGCCAGGATAGAGCTCACACAGGATGCGTAATCACTCACACCCTTACCGCTGTCTGTCAGGATCCATTAGAGAGAGGAGTCGTGCCCAAGGGCTGGAAAGTAGCTGACATGACACCAACCTTCAACAAAGAGGCATAGGGATGGCCAACAGAACTATCAGTGATGAGCCAAACACTTGTTGGGGGTAATGAATGAACTGGCAATGTGTCATGTGATTGTTAAACTTTTGCTAATAAACCAACTGGTTCTTAATAGCAACATGTTGCTATGAATTCCTAAGCAAAGAACCCATGAAGCAAATACGTTACAGGTGTAAAGCAACAGAGGGCAACCTGAAAGAGGGGATAATGGATAGATGTGTTAAGGTAAGCGGGAGTCAGCATGGATTTATGGCAGTCTTCTTCTTTCGTATGGTAGTAACAAAGCAAATCCAATATCAATATCTATGTCAGATATCCAAGCCAAAGCTTCTGGTGTAACAGCGTGGATATCTTGTAGATTTCCTCTGAGGGCAGTGCTCAATGATCTGATTAGGATCTCTACAGTCGCACGATGGAGAAGGTGGCAGCATCAACCATGACCGGTTCTGAGGCGGTTGATGGTTGTCCACTGTTTGCGAGGAAGGTTTGATCCTTCAGGTTGGACTGTGGGGCCCTTTATAAGAAGTTGCAATTCTTCCAAGCGTTTCGCCATCGGTCATCGAGGCTGAGGGGAGATCGCTGAAGGTCCAAAATGTCCTTCTAGATTTGAGATGGATTGGTGTTAGGTTGTTCAAGTCAGCCTGGATCTTTTTTTTTTTTTTGCTGATAGGATGTGGGCATAGCCAGTAATGTCAACATTTATTGCCCATCCCTACTTGCCCTTGAGAAGGTGGTGGTCAGCACTTACCTTAACACAACTGGGAGCCAATCTTCTTGAACCACATTCCATGTGGTGATACTGCTTTGGTACAACTTAGAGGGCTGCTGTTAAGAGTTAACCACATTACTGTGGGTCTGGAGTTACAGGTAAGGACGACAGATTTCCTTCCCTAAACCAGATGGATTTTTCATGGTCACTATTACTGATACTAGCTTTTTTAATTTAAATTCCAGGTTTTATTTAAGTAACTGAATTTAAATTCCCCAGCTGCTGTGATGGGATATGAACTCACGCCCCTAGCTCATTAGCCCAGGCCTCTGGATTACCAATCCAGTAACATAACCACTATGCTACCGTTCCCACATGTCTTTGCTGGTGTAGCGGTTGTATTCTCTGGAGACTGTACATTTGTGGCGTAGGTGTGGTGCTACGATGTTTGCAAGCAGGGCCAGTCAAGGTGTGGTCCATGCATGCAAACATCGTACCACCACACCAATGTATGGCAGTGATATTCTACCGTGAACATTTAATGGGGCTTGTTGAAGAGACGACGACCCTTGTTGATAACAGGGAGCCCCAGTAAATCTGTTGGGCCAGAAAGAGTGGACGAGGTAGATCAGGAAATAGTGGCTTAAGCGATGACAAGCTTGGAAGCCTGACGTCTCCAGGAGAAAAGGAAGGCCTGGGTCGGTAATGGGCCGCTCAGTTCTCGGGCCCGAGGCCCTGCTCATGACTGAATTCACTCCCCGATGAATCTCCAACTAATACGTATACATAGCGGTGTGTCAAACGAGCTCACATCACACCCAGCTTCTGCCTTAGCCTTCGGACCTATCCCTCGCCTGATAATAATCTTATTTGTCAATTTCAGGTCAATTTCATATTTCTAACCCACAAGCAATCTTTCTGGGTGAAATCCACCACTCGAAATAGATGAATGTAAAATAAAATATCAGTGACTTACAGTAAAACACCACCTTATCACATTAATACACTTTGCACAGTTTCAAGCGCTCGAGCTGTTAGTAAAGCACCAATATCCCCAGACCAGCTAGCTGAATCGATCTGTTCGTCGATTTTTAGTCCCTCCCTCACTTTCTTTGCCCACCATTGGCGACCATGCCTTCAGCTTCCTGGGCCGTAAACTCTGGAACTCCCTCCCTAAACCTTACCGCCTCTCTGCCTTTCTCTTAAGACACCTCTTCTTGACCAAATATCTCCTGCTTTGGCGCGGTGTCAGTTTTTTTTGTCTGATTATGCTCATTGGGACGTTTTGCTATGTTAAAGACGTTATATGAATGCAAGTTGTTGCTGCTGTCACTCAAGGCCACCAATGGTGGAGTGATTAAAATCGGGAACATGCAAGAGGCCAGAATTGGAGGAGCGCAGAGATCTCGGGGTGTGGGGGGGGTTGGGGCGGGAGGGCGTTACAGAGATAAGGAGGGGCGAGGCCATGGAGGGATTTGAAAACAAGCATGAAAATTTTAACATCGAGGCATTGCCGGACCGGGAGCCAATCAGGAAACCCACCATTGGGCGGCCGTGCCTTCAGCTGCCGAGGCCCGAAACTCTGGAATTCAGAGGACTCAGATGTCAAGTGATTGGCAAAAGAACCAAAGGCAACACGAGGAAAAACCTTTTTATGCAGCGAGTGGTTAGGATCTGGAATGCACGGCCTGAAAAGCTGGTGGAGGCAGATTCGATCGCGGCTTTCAAAAGGGAGTTGGTTAAGTACCTGAAGGACAGAATACTGCAGGGCTACGGGGAAAGGGCAGGGGAGTGGGACTAGCTGAGGTGCTCCTGCAGTGAGCCGGTACGGGTTCAATGGGCTGAATTGCCTCCTTCTGTGCTGTAACCATTCTATGATTCTAACCCCACTGAGGTGTGATCGGCCCAGCGACACAACAGACCCTCCTGAATTGCCAGTGACCCTACAAGAGATGCGGGTCTGATAACCAAGTTGTGGTTGTTGGTTGAGAATCAATAGAATTTATTGGAATGAATGCAAGTCCGGTTGGGGTGGAGTGTAGAATGTTTCAGTGTAAGTGGTGTCGCAGTTGTGTGGGGTGGACTGGTTGGGCCGGATGTTCTTTACCTTTCCGCCATTGTTCGTTGTTCATTGGTTTATATGTAACCTTCAGGGCTGCTGACCGAGGGCCGTGCGGCTCTTTGTCGGCCGGTGCGGACACGATGGGCCGGAATGGCCTCCTTCTGCGCTGTAAATTTCGATGTTTCTTTCTATGTTTCTAAGTTGTTGTATTTGGCTGAGGGAAGGACACTTTGCTCTTTTCGCAACCCACCATGATATTAGGACCTGAGTTTAATGCCTGAACTGCAGGACTGCACCTCTGGCAGTGCAGCACTCCCTCACCCCTAAACCCAAGCATCAGCCCAGGTTATAAAGCTCAAGCCATGATGCCCCACAATCCTTGGGACCAGAAGTGAGACCACTGTCAACTGAGGCCACTGAGAAAAGAACCCCAAAGCTGGTAGTCACAGAATGAGGCCATTCGGCCCATCATACCTGTGCCGGCTCTTTGAAAGAGCTATCCAATTAATCCCACTCCTCTGCAAATATTTCCTTTTTGATTAATATCCAAATTCCTTTTGAAAGTTACTACTGAATCTGCTTCCACCGTCCGTTCGGGCATTCCAGATCATAATAACTGGCTTCGCAAAATAAATTCTCCTCACCTCACCCCCCTTCCATTTTTGCCGATTATTTTAAATCTGTGTCCTTTGGTTACTGACCCCCTCTGCCAGTAGAAACAGTTTGTCCCTTATTTATTTTATGAAACCTCTCATGATTTTGAACAACTCTTTTCAATCTCTCTTAAACCTTCTCTAAGGAGACCAATCCCACTTTCTCTAGCATTATAGAATCATGGCATGGTTACAGCACAGGAGGAGGCCATTCAGCCCGTCGAGCCCGTGCCGGCTCTCTGCAAGAGCACTTCAACTAGTCCCACACTCCCCCGCCCTTTCCCCGTAGCCCTGCAATATTCTTTCCTTCAGGGTACTTATCCAATTCTCTTTTGAAAGCCACGATTGAGTCTGCCTCCACCACCCTATCAGGCCGTGCATTCTCGATTCTAACCACTTGCTGCGTAAAAAAAGTTTCCCCTCATGTCGCCTTTGGTTCTTCAGCCAATCACCTTAAATCTGTGTCCTCTGGTTCTCTACACTTCCGCTAATGGGAGCAGTTTCTCTCGATCCACTCTCTCCAGACCCCTCATGATTTTGAACACCTCTATCAAATCTCCTCTCAACCTTCTCTGCTCTAAGGAGAATATTCCCAGCTTCTCTAGCCTATTCTCCAGCCTGTCTATAGGAAACAATGTGATTTTTAATCCTCTATACTTTATTTGTATATATATCGGCCTACAGAGGGGGGTCTTACCAAAAAGCAAGCTGTCACTGCTCCTATTGCACGACACCGAGTCACTACTGTGAAATGCGAGGCGCTGCCGGATGCAGTGATTTAACATGAATATTAATTACATGTAATAAATGTACTCTTCTAAAGGGTTTCTTTGAAAGGAGCAAATTACGTGAAGAGGGACTAATTAAGATGATGTAATCTCGCTCGCAAAGAATAATTCCTTCTTACCGACACAGATGATCTAATTGAAGCTTCTCATTAGTTAATGTCTCACGAAATTGACTGATAAGATTCCTCCGTGAGTGCCAACTGAACCAGAGGCCAGTGGCGTGTTCTAACCGTCACACAATTCCTTCCTTCACCAAGCCCAGTCTCCAGTGACAGGATAATCATTCTTCAGTTCCTCAGCACACAGAAACATTCTTAACCCATCACATCCTGGAAGGCCACAACTTTTTTTATTATTATTCTTATTGCAGCAACCACTTGCATTTCTATAGCGCCTTTAACGTGGTAAAAATGTCCCAAGGCGCTTCACAGCAGCGTCATCAGACAATGTGACAGCGAGCCACGTAGGTGATATTAGGACAGAGGTCGGTTTCAAGGAGCGTTTTAACAACAACTTGTATTTATATAGCGCCTTTAACATAGTGAAACGTCCCAAGGCGCTTCACAAAGGTACTATGAGATAATAAAGTTGACACCGAGCCGCAGAAGGAGAAATTAGGGCAGGAGACCAAAAGCTTGGTCAAAGAGGTAGGTTTTAAGGAGCGTCTTGAAGGAGGAAAGAGAGGTAGAGAGATGGAGAGGTTTAGGCAGGGAGTTCCAGAGCTTGGGGCCCAGGCAACAGAAGGCACGGCCACCGATGGTTGAGCGATTATAATCAGGGATGCTCAAGAGGGCAGAATTAGAGGAGCGCAGACATCTCGGGGGGGGTTATGGGGCTGGAGGAGGTTACAGAGATAGAGAGGGGCGAGGCCATGGAGGGATTTGAAAACAATGATGAGAATTTTGAAATCGAGGTACTGCTTAACAGGGAGCCAACGTAGATCAGCGAGCACAGGGGTGATGGGTAAGCAAAGGTTGAACAGCTTCCCATTGGTTCTGTAGTTTAGCTCCACTCCAGCGGGGAGCTTATCAACTGTGAGGTGGAGCATGGCAGCGAGGAAGATTGAGAAGAGGGTTTGGACGATGACTCAGCCCTGTTTGACCCCGGTCTGGACATGTATTGGGTCTGTGATGGATCCGTTGGTAAGGATCACGGCCTGCATGTCGTCGTGGAGCAGGCGGAGTATGGTGACGTACTTTTGGGGGCATCCGAAACGGAGGAGGACGCTCCATAGACCCTCACAGTTGACAATGTCAAAGGCCTTTTTAAGGTTGAAGAAGGCCATGTATAAGCGCTGGCGCTGTTCCCTGCATTTTTCCTGCAGCTGTCGCGCTGCAAAAATCATATCTATTGTGCTCCAGAGGGGACGAAATCCGCACTGCGACTCCGGGAGGAGCTCCTCAGCCACGGGGAGAAGATGATTGAGGAGGACTCTAGCAACGACTTTCCCAGTGGCTGATAGCAGGGAGATTCCTCTGTAGTTGCTGCAGTCGGACTTGTTCCCTTTATTAAAGATGGTCACGATCACTGCATCTCTAAGATCTCCCGGCATGCTCTCCTTCCTCCAGATGAGAGAGATGAGGTTGTGTATTCGTACCAGTAGTGCCTCAACAAGTGCAGTGTCTCCAGGCCAGGTCCAAGACCACCCCAACCTCTGTCGTTGAGCTGCAGTACGCGGACGACGCCTGCGTCTGCGCACATACAGAGGCTGAACTCCAGGACATAGTCGACGTATTTACTGAGGCGTTATGAAAGCATGGGTCTTACGCTAAATATTAGTTAGACGAAGGTCCTACACCAGCCTGCCCTCGCCGCACAGCACTGCCCCCCAGTCATCAAGATCCACAGCGTGGCCCTGGACAACGTGGACCATTTCCCCTATCTCGTGAGCCTCCTTTCAACAAGAGCAGGCGTTGATGATGAGATCCAACACCGCCTCCAGCGCGCCAGTGCAGCCTTCGGCCATCTGAGGAAAAGAGTGTTTGAAGATCAGTCTCTCAAAACTGTCACCAAGCTCATGGTCTACAGGGCCGTAGTAATACCCGCCCTCCTGTATGGCTCAGAGACGTGGACCATGTACAGTAGACACCTCAAGTCGCTGGAGAAATACCACCAACGATGTCTCCGCAAGATCCTACAAATCCCCTGGGAGGACAGACGCACCAACATTAGTGTCCTTGTCCAGCCCAACATCCCCAGCATTGAAGCACTGACCACACTTGATCAGCTCCGCTGGGCAGGCCACATAGTTCGCATGCCAGACATGAGACTCCCAAAGCAAGCGCTCTACTCGGAACTCGTCCACGGCAAACGAGCCACAGGTGGGCAGAGGAAACGTTACAAGGGCACCCTCAAAACCTCCCTGATAAAGTGCAACATCCCCACCGACACCTGGGAGTCCTTGGCATAGACCGCCCTAAGTGGAGGAAGTGCATTCAGGAGGGCGCTGAGCTCCTCGAGTATCGTCGCCGAGACCATGCAGAAATCAAGCGCAGGCAGCGGAAAGAGCGGCAAACCAGGCTCCCTGCCCACCCTTTCCCTCAACGACTATCTGTCCCACCTGTGACAGAAACTGTGGTTCTCGTATTGGACTGTTCAGCCACCTAAGAACTCATGCTAAGAGTGGAAGCAAGTCTTCCTCGATCCCGAGGGACTGCCTATGATAATGATGATGATGGTGATGATGGGTGAGCGTGACTTGGTGCCAGTTAGGACACGTGCTGCCGAGTTTTGGATCACCTCTGGTTTACGTAGGGTAGAATGTGGGAGGCCAGCCAGGAGTGCATTGGAATAGTCAAGTCTAGAGGTAACAAAGGCACGGATGAGGGCTTCAGCAGCAGATGAGCTGAGGCAAGGGCAGAGACGGGCGATGTTACGGAGGTGGAAATAGGCGGTCTTAGTTATGCTGCAGATATGTGGTCGAAAGTTCATTTCAGGATCAAATATGACACCAAGGTTGCGAACAGTGTGGTTCAGCCTCAGACAGAAATTGGGGAGAGGGATGGAGTCAGTGTCTAGGGAACGGAGTTTGTGGCAGGGACCGAAAAACAATGGCTTCAACTGGAGAAAGTTTCTGCTCATCCAGAACTGGATGTCGAACAAGCAGTCTGACAATTTAGGGACCGTGGAGGGGTTGAGAGAGGTGGTAGTGAGGTAGAGCTGGGTGTCATCAGTGTACATGTGGAAACTGACGCTGTGGTTCTGGATGATGTCACAAGGGTCAACATATAGATGAGAACTAGGAGGGGGCCAAGGATAGATCCTTGGGGGACACCAGAGGTAACGATGCGGGAAGAGAAGCTGTTGCAGGCGATTCTCTAGCTATGATTAGATAGATAAGAATGGAACCAGGCAAGTGCAGTCCTACCCAGCTGGACGACGGTGGAGAGGCATTGGAGAAGGAGAGTGGTCAACCGTGTCAAAGGCTGCAGACAAGTCGAGAAGGACGAGGAGGGATAGTTTGCCTTTGTCACAGTCACAAAGGATGTAATTTGTGACTTTGACAAGAGCCGTTTCAGTACTGTGGCAGGCACGGAAACCGGATTGGAGGGATTCAAACATGGAATTGCGGGAAAGATGGGCACGGATTTGGGAGGTGACAACACGTTCAAGGACTTTGGAGAGGAAAGGGAGGTTGGAGATGGGGCGGTAGTTTGCAAGGACGGAGGGATCGAGTGTTGATTTTTGAGGAGAGGTGCGATGATGGCAGATTTGAGAGAGAGAGGGACAGTACCTGAGGAGAGAGAACCGTTAACAATGTCAGCTAACATGGGAGCCAGAAAAAGAAGATGGGTGGTCAGCAGTTTGGTGGGAATAAGGTCAAGGGAGCAGGAAGTGGGTCTCAGACAGGAAGAGCTCAGAAAGGTCATGAGGGGAGATCGTAAAGAAGCTGGAGAAAGATGTGAGGTCAGGGTTAGGGCAGGAGGGATGCTTAGAGGAAGTTAGGCCCGGTGAGCTAGGGCAAGGAAAGAAAGAGGCAGAGGTGGCCAAACGGATGGTCTCAATCTTAAAGACAAAGAAGTCCATGAGCTCCTCACACTTATTGTCAGAGGTGAGGGATTTAAAATGGAGGAGGAGGGGGAGGCAAAGGTAGCGAGGTGGAGATTTTTAGAGAGTGAATTCCAGAGCTTCGGACTTCGGTACCTGAAGGCATGGCTGCCAATGGTGGAGCCATTGAAGTTGGGGCTGTGCAAGAGTCCAGAGATCTCAGATGGATGTGGGGCTGGAGGATATTACAGAGGTAGAGAGGGGCAGGGCCATGGAGGGATTTGAAAACAAGGGTGAGAATTTTAAAAAGAGGCTTGCCGGACCGGGAGCCAATGAGTCAGGAACCCTGCTGAGTTGTTATCAGCACAGCAATGCGACTGACCCTGCTGAATCGCCAGTGACCCTACAAGAAATGCTCGTGACCCTGCCGACCTGCTACCAACCCCACGAGTAGACCAGGATTGTGAGGTAACATTTACGACTGAAAATTACTGCAGGCCATATTACAGGTGGAACCTCCCTTATCTGGAACCCTCGGGACCTGACCTGTTCTGGATAAGAGATTTTTCCGGACGAGGGGTGGTCGCGTTAAATTGGATGTACAGGCACTGAGCAAGGGGATATCGGGGGCTGGCTGGCTTAGAGCTGGGAGTGCGGCAGAGAGATCATAGGGAGGGGTGGGTGGCGGTGGATCGTGGGGTCAGGCCAACGATTGCAGGAGTCGGCAGCGAAGAAGGACTTCAATTTGTTCATGTCGGAGTTCTGCGCATGCGCCACCTGGTGGCCGGGAATAAAGGAGTTCTGGATAAGGGAGTTCTGGATTAGGGAGGTTCAACCTGTATTATAATGGTGAGCTGAAGGAAGTTGGCGACACAATTATCATTATCATCATCATTATTATTATTAAGAAGTCCAAGAGAAGGTAACTGGCAAAGGAACTAGAGACGGCATGAAGAAACATTTTTTTTAGGCAGCGAGTTGTGATCTGGATCGCACGCCCTGAAAAGGCGGCGGGAGCAGATTCAATAGCAACTATCAAAAGAGAATCGGATAAATACTTACAGGGAAAACATTTACAGGGCTATGGGAAGAGGGTGAGGTCAATTGGATCGCTCGGCCAAAGAGCCGGCAGTGGTAAGATGGGCTGAATGGCCTCCTTGTGTGCTGTATCTCTTGATGGTTCTATAAGAAGGGTCAAAGTCCACAATGCTGCCAGGGATAGGAAAGAAGGCAAGGTATGTTGCGAAGCAATGGTTGGCTGACACCAGGCTTGAGGCTTTAATGATGGGTACGGTAGTGTACCGGTTATGTTACTGGACTAGTAATCCGGGACTGATCCTGGACTAATGATCCAATAGAACGCAAGTTCAAACCTCAACATATGACAGTTTGTGATCTTGAGTTAAAATATCTGGAAATAAAAAGTAAAAAGTGTCCATGAAGTTGTCAGATTGTCGTAAAAGCCCACCTGGTTCAGTTACGTTCTTCAGGGAGCCTGCCGTCCTTACCCGGTCTGGCCCATACGTGACTCCTGTCCAACACCAACGTGGTTGGCTCTTAACTGCCCTCTGAAGTGGCCTCACAAGCCATTCAGTTGCAACTAGGGATTGACGATAAATGCCAGCTTTTCCAGCGATGACCGCATCCCGAGAAACTATTAAAAAATATATATAGAGCTTGTTGGAGAAAAGGCTGAGGGAGGTAAGTAAATAAGGCGCACCACATTGCCACACTGCTTAGTGTCAGCCACATGGAGTGCAATTTTAACCCTGGAAACAGCTGGGTTTGGGTCAGACAGGATGTTCACATTTTTAAAATCTCAAACCCGAACCCAAGCCACCTCGAACCCACCCACCTCCGGATTTAATGGGGGCGGGATGGGGGTGGGGTTGCGGGAATCCAACCCCTACCCCGGAGGTGGGCCGCTCACTTAAATATTTGAATGAGAATGCAAGCCTTAGATTTTATCTCTCTTCCAGCTTTAATGTTGGCGACGACTGCTGTGGTGGAAGAGCTAAATGCTTTTCCAGCACTGCTTGTGGCCAGGACGAGTAGGTAGGAGTGCTTCCCCCGCCCCCACCCCACCCCCGGCCCCTCACGCTTACCTGCCCCTCTTCCCGCGATTGGACACCCGCTCCCGTGATTGGATGCCCCCCACAATTGGAGCACCCCCATGATCAGACCCCCTCTCACAATGGAACCGCTCTCTTGATCAGACCACCTCCCCCCTCCCCCCCCCCCGTGATCGGAACTCTTCCCTGTGATCGAACACCACCCACACCCCTCGTGATCGCCCACCCCTCCCGCGTTCGAACACAGCTCCACGATCGCCGCCTCCCATGATCAACCCCCTCCCCCGCCCGTGATTGGAAACCCCCACGATCTGAAACCCCCCGCAATCATACCCACCCTGCAATTGGGCGCCCCCACCCCCCCTCCCCACCTGCGTTCAGTCACAACGTTCACGATCGAACCACCTTGCGATCGGTCACACCCGCGATTGAATCCCCTGTTCATGATCGGAAACACCCCTCCGATCGGAGCCCACCCCTCCTCCCGCCCCTCCCCCCGCAATCAAACTCCCCCTTGCGATCACCGCCCCTCCATCGTACCCACATCGTTCGGCGAACAACTCCCTCCGGTTAGAAATCCCGCCCCAGTAAATATCAGGACCACAGTGTCAGCCGTGACTCAGTGGGTAGCACTCTCTCGCCTCTGAGTCAGAAGATTGTGGGTTCCAGTCCCACTCCACAGACTTGAGCACAAAAATCTAGGCTGACGCTCCAGTGCAGTGCTGAGGGAGCGCTGCACTGTCGGAGATGCCGTCTTTCAAATGAGACGTGAAACCGAAGCCCCGTCTTCCCTCTCAAGTGGACGTAAAAGAACCCATTGCACCATTTGAATAAAAGCAGGGGAATTATCCCCGGTGTCCTCAACCAACACCACTAAAACAACATGTTATCTGGTATTATCCCGTTGCAGTTTGCGGGGGCTTGCTGTGTGAGAATTGGCTGCCGCGTTTCCTACCTCACAACAGTGAGTCCACTTCAAAAAGTAGATAATTGGCTGTAAAGTGCTTTGGGATGCCATGAAAGGTGCTATAGAAATGCAAGTTCTGCTGCTGATGCACTCGCAGGTTGGGAGGCATCTCTGGACCCATGCACCCCCCAGTGTGACTTGCAGCAAAGCGGGCTCGGCATGAGCTCGGTTCCGGCTGATCTTCATAGCGGGCTTGCTGCAGGTGCCCCCTGGCTGACCTTTGCTGCCTTGGCAACGGTGCAGAGCACAGGTGCCAACTCTTTATCCGGGAAGAGGCCCGAGAGTGAGGAGAAGCTAAGGGGGCTGATTGCACGGCCCGCATGACTGCATTGTGATGAAGCAGTGCCGTGCCGTGCCGAGTATCAGCCTCGCCGGCCCGTCGGAAGAGGCTTCAATCCGAGCTGAGGCCCCGGCCAGCGTGCGTTGTCATAGCGACGGGCCGGGTATGAATAGTTATCTGGCCTAGTTACACCAGCAATCAGCATCCAAGGCCTAATTTGAAATGAAAGCAGAAAGTGCTGGAAATTCACAGCGGGTTGAATCAGCATTTGAAACAAGAGAAAGAGAGATTACTGCTTCTGATGGAACGCTCCACGTGCTCTGACAGAGGACCACGCCCCACACAGTCTCACCTCTCCACTCCTTTCTGGGCTTGACCGCACAATTGCATCGCTCGCACTTTTATTTTCCTCTCTTTCTCACTCTCTCTCTCTCTCTCTCTCTCTCGGCTTATTTTCTTCTCTTCTTGATTTAAACCCCCCAAAAAACAAAAGAAATGTGTTCCGTGCGCCCCTGTTCCTGCATCAGGTTCATTCAGGTGCTGGGAAAACAGGGCACAAGGATTTAACTACAGATCCCCAACCCCTTCCCCCGGCCCCCCCCCCACCTCACATCTTTAACAGAAATAGGGCCGAAATTGGAGAGAGGAAGGAAAAGAGGAAAAAAGGAAAGATGGAAGGAAAAAAGAAAGAAGGAAGGAAGAACTTGTATTTATAAATCCATTTTTACGATCTCAGGACATCTCAAAACGCTTCACAGCCAATGAAGTACGTTGTAAAGTGTAGTCACTGTTGTCATGTATTATTGGACGATTGGTTTAAAACATTTGAATGACACTCAACTGTCTGCTCCCTGAACTGTGACATCAACCTATTTACTTTAAACAAGTAAATGTCCTGTTGTGTAGATTAGGTCTGGTTGCTGACTATATGTTTATGTATATATATAAAGTTGAGGGAGAGAGACTTCAGAAACTCCCCACAGAGCCAACACCTGTAACCTGACAGCTGATAGCCCAGTTGCCCCGGCTGAGAAATGTTAACACACCAGTGCGGCCAGAAATGTTGACAACAGCTCATAATGTACCACAATTGGAAACTCGCGGGTGCATTTTCATCTTTGGCGTATCTGCTGCTCAGCTTCAGTCCCGGAATTCCTGATATGTGCTTCTCTAAACTCTGTACTCCTCTAAACTCAGTGCCGGGAGTGAGACTCTGCCGGGAGTGAAGGGCTGCTGGGAGTGAAGGGCTGCTGGGACTGACGATCTGCCGGGAGTGAGACTCTGCCGGGAGTGAAGGGCTGCTGGGAGTGAAGGGCTGCTGGGACTGACGATCTGCTGGGAGTGAGGATCTTCTGGGAGTGAGGGGCTGCTGAGTGTGAAGGGCTGCTGGGAGTGAGGATCTGCTGGGAGTGAAGGGCTGCTGGGAGTGAGGATCTGCTGGGAGTGAAGGGCTGCTGGGAGTGAGGATCTGCTGGGAGTAAGGGGCTGCTGGGAGTGAAGGGCTGCTGGGAGTGAAAGGCTGCTGGGAGTGAAGGTCTGCCGGGAGTGAAAGGCTGCTGGGAGTGAAGGTCTTCCGGGAGTGAAGGGCTGCTGGGAGTGAGGATCTGCTGGGAGTAAGGGGCTGCTGGGAGTGAGGGCTGCTGGGAGTGAAAGGCTGCTGGGAGTGAAGGTCTGCCGGGAGTGAAAGGCTGCTGGGAGTGAAGGTCTTCCGGGAGTGAAGTGCTGCTGGGAGTGAGAATCTCTGGGAGTGAAGGGCTGCTGGGAGTGAGGGTCTGCTAGGAGTGAGGGTCTGCTGGAATCGACACTCTGCGAGGAGAGCTAAGGATGAAAATTTACTGTTGGATGAAGTATAGAATTTAATTCTAACAGAGAGCAGGTGGGACGGGCCTTGTTGTAAAAGTCAACCCCTCCAGTAAAGGATGTCCTTCCCACCCATGACTTATTTTAATTTCGGTGATGATATTTACGTTTTATGTTTCTAATACTGGCTCAGTTTCATTTCTAGGAGTGGTTTTCTATTTAATTCTGTCCTTTTAAATCTCTTCTGCGCTCTCCAGCCATGTCCTAACTGTGCAAGTAATCAGATCATGGTCGACCATGAGACAAGGCGCACAGATACTGTGAGGAATAGAGGCTCGACTTTTCTCAGGTATTCATATCTCCTGCTCATATCAACAACAACTCATGATCCAAACAGTGGTTTGGCTAGGATAGACTGGCGAATAATACTTAAAGGGTGGACGGTGGCTAGGCAATGGCAGATATTTAAAGATCAGGTGGATGAATTACAACTATTTTTCATCCCTGTCTGGCGTAAAAATAAAACAGGCAAAGTGGCTCAACCGTGGCTAACAAGGGAAATTAGGGATAGTGTTAAATCCAAGGAAGAGGCATATAAATTGGCCAGAAAAAGCAGCAAACCTGAGGACTGGGAGAAATTTAGAATTCAGCAGAGGAGGACAATGGGTTTAATTTGGAGGGGGGAAATAGATTTGAGAGTAAGCTTGCTGGGAACATAAAAACTGACTGCAAAAGCTTTTATAGATATGTGAAGAGAAAAAGATTAGTGAAGACTGATGTAGGCCCCTTGCAGTCAGAATCAGATGAATTCATAATGGGGAACAAGGAAATGGCAGACCAATTGAACAAATACTTTGGTTCTGTCTTCACTAAGGAAGACACGAATAACCTCCTGAAAATACTAGGGGACCGAGGGTCTAGTGGGAAGGAGGAACTGAGGGAAATCCTTATTAATCAGGAAATGGTGTGAGGGAAACTGATGGCACTGAATGCCAATAAATCCCCAGGGCCTGATAGTCTGCATCCCAGAGTACTTAAGGAAATGGCCCTAGAAATAGTAGATGCATTGGTGATCATTTTCCAAAATTCCATGGACTCTGGATCAGTGCCTATGGATTGGAGGGTAACTAATGTAACCCCATTTTTTAAAAAAGGAGGGAGAGAGAAAATAGGGAATTATAGACCGGTTAGCCTCACATCGGTGGTGGGGAAAATGCTGGAATCAATTATTAAAGATGTAATAGCAGCGCATTTGGAAAGCAGTGGCAGGATCAGTCCAAGTCAGTATGGATTTATGAAAGGGAAATCATGCTTGACAAATCTTCCAGAATTTTTTGGGGATGTAACTAGTAGAGTGGATAAGGGAGAACCAGTGGATGTGGTGTATTTAGACTTTCAAAAGGCTTTTGACAAGGAGCCACACAAGAGATTGGTGTGTAAAATTAAAGCACATGGTATTGGGGGTAATGTATTGACGTGGATAGAGAACTGGTTGGCAGACAGGAAGCAAAGAGTAGGAATAAACAGGTCTTTTTCAGAATGGCAGGCAGTGACTAGTGGGGTGCCGCAGGGCTCAGTGCTGGGACCTCAGTTATTTACAATATACATTAATGATTTAGATGAAGGAATTGAATGTAATATCTCCAAGTTTGCAGATGACACTAAGTTGGGTGGCAATGAGAGCTGTGAGAAGGATTCTAAGAGGCTGCAGGGTGACTTGGTGAATGGGAAGATGCATGGCAGATGCAGTATAATGTGGATAAATGTGAAGTTATCCACTTTGGTGGCAAATTCAGGAAGGCAGATTATTATCTGAATGGTGACAGATTAGTAAAAGGGGAGGTGCAACGAGGCCTGGGTGTCATGGTACATCAGTCATTGAAGGTAGGCATTTAGGTACAGCAGGCAGTAAAGAAAGCAAATGGCATGCTGGCCTTCAGAGCGAGAGGATTTGAGTATAGGAGCAGGGAGGTCTTACTGCAGTTGTACAGGGCCTTGGTGAGCCCACACCTTGAGTATTGTGTTCAGTTTTGGTCTCCTAATCTGAGGAAGGACGTGCTTGCTGTTGAGGGAGTGCAGCAAAGGTTCACCAGACTGATTCCCGGGATGGCAGGACTGACATATGAAGAAAGACAGGATCGGCTAGGCTTATACTCACTGGAATTTAGAGGAATGAGAGGGGATCTCATAGAAACATATAAAATTATGACGGGACCGAGATGAGGAGAAACCTTTTCACCCAGAGAGTGGTGAACCTGTGGAATTCTCTACCACAGAAAGTTCTTGAGTCCAGTTCGTTGGATATATTCAAGAGGGAGTTAGATGTGGCCCTTACGGCTAAAGGGATCAAGAGGTATGGCGAGAAAGCAGGAATGGGGTACTGAAGTTGCATGATCAGTCATGATCATATTGAATGGCGGTGCAGGCTCGAAGGGCCTAATGGCTTGCTCCTGCACCTATTTTCTATGTTTCTATGTTTCTAAAACAGCTAAATTCCAGAGGTGAGGTGAGAGTGACTGATGCCCAGTTTGGGTTCTGCCAGGACCACTCGGCTCCAGACCTCATTACAGCCTTAGTCCAAACATGGACAAAAGAGCTGAATTCCAGAGGTGAGGTGAGAGTGACTGCCCTTGACATCAAGGCAGCATTTGACCGAGTGTGGCATCAAGGAGCCGCAATAAAACTGGTAAATGGGAATCAGGGGTAAAATTCTCCACTGGCTGGAGTCTTAGCTAGCACAAAGGAAGATGGTTGTGGTTGTTGGGGGTCAATCATCCCAGCTCCAGAACATCACTGCAGGAGTTCCTCAGGGCAGTGTCCTAGGCCCAACCATCTTCAGCTGCTTCATTAATGACCTTCCCTCCATTATGTCAGAAATGGGGATGTTCGCTGATGACTGCACCGTGATCAGTTCCATTCGCAACTCCTCAGAAAATGGAGCAGTGCATGATTGCATGCAACAAGACCTGGACGATATTCTGGGTTTGGGCTTAAAAATGGCAAGTAACATTTGTGCCACACAAG
The DNA here is from genome assembly GCF_044704955.1 of Pristiophorus japonicus. Taxonomy (NCBI): domain Eukaryota; kingdom Metazoa; phylum Chordata; class Chondrichthyes; family Pristiophoridae; genus Pristiophorus; species Pristiophorus japonicus. The sequence goes on along the minus strand of NC_091981.1, from coordinate 278,805,857 downwards.
TGCCAGGCAATGACTATCTCCAACAAGCGAGAGTCTAACCACCTCCCCTTAACATTCAACGGTATTACATCACCGAATCCCCCACCATCAATATCCTGGTGGTCACCATCGGCCAGAAACTTAACTGGACCAGCCACATAAATACTGTGGCTATAAGAGCAGGTCAGAGGCTAGGTATTTTACGACGAGTGTCTCACTTCCTGACCCGCCAAAGCCTTTCCACCATCTACAAGGCACAAGTCAGGAGTGTGATGGAATATTCTCCACTTGCCTGGATAAGTGCAGCTCCAGCAACACTCAAGAAGTTCGACAAACAGCCCGTTTGATTGGCACCCCATCCACCACCTTCAACATTCACTCCCTCCACCACCAGTGCACCGTGGCTGTCGTGTGTACCATCTAAGGATGGACTGCAGCAACTTGCCAGAGTTTCTTCGGCTGCACCTCCCAAACCCGCGACCTCTACCGCCTAGAAGGACAAGGGCAGCAGACGCATGGGCACACCACCATCTCCACATTTCCCTCCAAGTCACACACCATCCTGACTTGGAAGCATATCGCCCTTCATCGTCGCTGGATCAAAATCCTGGAATTGCAGCCCTAACAGTACTGTGGTAGTTCCTTCACCATGCTGCTCCCAGGCCGCTGGGGCAGGTCCGGGCTGTAAAAGGAGCGGTGAGCAGCGGCCTGGGAGCAGCGTGGAGGCATACTACTTCAGGGAGCAGCGCGAGCTGCGAGGGCAGCGAAGAGTGACGTCATCAAGGTCCAGATCGGTGATTGGAGTGTGGGCAGATACAGCAGGAGCGGCGAGGTCGGGGCGAAGGAGCGGCGAGAGACTGTGGAGGGACATGTTCGGGGCCCAGGGGAGGCGTGAGTTCGGGGCCAGGGGCCCAGGGGCAGCACGGGCCAGCCCACACTGTGATATGCGTGCGCACTAGGTCCGTGCAGCAGAGCTGGTCTCCAGTCGTCTTGGGTAATCCTTGTCACTGGACCAAGACCTAGCTGTGTTAAGCCCGTGTGGTGGCTGGTGTGCAACGGCCACCACATGTTAAAAACATCCAAGCACGGACATCTTCCACCCTTCAAGATGTAGTTCAGGATCTGGAATTTTAGGTCCTCATTGGAACACCTGTGAACGTATCCTTTTTTGGCGTGGAAGCAAGTCAACCTCATTTCGAAGGACCGCCTATGATGAGGATGATGATGAGTACCTTCACCGCATGGATTGCAGCGGTTCAAGAACCACCACCTTTTCAAGGGCAATTAGGGATGGGCAATAAAGGCTGGCCTTACCGGTGACGCCCACCTCCAATGAATGAATAAATAAAACTTCAGAGATCAGGCTCAACTATGTGTGATCAGAGCCAAGGTGTCATGTATACCAGTAGGACACTGCCAAAGGGCATTGGGTCCTACAGGGACCATGCTGATGCCAATGGAATCCCCCTGTGGGAGACCCCCAGGTCCAGCAGGCTACCTGACCATGTAGCCTGGACCTTTGGAATGAATGTGATGCCCCTTGCAGGACACATACACAGGCAGTGGGAGCAGACCCACTACAGGGACAGTGGTCAATGGGCAGCCCAACCACCACCAATGGCAACCTGCACCAGACCAGCCCTACAGCCCCTGGCCACCAGGGCCAACACCAGGAGCATGAGGCCAATACCCTCCAGCTTCCCTGGCAAACCCTGGGATGACCTGACCCTCATCCCAATTGGTGGACAAGGAGCCCACCCAGTCTTGTGGCCCTGCCTACCACCCCACAACTACCCACATCACAGAGTATACACACCACCCACTGCTGCCGTGGCTACCTCCCCGAGGGATCCCACAACAGTGACACCCACTTGGTTTGTGTGTGAGGGAGGGGAAACGTACGAGGCCAGCCTCAAGCACAGGGGTCACACCTGGCAACCACACAACCCTCACCACAACCTCCCATAGCCCACCACTGATCACCTCCCCTGGTCATGACAACGAGGATATGAAAAATGCTCAGGGGGGGGGGGGTATTGTTGTGTATGCATGCCTGTTTATTGTGTGATGTCTGTCACACTGTATGCAACATTGAATGTACCCTTGTACTGTATGCACCTTACCGGTGCACTAGAGGGTGCTGTTGCTGGAGACCCAGGGGTTGCCTGCACACGGCAGGTAACCCAGTATAAAAAGGAACACACAGCTTGTTGTCGGCACTCAGGAACTGCTAATAAAAGACTGCAGATCTGCAGAGTTTAAGCACCATACCCTGCCTCGTGGAGTCTTACTAAAGGTGGCTACATACACTACAGTTGCGCTTACTGAAAGTGACTGCACCGGATTTAGCATCGATAGAAGTTTCACTCCAGAATGATTTGCTACTTTTATATACGAGGTCTTTATACTTATCGCTGTCCTTGGGGCTGCAACGCAGTTTTTTTTCGCCCAGAATACAGTCGGCCGAAGGGTTCCGAAATCCAGAAATACTCGAACCTCGGCCCGGGAATTTCCAGATTCGGGATTTCGGAAAGATTCCGAAATCCGGAAATACCGAAATCCAGAAAGTCCTCTGTTCCGAGGTTTCTGGATTTCGGAGGTCGAACCTGTACTATCAACATTCTCCTCTTGGTTGTTCAAGATGTATTCCTCAGGTAGTGAACTTTTCAGCCTTCTCAGTTATTTGTCAAACTGACAAGCTATGATTGCAACTGTTCTTAGATTACTTGCTCATCAAACTTTTAAGTGCTTCACTCAGCTTTTGAAGTGCATCATGATGCAAAGTTGTCTTTATCTCTCCAAACTGTACAGGGGACAAATAGGGCAGGTCCCTGTATAATGCCCCATTTTTCTCGAATCTTGTTTTTAAACTTTCAATAGTTGCATCTAATATCTTGTTCGGCACACCTACTTAAAAGTCTTTAAAACACCAACAATCGGTTCTTCAGATGCGACTTCTCCAGGCATCCTTTTTCTCTGCCGTAGTCTTTTCTCTGGGTAAAATCATAGAATCATAGAAAGTTACAGCACGGAAGGAGGCCATTTCGGCCCATCGTGTCCGCGCCGGCCGACCAAGAGCTATCCATCCAACCTAATCCCACTTTATAGCTCTTGGTCCATATCCCTGTAGGTTACGGCACTTTGAGTGCACATCCAAGTATTTTTTAAATGCGGTGAGGGTTTCTGCCTCTACCAACCTTTCAAGCAGTGAGTTCCAGACCCCCATAATTTCCCCTCATGTCTCCTCTGAACCTCTACCCAATTACTTTAAATCGATGCCCCCTAGTTGTTGACTCCTCTGCCAAGAGAAACAGGTCCTTCCTATCCACTCTATAATTTTATACACCTCAATCAGGTCTCCCCTCAGCCTCCTCTGTTCCAAAGAAAACAGACCCAGCATCTCCAATCTTTCCTCATAACCAAAATTCTCCAGTTCGGGCAACATTCTTGTAAATCTCCTCTGCACCCTTTCCAGTGCAATTGCATCTTTCCTGTAATGTGGTGACCAGAACTGCACACAGTACTCCAGCTTGCGGTCTAACCAGTGTTTTATACAGTTCAAGCATAACCTCCTTGCTCTTGTATTCCATGCCTCGACTTATAAAGGCAAGTATTCCATATGCCTTCTTAACCACCTTATCTACCTGGCCTGCTACCTTCAGGGATCTGTGGACCTACACTCCAAGGTCCCTTTGTTCCTCTACACCTTTCAGTGTCCTACCATTTAATGTGTATTCCCTTGCCTTGTTAGACCTCCTCAAATGCATTACCTCACACTTATCCGGATTGAATTGCATTTGCCACTGATCTGCCCACCTGACCAGTACATTAATATCTTCCTACAGTCCGCAGCTTCCTTATTCATTATCAACCACACAGCCTAGTTTAGTGTCATCTGCAAACTTCTTAATCATACCCCCAATATTCAAGTCCAAGTCATTGATGTATACCACAAAAAGCAAGGGACCCAGTACTGAGCCCTGCGGAACCCCACTGGATACAGCCTTCCAGTCACAAAAACACCCATCAACCATTAACCTTTGCTTCCTGCCTCTGAGCCAATTTTGGATACAACTTGCCACTTTGCCCTGGATCTCATGGGCTATTACTTTCGTGACCAGTCTGCCATGTGGGACCTTATCGAAAGCTTTGCTAAAATCCATATACACTACATCATACAAACTGTCCTCATCGACCCTCCTGGTTACCTCCTCGAAAAATTCAATCAAGTTAGTCAGACACGACCTCCCCTTGACAAATCCATGCTGACTGCCCTTGATTAATCCATGTCTTTCCAAATGAAGATTTATCCTGTCCCTCAGGATTTTTCCAATAATTTTCCCACCACTGAGTTTAGGCTGACTGGCCTGTAATTACTCGGTCTATCCCTTTCTCCCTTTTTAACCAAAGGTACAACATTAGCAGTGCTCTGGCACCGCACCTGGATAACAATACTTTTTTTGTGGGCTTTGCTTCTCAAGTCTATATGTTGCCTAATCAATGAAATCAGTAGCTCTAGTTTTTGCCCCTTCAATGACCCGCTGTATTTTTCCAACTGATGAGAGTACCCATCACCAACTGATGTGCTTTTAGCAGATCTATCCCTACTGTTTGCAGATATTTAGATAAAGGTGCTATTAATTTAAAGATCCTTGAATAAATGTATGCCATCATGATTATTTCATATTTTAGAAGTGCATCTTTGTGAGATCTAGCTTTTGCTCGCAATTAAGATGAGTTTATTTTTCTGATTCTTCAATCGTGTTGAGAGAGAGAATCACATCAAGGTACATGGAACCTGTGGGTTTTCCAATAAACCAAATATTTTAGTCAGTGCTGCATCCTTCATCCGCCAACGTGTTTGTTGTGTCTTGAATAAAGAGTCAGACTAGATACTGCAAGCTCAAAGTAAGGTGTGACCGTAGTACTTTATTGCCGATCTCGGAGTGCCTCTCCAGCCTGTGAGGCCTCCTTATATACAGGTGCTCCCAAGGGATTGTGGGATCCCTTGGGACTCCAGGGGATAAGCCCTCTGGTGGTTACACATGGTAATTACAGGTTTACATACATAACAACACTCCCCCACCCCCAAAGTCAATAGAGTAACCCCACCCCCAAAGTCAATAGAGTAACTATTTACAATGTGAGTCGATCTGGGGCCATCCTTTCCCTGGTTGATCGTCTCAGTGCAAATGCTGGAGTTGGTGAGTCATTTGTTGGGCCTTAGCTGGGCTGCTGCACAGCTGGCCTTGCTGGACTGCTGGGGATGGTGAGCCTTGCTGGGCTGCTGCGGGTGATGGGTTCTGCTTCGTAGTCAACCGCTGGGTCGGTTGCCACTTGTGTGTGTGTGTTGGAGGGTCGAAAAAGGTAGAGTCTATTGTGGGTTGTTCTGGATAGTGCGTAAATCTCAGTTTGGTTTGGTCCAAGTGTTTTCTGCAGGTGAGTCCATTTGCGAGTTTGACCACAAACACCCTACTCCCCTCTTTGGCCAAAACAGTGCCAGCAATCCACTTGGGACCTTGTCCATAGTTCAACATAAATACAGGATCATTTACTTCAATTACGCGTGACATATTTGCGTGATCATGATATGTATTCTGGTGAAGCTGCCTGCTCTCTACCTGTTCGTGTAGATCAGGCTGGGCTAACGAGAGCCTTGTTTTAAGTGCCCTTTTCATGAGCAGTTCAGCGGTTGGGACCCAGGTGAGCGAGTGGAGTTTTGTGCAGTAACTAAGCAGGACTCAGGATAAGCGAGTCTGCAGTGAGCCTTCAGTTACCCTTTACAAGCTCTGCTTGATTGTTTGAACTGCTCGTTCTGCCTGACCATTGGACGCTGGCTTAAACGGGGCAGACGTGACATGTTTGACTCCATTGCGGGTCATGAATTCCTTGAATTCAGCACTGGTAAAGCACGGCCCACTGTCACTTACAAGGACATCAGGCAGGCCGTACGTGGCAAACATGGCCCGTAGGCTTTCAATGGTGGCAGCGGACGTGCTTGCCGACATTATCACACATTCAATCCATTTGGAGTATGCATCTACAACCACTAAAAACATTTTTCCCAAGAATGGGCCTGCATAGTCGACATGAACCCTAGACCACAGTTTGGAGGGCCAAGAGCATAAACTTAGTGGCGCCTCCCTGGGTGCATTGCTTAACTGTGAACATGTACTACATTTGTGCACACAGGACTCAAAGTCTGCATCGATACCGGGCCATCACACGTGGGATCTGGCGATCGCTTTCATCATTACAGTGCCTGGGAGGGTACTGTGGAGATCACTAATGAGTGTCCATGCCCTTTTTTTGGCACAGCTATCCGATTACCCCATAGGAGGCAGTCTGCCTGAATAGACATTTCAACTTTGCGCTGCTGGTACGGCTTTATTTCTTCCTGCATTTCTAACGGGACACTAGACCAACTCCCGTGGAGCACACAGTTTTTTACTAAGGATGGTAAGGGGTCCTGGCTCATCCAGGTTCTAATCTGTCGGGGTGTAACAGGTGATTGCTCATGCTCGAATGCTTCCATTACCATAACTAAATCTGCAGGCTGTGCCATCTCCACCCCGTGGTGGGCAATGGCAGCCTACTGAGAGCATCGGCACAGTTCTCGGTGCCTGGCCTGTGGCAGATGGTATAGTTATACACTGATAGCGCGAGTACCCACCTTTGTACATGGGCCGATGCATTCGTATTTATCCCCTTATTTTCAGAAAAGAGGGATACAAGTGGCTTATGGTCAGTTTCCAATTCAAATTTGAGCCCGAACAGATCTTGATGCATTTTCTTTACCCCGTAAACACACGTTAACGCTTCTTTTTCTATTATACTGTAGGTCCTCTCGGCCTTGGACAGACTTCTGGATGCATAAGCAACCAGTTGCAATTTCCCAAATTCATTAGCTTGTTGCAATACACACCCGATCCCGTACGATGACGCATCACATGCTAGTCCAAATGTTTACATGGATCGTACAACACAAGCAATTTGTTTGAACATAACAGCTTCCTAACTTTCTCAAAGGCATTTTCTTGGCTTTTACCCCATACCCATTCATCCCATAGAACTCAGATCTATACAGCACATACGCTGACAAGACCGGGTGTCAAACTTTGAAATTCTGGAGAGACACAATCAACTAGCATCGAGGTGATGATCATGCGAGCCCAGTTCCGGTGGGCTGGACATGTTATGGATGGATGAGTCAAGGATTCCTCGTCAGCTTCTTCACGGCGAGCTCTGTGAAGGTCGAAGACACCAGGGGCGTCCCCGCAAGCGCTACAAAGATTGCATCAAGGCTAACCTCCAGTACTGTGGCATCCGACCAAAGGACCTCGAGAATACAGCAGCTAATAAAATCCAGTGGCGAACCCTCATGAGGACTGCTTGCCAGACCTTCGAAGAAAGCCGATGTCAACGCCTGCGCGACACTAGAGATAAACGACATCAGGTGGCAGTACTGTCAGCATCAGGCACATCGAACTTCCCTTGTCCGTCGTGCAAGAGACTATGTGCATCCAGAATTGGCTTATACAGCCACTTGAAGACACATGCCATTGATGATTAGCACATTTACATCTTTGTTGGATATGACAGACTACCAAAGGATTCATCTCCTTTACGCAGTAAAGAGTGCAGGGGTTCTAACAATGTGCTAAGATCTGGTAAGAAGTTACCAAAATAGTTCAGGCTTCCTAAAAACGACCGCAGCTCCATCACGTTCTGTGGTCTCAGTGCGTTCTTGATTGCCTCTCTCTTCGAATCGGTGGGCCTGATGCCATCCGCCGCGATTCTTCTTCCCAGGAACTCCACTTCAGGTGCCAGGAAAACGCACTTCGAGCGTTTTAGCCTGTGCCCCACATGATTAAGCCCACTAAGAACCTCCTCCAGGTTCTGCAGGTACTCGACGGTGTCCCGACCTGTAACCAAGATGTCCTGGAAGACCACAGTGCGCGGGACCGACTTCAGTAAGCGTTCCATGTTTCTCTGGAATATCGCCGCGGCCGATCGAATCCCAAATGGGCATCTGTTGTAAACGAAAAGACCTTTGTACGTGTTGATGCAGGTGAGGCCTTTCGAAGATTCTTCCAGCTCCTGCGTCATATAGGCCGAAGTCAAATCCAGCTTCATGAACGTTTTCCCTCCCACCAGAGTCGCAAATAAGTCGTCTGTCTTTGGTAGCGGTTATTGATCCTGCAGCGAGAAACGATTGATAGTTACTTTGTAATCACCACAGATTCTGACGGTGCCGTCTCCCTTGAGGACTGGAACAATCGGACTGGCCCACTCATTGAATTCAATCGGCGAAATGATGCCCTCTCGTTGCAGCCTGTCCAGCTCGATCTCCACCCTCTCTCTCATCATGTAAGGTACCGCTCTCGCCTTGTGATGGATGGGTCGCGCCCCCGGAATCAAATGGATCTGCACTTTTGCTCCTTGGAACTTCCCGATGCCTAGTTAGAACAGTGAGAGGAACTTGCTTAGGACCTGGGTACATGAGGTGTCGTCGACGGACGAGAGTGCTCGGACGTCGTCCCAGTTCCAGCATATCTTTTCCAGCCAGCTCCTGCGGAACAGCGTGGGGCCATCGCCCGGTACCACCCAGAGTGGTAAATCGTGCACCACTCCATCGCAGGAGACCTTTATGGTAGCACTGCCGATTACGGGAATCAGTTTCTTTGTGTACGTTCTAAGTTTGGTACGAATGGGAGTCAAGATTGGCCTTGAAGCCTTGTGGCACCACAACTTATCGAAAGTCTTTTTACTCATTATGACTGGCTTGCACCCGTGTCCAGCTCCATGGACACCGGGAGTCCATTTAATTCAACCTTCAGCATTATCGGAGGACACTTTGTGGTAAATGCGTGCACCCCTTATACATCTGCCTCCTCGGTCTGAGGCTCTGGTTCGTCATGATCCACTGTGGATCTGTCCTCCTCTGCAACATGGTAGTTTGCAAGATTAGAAAGATTTGCAGCTCACCTGCACATATGTTGGAGGTGTCCCATTGTTCCACAGCCCTTGGAAATGTATCCTTTGAAGCGGCATGAATGGAATCGATGATCACCCCCGCAGCGCCAATAAGGTGTTAATTGCCTTGTATTCACCACCCTTGATGGCAGACTCTGAGTCATCTGCGGACGTGCAGCTGCAGGCGTGTAAGTCCTGCCCTGTACATTTCGATTCGAAAACAATGTTACTTTGTTCACAATACTTGCAACAGCACTCGTGTGCTGAGAAATTTGTTTGGTATTGTCACTGGTGGAGATAAACTCCTGGGCTATCGCTATGGCTTTAATCAAGGTTGGGGTCTCTACAGTCAAAAGTTTGTGAAGTATTACTTCATGGCCAATGCCTAGTACAAAGAAGTCTCTGAGCATAAGCTCCAAGTGTCCTTCAAATTCGCAATGTCCTGCCTTAGCTCGCCACTTCCTGGCCTTCAGACCTCTTGTATGTGTAGAACCGATACCTCGCTATCAGAACGCTTTCCTTCGGGTTTAGATGCTCCCGGACCAGTGTGCATAACTCATTGTACGACTTGTCTGTGGGTTTCGCTGGAGCGAGCAGATTTTTCATGAGGCCATACGTTGATGCCCCACAAACGGTGAGGAGGATCGCCCTATGTTTGGCAGCGTTCGCTTCTCCTTCCAGTTCATTGGCCACGAGGTATTGGTCAAGTCGCTCCACGAAGGTTTCCCAATCATCTCCCTCCGAAAATTTCTCCAGGATGCCCACAGTTCTCTGCGTTGTTAAGTTGGGGTTCGTCATCTGTATCTCATCGCCAGTTGTTATGTCTTGAATAAAGTGTCAGACTAGATACTGCAAGCTCAAAGTAAGTGTGACCGTAGTCCTTTATTGCAAATCTCAGAGCGCCTCTCCAGCCTGTGAGGCCTCCTTATATACAGGTGCTCCCAAGGGATTGTGGGATCCCTTGGGACACCAGGGGATAAGCTCTCTGGTGGTTAGACATGGTATTTACAGGTTTATATACATAACAGTGTTTCACCTGTGGTTTGTAGATGGTGTTGACTGGGTTTTTTGCTGATTTGATCCCATACATTCATTCTTTTACAAGATTCTCTTTAAAAAAAATACAGAAATCCCATTTAACAGAGAAGAATGATGTCGCAACAATGGGAAATGGTGTTGCATCACGAATTGCAAGCTTTAATATACGGCTACAACACCGGACATGAATTTGCCCTGGTGCTTCATTGTTTAGCCAAATTGAAAAAAACGCTGTATATTCCTTGCATATTTGCTGCTCCACTTGTGCATTAGCGATGCATTGAGTTGTGCTCAAGCTAATTTACCTTAGTGCTTTTTTCAAAAGTTTACGAAACCCTTTTCCTGTGGAATTTGTACAGTTGACAATAGCTAGCAACTTTTCCTGGATGCCTTTGTCCACATATCATATTATAACAGAGCAGCGTGGACAAAACCAAGGGAAGGCACAGCACGGGCCAATAACAAGGCTGTGAGGTAGTGAGGTTCACATTGCATACTATGAATTCTATGTAGAGAGAGGTCCTGTGGGAAGGAGGACAGTAGGGGTATGTTTGAGTCTGTGTGTATGTTTAGGCACATGCGGCGGAGTCCGGTCTCCAGTCGTCTTGGATCCCCTTGCCACTGGACCAAGACCTTGCTCCGTCAAGCCCGTGTGGTGGATGGTGTGCAACGACCACCCCACGTTAACATAGAAACATAGAAACATAGAAAATAGGTGCAGGAGTAGGCCATTCGGCCCTTCGAGCTAGCACCACCATTCAATATGATCATGGCTGATCATGCAACTTCAGTACCCCATTCCTGATTTCTCTCCATACCCCTTGATCCTTTTAGCCATAACGGCCACATCTAACTCCGTTTGAATATATCTAACGAACTGGCCTCAACAACTTTCTGTGGTAGAGAATTCCACATGCTCACAACTCTCTGAGTGAAGAAGTTTCTTTTCATCTCAGTCCCTAAATGGCTTACCCCTTATCCTTAGACTGTGACCCCTGGTTCTGGATTTCCCAAACATTGGGAACATTCTTCCTGCATCTAAACTGTCCAATCCCGTCAGAATTTTATATGTTTCTATGAGATCCCCTCTCATTCTTCTAAATTCCATTGAATATAAGCCTAGTCGATCCAGTCTTTCTTCATATGTCAGTCCTGTCACCCCGGGCATCAGTCTGGTGAACCTTCGCTGCACTCCCTCAATAGCAAGAGCGTCCTTCTTCAGATTAGGAGACCAAAACTGTACACAATATTCAAAGAGTGGCCTCACCAAGGCCCTGTACAACTGCAGTAAGACCTCCCTGCTCCTATACTCAAATCCTCTCGCTATGAAGGCTAACATGCCATTTGCCTTCTTCACCACCTGCTGTACCTGCATGCCAACTTTCAATAACTGATATACCATGACACTCAGGTCTCGTTGCACCTCACCTTTTACTAATCTGTCACCATTCAGATAATAATCTGCCTTCCTGTTTTTACCACCAAAGTGGATAACCTCACATTTATCTACATTATACTGCATCTGCCATATATTTACCCACTCACTTAACCTAGCCATTGAGTAGGCCCTTGGTTTGTTTTGGGTTCCCTAGTTTTCTGAAGGTCTGCATAATTTCCTTCCATAGTGTAAACATGGGGAAGACAATAGCCTGATAATGGCTGTGAGTTAGTCCCACAGTTTTCGAGCAAGTGCTCTCCCATTGGCTTGAAAGCCCCATGCTTCGGGCTAACTCTGTCCCACCATTGGCCCTCCGGTGTCCTCCCCCGTCCAATCACTGCTCTGCCAAGGTCAAACCGTCTCGGTTTCAATTCACAGCACAGACTGATCCCACAGCCCTTTTCCTTCTGGGTAAAATGAGGGGGTTTTCGTCCTCTCCTACATAATCCCCCATCTGACACAGTCAGACACCACTCGAGTGTGTCAAAGTTCAGGGTGCTGAGAAAACCCAAGGTCTCCCAAATTGCCCAACTTTCCCCAGTTTAACTCTAAACTGATCCCGTCGATATATATCGTAATTCCTTTTAACGCGGTACAAAACACAGAATCCAACAGGTTACAATATACGACAGCAATATACATATATGTACTTAAGGTGACAGCAGTAATTGTACATTAAGTCTCATTTCAGTCTTAACCGTAAAACAAAGAAACCTGCCCTGCAAACTCCCCAGGGGCCATGTATGAAATCGCAGTCATCCCTGGGAATAACAAAACCGCCTAAGTGTCGCGGTCAAGCTTTGTTTACAAGCCTTGAGTGTTTAGCAACAGCTCTCCTGTCTGTGTAGTAGCCTGAGGAACTGCTTTCTTTTTCTTTTTCTCCTGAGCTAACAGCTTGTAACTAGCAGATAAGCTACAATCAGGAGTTGGCCGATTACTAAGGCATGCGATCCCACCCGGATCCATGCAGGTATGTCTGCCCGTATCCCCAAATCCCACCATGCTGGGGGTTTAATCTGGGCAATCTCCCCTGCTAGAATTTCAGTTTTCTGCTCCATGGTGTAAAAATGTTTTTGAGACAAATCCACTGCCTGGAGGAGGGCTGTAAGTTTCTCAGGTAGTGGGGCAATGGGATAGCCAAAATGGGTGACATATTGTTGTAGGTGGCTGAGGTTGTTTTGTACCGTGAGATGAATCATGAAAGGTTCAGGGATGGGTGTGATTCTGGTGTGTGCCACTTGAACCTCTGCCTTGGGTTTAAAGCAAAAACTGCTGTACGGTATTGGACACCACCTTCCCGGTCCGTGTTCATACCATTGGGCACTTGTGGTTACACAATATGTCCCACCGCCTACATATGCTACCTGTAGAGGCATGTGGTTAGGGGCCATTACCTCCATTGTGCAATTGATAGGCTCTGCCCCAGCAGTGCTGAACCCGCATTGTGGCCTTGCAAAAGCATTCAAGTGCTGGGGGCACAGGATTACCTGTGCCCCCCTGCTCCGACAACCCGAGAGGTCTGTACCTGTCACAGTGTGTTCCCACATTGTGACATAAGGTGGGACCTCTTGGAATCGAACATGCACCCCTCCACGAATGACTCCCACATTCTCCACTCGGTACAAGGGTGCTGGTCGTGGGGACGCCCCCAGCACGGGCATCCTGACCACCACACCCATGATGGTATGATTTGACTTTCCACAGTCCACCGGTACCGGGTAGGCTTCCGACGCTACACGAAGTTGGCAAGGACTCAAAACATTATCATAAGGGTGCAGTGCTGCTAAGTGCTGGTTGCTGATCCAGGAGGGGACCTGTCCCTGTCTCAGATCCTCGAGGTTACTCCGTCCCTCTACCAGCAACCAGGCCCCATAGAGAACGCACAACTCATTTTGGGCGGCTTGATCGGAGGCGTTTCTATCCTCCCGAATCAAGGCGTTTACAGCCCTAGCCTGTGCCTCCAATTGAGAGATAATCTCCTTTAAGTGAACTGTCATTGCCACCTCTTCGTGGAGCGCGGATCCCACTACGGTATTCTCGTCCCCCAGGATTTTGCGCAGCTGATTCTTTAACCCATTTATCTGGAGGGCCAGCTGTATGTTATCCAAACTGTTTATGGCGGACGCCCCGATATTAAACCCCGTAAAAATGTCATTTAAAGTGCCACGCCTCTGCCTGCCCGGTTCGGCCCTATCCCACTGTTTATACAAGTCTGTCACTTTGACATCCCCGAAGTCCAGTTCATAGAACTTCCGGAACATCTCCCACAGCAGAGCCTGGTATAACAGCTCGGTTTCCCGGGGACACCACGTAGGTAGGCGGACTTCTGTCAGATTTAGCACCACTGATGCCACTGTGTAGTGTACCCCCTGATAAAGTAGTTTCTCGGTAGGGACCAACACTAAACCATTCCCCGGCCCCCTGGTTGTTGTCGGGCACTCGTGTGGGATGGTGGGCTTAGCCGTGGGTGGGGGTTTTCTTTCCCGAACTACAAATTCGGTGGCGTTTACTGGTACCCGGGGATTGGGGGTCACACACGCCTTCCCGCTGCGATCTCATACCACCCCATCCCCGACATCCTGCCACCATCTATAGAAAGCAATGGAGACCCCCTCTGAACACACGCGAGTGGATCCCCACATACACAAATAAATTCCTTGATCGTACGCCCACCATTTCTCCCAGCACACCGTTACCCCGCCAGATGACCCCATAGGTATCATTATCCAGACGTTCCCAGTCCGAATGTCGGTCTCCCATGTCCCTCTTGAGCTTTCTGAGCCACCACCACCATCCCAGAGGTATGTCCCCTTGGCAAGTTAGGCATACCTTCCTGCCTTCTGTCACTCTCACTCTGGAAGTGGCCACAGTGATCTCCGGGCAGGGGATGGAGGCCTCTCCTTAGGTAAAGTCCTTATGGTTGGAGTACTTGGTGGAGTTTGATCCCAACCACCCAGGCCATCTCCCCCCGTGGGAGTAGGTGACCCGGCCATCCGCCGCCGGAGTCCCTTCTCCTGTGGTCACTGTCGGCGCTCTGCCCCCGGAGCATCCGAAAACCAGGGAGTCCTCGGTATCCCCTCGGTGCTCGGTGTAGATCCTTAGTGATACCAGCATCACTAACGTCCAGTAGGGAGGTGTTGACATCTGAAAGGCAAGAAGAACATGGCCTTGCCTTGAGAGACCTCTCCAGGCTCGGCCCGCGTAACATGTTCCGAACATAAAATGCTGTACCCAACCGTCACTGCCTTACCTAAACACATATGCACACAACACAAAGTAACAAAACAGGAAGGGAAAATATATACACTGCCACCCGCCCCCGGGTGGCCAGGCTATATCCTGTCACTATACAGGCGTCGTCGACCACTCGGCTGACCGTACCCTGGGGACCAGGATGCCCTCCGCTGAGGGGCTTGTATAGTCCCCCTTAATGGGTCTGGTGCTGCCCTCCAAGGCCCTCCCGAGCCCCGGATAATCGGTGGGAGACCCTTGCGAGCGCAACAGAGCACCCTCCCTGTTGTCTTTCGCCTTCTCGGTCTGAGGCGGGGAGCTAAGTAAACAGGGGACCACGGCGCCCTGGGCTGTGGCACTCTGTCACTCCTCCTTACTGTCGGTGCAGAGTCCTACGTTATGGGCTGCAATGTTATCTCCTCCACCTCTTGGGCTAGCCCCAGCTGATCCACCATGGGAGGTTCAGCTTCCCCTTGGACCTTGCTAATGGTAGAGCCTTTCTCCTTACTTCTGTTAGTGGGCTGGGAACCTCTACCCAGTGGTGGGATAGCCTTACTGGAGCAGTAAACCATCCCTGGCTGTAGAGCTTCAGGGCCCGCTGCCTCCTCCGGAGCCTCCAAATCCACCGGGGCCTGTTCTTCCCCCAGTGCCTGATTCCCTTCCCTTGCTCGTCCCCTCTGTTTTTTACCTCTTTTGTGGTCAAACAATTTACACCAATTAATGTGATACCACTTCACGCGGCGAGGCAATTGAACCGCATAGACCATAGGGCTAGCCTTATCGACTATGCTGTATGGTCCCATATACAGTGGTTCAAATACCCCGACCCGGGCGAAGCTTCTCACCATCACCTGGTGGCCCACCTCCCAATCATGGTGACTACGGGGTTCCAGCAGCAGCCGATTGGCACAGTGCTGTTTACCCATGTTGTTGGCTGCCTGCCAGTGAATCTGTTGAAGCTGTTCAAACAGATTCCTGACGAAGCGGTCCTGGTTCACCTCTCGAAGCTGCCCTTCGGTGAGAACCGGCGCAAACACATGCACTGGGGTTCTCATGATCCGGCCCGTCATCAGCTCATGGAGTGAGTACCCTGTGCTCTTTGACTGACTGGCCCGGATTCCTATGAGGACCAATGGCAAGACCTCCACCCACTTGTTCGGTGAGTCTCCCGTCTCCTTGCGCAGCCTTTCCTTTAGGGTCCGGTTCAGGCATTCTACGGGGCTTGAGGACTGAGGGTTGGTGGTGACATGCCATTTGGCTCTTATCCCCAGCACCTTTAGGGTGGCCTGCATCACCTGGCCGGTGAAGTGGCTTCCCCAGTCGGACTCCACGATTTGAGGTAGACCCCACCGAGAGAACACCTCCCTCACCAGGATTTTTGCAGTCCCCACCGCGGTAGCTGTTCGGCAAGGGAAGGCTTCCACCCACTTGGAAAACACATCCACCAGGATGAGGCAGTATTTATAACCTCCCTGGGCGGCCGGTAGTGGTCCGATGTAGTTGATCTGGATCGACTGCCACGGTCCCTCTACCCACCTGACGTGTCCCATAGACACCTTCCTTTTCTGAGGGTCTGGGTTGTTTGCAGCGCAAACCAGACAGCCCGCACAGAAGTTGCAGACGTCTTCCCGGAGGCCTGGCCACCACCCTGCCTTTTCTATCCGTTGCCAGGTAGATTCCGGCCCAGGGTGTCCCGCACCTGGACCCTCATGGGCCAGCTGAAGGAATTCCCTCCGGTGTTGTGGCGGCACTACCCATTTGTCCCCTTTAAACAACATGCCTTCCCGCACAGCAATATCTACAGCACTGTATGGGCCCTTCGCCTTTTCCCCCCTTTTAATAGCAGCCAAGGCAGCCTTCAGGATCGGATCCTGCATCTGGACTACTTTAAGGTCCGGGGCCGCAGCCACCCCTACGCTCCCTTGTGTCCCTGGCTTGCTTCTTGCTGCTGCTATCCTGCCTACCTCATATGGGTCCCATGGGCGACCTGTATGAGCACCTTCCCTTGCCAGCAGGTCTGCCTGCTGGTTACCTTCCCCCCGTGGCTCAGTTTTGGAGTGGGCCTTTACCTTATGGATATATACATCCCCGGTTTCTCCCACTGCAGCCACGATCTTTTCTAGCAGGGGTTTGGTCACAAGGGGCTTCCCATCTTCAGAGATGTACCCCCGGCGTGACCAAATCACCAGATACTCTGTATACGAATTGCAAGTGAACATGCTGTCCGAGCAAATCGTGTATGAGATAGGGAATTTCTCGGGGTGTGTGACCACATACATCACCGCCGAGAGTTCCGCCTGCTGGGCGCTCAGGGTGCATGGGAGTTTAAGAGCCAAGGCAATCCCTGCCTTGGGATCCCAAACTCCGCAGCCCGTGAGTCTTGTACCCGCGGACACTGAACTGGAGCCATCAACGTAGATCTCGCGTAGTATCCCTGCCCGAAATCCAAAGTTGATGTCCCATACCCCCTCCACAGAGCATCTATGCGGCTGCCCTGGATAGATTAGATTTGCTGCGAGCCTGGGCTCGCAGAGGCCCTTGACCTTTAAAGTCATTTGGGACAGGAGGAGGGTCCAGCGAGTGATTCTAGCACTGCTCACTGTCCCGTCCTTAATCCTCCCGTCCAACAGCATCTGCGTCGGGGTATGATGGGTGAGGAGTGTAATGGGGGATATTCCGGTAAAGATCTGAGCTCTCTTTACTGCCCAGTGGGTGGCAAGCAAGTGCCTCTCACAATTGGAGTATCCCTTTTCTAGCTCCGTGAGGACCCTGGAGGAGTACACCACTGGTCTCGGCTGACCGTTTCGCTCCTAGAGCAACACTGCACTTAAGCTGTCGCCACTGGCTGCCACCTCCAGGAAGAATTCCCCCCCCCCATCAATTGCCCCGAGGGCTGGTGCTATCTGCAGGTCTCTCTTAAGACGGACAAATGCTGCCTCACAGCCCTCATCCCATTCCCACTCGACCCCCTTATGGAGGAGTCTGAGCAGAGGGGTGGCAGTGGCTGCATCATCCTTGATGAAGTCCCTACAGTAGCCAGTGATTCCCAGGAAAGACCTTACCCCCGACACATCCCTAGGGACAGGGAGTTCCTGCACTGCCTTTCTTCTAGCCTCATCAATGGCCCTTTCTCCTGCCCTTATCGTCAGGCCCAGGAATTTTACTTCTCCTAGACCTATCTGGGCTTTCTTCGGGTTAACTTTAAAACCCCCTTTCTTCAGTAAGACCAGCAGTTCGGCCAACAGTGGACCGTGTTCCTCACTGCTGTCTGTGAACAACAACAGGTCGTCCACATACTGGACCAGCTGGTGTGGTTGGCTGAAGCCTTTTAAGCAGTTCGCCATGCATTGGTGAAAGATGCTGGAACTATTATGAAAGCCCTGTGGGAGGCAGCTCCATGTATACTGCTGTTCCCGGAAGGTGAAGGCAAACTTGTACTGGTCTTCCCTCCGTACAGGGATAGACCAGAACCCGTTGGATATGTCCAACACTACGAACGTGGTTGCGGATGCAGGGATTTCCCCTATCAGATCCGCAACCGCCGCTACTGTGGGGGCACAAGCTGGGATGTTTTTATTGAGCACCCTTTCATCCACCGTAGCCCTCCAAGAATTGTCCGGTTTCCTAACCGGCCAAAGCGGGGAGTTGACATGGGTGGCTATGGGTCTCAAAACACCCTGCTCGACAAGCGAGCTTAAAGCTGTCTCCAAGTCCGCTTCTGCCTCTCGGGGAAAACCATATTGCTTTTGCGGGCGCAACATGGGATCCCCATCTATTCTAACCTCCACTCCTGTGACTCTCCCACAATCGTGTTTATGGGTGGTAAATGCTTCAAGATTTGCTTGCACATAGGCCCGGTACTTGGCCGGGGTGTTACCGACCAGAACCTCCAGGTCGTAACCCCCTTTTGGCTTCATTGTACACAGA
Source organism: Pristiophorus japonicus (assembly GCF_044704955.1). Classification (NCBI taxonomy): domain Eukaryota; kingdom Metazoa; phylum Chordata; class Chondrichthyes; family Pristiophoridae; genus Pristiophorus; species Pristiophorus japonicus. The sequence continues at coordinate 278,787,268 of NC_091981.1, read as the reverse complement.
GTCCCTTTTCCCTGTTTCTTATCAATAACCATGACTTCTCCCTCTGCTCCTGTGCCCACTGTGCCCCATAGACAGTGATTCCTCAAGTCTACTAGGATCTGGCGAGCGATGATGAAATCAGCCCCCAAGATCCCTTTTTCCACCTGCTCCCAGTTCATCAGAACGCACTTCCATTGTGTTTGGAGTGCTCCTAAATGAACTGCGAGCGGGACTGAGAAAAACCCAGCCTTCTCATTTCCTGTGAACCCAACTAGTTGATACGGCACCCCGTTTGATAGAGGTGAGGTTGCGGGGTCCTCCGAATGGACTATCGTGCTGGAAGCACCAGTGTCCAAAAGGTAAGTACCCAATACACCCTCAACCTCCATCTTGACCCAGGGTCGTCCCCAGGGGTCATATTCTAGTGGGCACAGGTATGCAGGCTGGATCTGGGCTAGTCACGGCCTCTGTACTGGCAGGGTTGCTGGTGCTTCCCTGCCTGTTGCCGTGGCTACCTTCCCAGTCCCCTCCAGCGCTGTCCTCACTGCAGCTACTATCTCGTCAAGGGATGGTGAGGAGCTCGCTCCACTTCCCCCACTCTGGGCGGCTCCTGAAGGACTTCTCCCCCCATATCTCTTTACTGGGCTCCTGCAATCCCTTTTAAAATGCCCAGCTTTCCCGCACCCGTAGCACACTCCCTCCTTATCAGACGAGCGGCCACCCTCCTGGTGCCATTCCCTTTTGGGAATCGAGTTGGGTTTTACTTCATTTACCCGACCTTTGGAGGTTTTCTCCTCCTCCCCTCCTCCATTCCATTGGACCAGTGCCAGTTGCCTGACCACTGCTTCCTCGGTGAGGTTGGGGTCCCGGGAATCGAACCACAGTTCTGCCCTGGCCTTGAGCCGGGGCAAGCAGTTTGCCACCAGCATCCTCAGCCAGCGGCCAGTCTGTACCGCGGAAAGATTCGCCCGGTCGAGGAGCTCCCCACAGGCTGCGTGGTATACCACCCACAGCCTGTCCGCAAACGCCTGCGGGGTTTCCCCTGCGAGCTGCCTTGTCCTTTCGACCCGTTCGAATGCCTCCATGCCTCCATTATTCCCTTGATTGTTGCCCGCCCCACCGTGAAGTTATTATTTGGGGGCCTATAAACTACGCCCACCAGTGACTTTTTCCCCTGTCCAAGTCACCCTGCAGCCTCTTAGCATCCTCCTCACAGCTCACACTGCCATCCAGCTTAGTGTCATCCGCAAACTCTTCAGGCACAGGCAATTCATGCACAGGCATCTTCCACCATTTAAAATGAGTTCATCTCATCAGTCACCTGAGTACTCATTTTTAGTGTGGAAGCAAGTCATCCTCGACCCCGAGGAACTGCCTATGATGATGATGATGATGCACGAGGTAAGGACATTGAGGCCAGAGGGCGTGAGTACTATTGAGACTGAAAATGTTAGACACAAGGCCACCTGGAAGCATACGATGTTCAGTTACTTTAAATTGTAGTTTTGAATCTTGAATAGTTTCAAGCAAAATGTGATTAGCCACAGAAGGGATGCAAAGAATTGCAGTCGTTAAAACTTGCAACTGGATTACTGTTAACTACTGCTGTTTGTCTTCAATTGTGTCTGCTGTAAAACTTCTGAAAGTCAGGGATGAACAAAATGGAAGCAACAACAACAACAACTGAGGTGTATAAAATTATGAGGGGCCTAGATAGAGTGGAAAGGAAGGACCTATTTCCCTTAGCAGAGGGGTCAATAAGCAGGAGGCACAGATTTAAAGTCATTGGTGGAAGGTTTAGAGGGGATTTGAAGAGAATTGTTTTCATCCAGAGGGTGGTGGGGGTCTGGAACTCACTGTCTGAAAGGGTGGTAGAGGCAGAAACCCTCATAGCATTTAAAAAGTGGTTGGATATGCACTTGAAGTGCCATAACCTACATCATCATAGGCAGTCCCTCGAAATCGAGGAAGACTTGCTTCCACTCTAAAAGTGAGTTCTCAGGTGACTGTACTTTCCAATATGGGAATTACAGTCTCTGTCACAGGTGGGACAGACAGTGGTTGAAGGAAAGGGTGGGTGGGGAGTCTGGTTTGCCGCACGCTCCTTCCGCTGCCTGCGCTTGATTTCTGCATGCTCTCGGCGACGAGGCTCAAGGTGCTCAGCGCCCTCCCGGATTCTCTTCCTCCACTTTGGGCGGTCTTTGACCAGGGACTCCCAGGTGTCGGTGAGGATGTTGCACTTTATCAGGGTATACCTACAAGGTTACAGACCAAGAGCTGGAAAGTGGGATTCGGCTGGGTAGCTCTTTTTCGACCGCCGTGGACACAATGGGCCGAATGTAAATTTCTAGGATTCTATGATTATATTGCGCCTTTAACACAGTAAAATGTCTCAAGGCACTTCACAGATGCGTTACCCAACGGAATTTGACACTGAGACATATAAGGAGATATTGGGACAGGCTTGGTCAAAGAGGTAGGTTTTAAGGAGGAGAGAGAGGTGATGAGGTGGAGAGGTTTAGGGAGGGAATTCCAGAGCTTGGGATCTAAGCAGCTGAAGGCACGGCCGCCAATGGTGGAGCAATGAAAATCGGGGAGGCCAGAATGGGGGTAGTGCAGAGAACTCGGAGGGGGTATGGGGAAGGAAGATGTCCATATATGGGTTAAATGGGCTGGAGTGTCAATGGGTTGAGGGTGGTTGATGTCATGGTCAAATGGACACCCCATGGAGTTGGGGTTATATCAGAGAACTACCTCAAGAGAGGTAAGGGCAGAACAAAGAGTTTCAACAGATGACTGCCTGTTCTCCAAAGGATTGGGGTAATATCTAACCTTGTACTTGCTGCCTTGTTGCTGCGTGTTGTACTTGATCATTAAAATTATTGATGCCACCTTATTGATCGTTTTCTCCAACTGATCTACAAAATAACATAATCATTTCTTTTACCAGAACAAAAGCTAATAAAGATGTTCACCATTGATTTTCACTGATAAACATTTAAGAATTGCTTGATATACAACTTTCCCTGTAAGATTCAGCGGAACAACTCTCTGTGGGCTCCAGTTACATGTTATGTCACTGATTGGAGCGTGGCAGATACTGCAGGAGCGGCAAGAGATTGCAGCGCAATGTGATCGGGGCCCAGGCGAGGCGTGAGTTCGGGGCCCAGAAGAGGCGAGGGCCCAGGGGCATCACGGGCCAGCCCACACTGCGATATGTGTGCGCGCTAGGTCCGTGCAGCAGAGCAGGTCTCCAGTCATCCTGGTTAACCCTTGCCACTGGACCAAGACCTAGCTCTGTCAAGCCCGTGTGGTGGCTGGTGTGCAACGGTCGCCACACGTTAAAAAAATCCACGCACAGGCATCTTCCACCCTTCAGGATGTAGTTCGGGACCTGGAATATTAGGTCCTTCACTGAAACACCTGTGAACTTTTTGGCATGGAAGCAAGTCATCCTCGATTTGAGGGACTGCCTATGATGATGATGATGTCACATATCAGTCACAGCGACACGTGAGACTGTCTCAATACACCTGCCTCACTACTCTTGGTCTGAGTGGACCCCAAGGAGCTCTGACTGCAGTGCCCTGAGATGGCAAGAAGAAGGTGAGACGACACTGTTATCCTTGTTCATAGCTTCAACTTTAGTTCACGGTGTTGTAGGGGTTTTTTGCTCTGCCCAATTACGGGGGTCTTTGATGGCTGTTGATGTATTTGGCCTCTCTGTCCCTTCTAGGGGACGGTCCAGCAGCTTCTGGCTCGCTGACCACTAAACTGGTGGCTTCGAAGCGCCCTAGCACCCCTATCTGTGTCTAACCTCAGAATTTTGGTGGATTATGAGCTTCCACAAGGGAAAACAAAACACTCAGAGACAAGTGGTCCTTGGAACGAAAAAAAAAATGGGTAAGTTCAATTTATTAACCACGGTAAGTTTCCAACAAGGTCAAACTTCATCAAAACACAGATCTGACACACACTTATAAACTGTGAAAATCTATGGGAAGAAACGGACACAATGAAAACCTTACACAATTTTATCTTTACAAGACATTTCCAACACCACCCCCACCCCCCTTTTTACCTGACTGACCTAGGCTGACAGTTGGGAAAAGAAACCCCAGGATAATACTTACAATCCCTTTTGACAGTTATTTTTTTAGCCTTAGGATGGTTGGTTTACGGGGTCGCTGGAGTGAATGTTGCCTCTCCCAGTTACTTCGGTCTCCGGTTCTTCAGCTGGTTGGCCTCGGGGCATTGTTCGGTGTGCGGCTCGGCTTCTTGAGACGATGTTGGACCTCTCGGTAGTTGGGTTGTATATTCTGCACACAAGTCGAGTCCAGGGCCCGTTTGATGGTAGGTTTTCCAGTCGGTAACAGTCCGTCTCCGTTCTCTCTTGGTTTCTGTCTGTCTGTGACTGCTACTGCTCCTCGGCTCCTTCTCCGACTGCTCCAGCTGCTTCTCCCCCTCCGTGGTTCCGTAGGTCCTATATTTGTACCCAATTTAGTTCTGGCCTTTTCGCGCCCAAACTCAGTTGGTGGTCCATTGTGTAAGTTTGGGCGGGGAGATAGCTTTGAATATTTAATCAGATGATGTCACAGGTACAGGTAGGTGTGAGGACAGGGGTATTGTTTCAGTGCACATTGGTGCCTCAAAGTCTGCTGGTCCATTGTAACAGTCCTGGGAGTCAATCGGTTTGGGCCTCCCCTTTGATGGGCCATCACCGCAGTGATCTCAGGACTATTGTCCACTGTCCATATTAATCAGGTAGATGATGGTCCACATTCATAATTTGATTAGGGGTGAGTCATATTTTCGAACTGGGCCGGGTAGTCCCCATTGGTTGGGGTTTCCCCACTTCAGGCCCGACTCGACCCCTGATTGGCCTGCCAGAATGCACTTTTACCCCATTGGCCAGTGTCTCTGTGAGCCAGACTCCACAATGTCTGTATCCACCCACACGTTTCCCAGCTTGCCTGGTCTGATGATTTTACTTGACCAAAAATGTTCATTTAAAATGTAAAGGACGATCCCATATTAGTTTTCTTGTCCTTAGGGTGTTCCAATAAAATGCGGCTGTGGATCTTCGAACCTTACAGTGTGAAAGATTCATCTGTACGTCGGATGAAACGTTCAACCGAGGCCCCTTCTGCCCTCTCAGATAGGCTTAAAGAAGCGCAGAGGAATTCTCCCCGGTGTCCCACCCAATATTTATCCTTCAACCAACATCACTAAACAAAACAGATTATCTGGTCATTATCACATTGCTGCTTGTGGGAGCTTGCTGTGCGCAAGTTGGCTGCCGCATTACAACAGTAACTGCACTTCAAACTATTAGTTCATTAGTTCTGAAGCGCTTTGGGACATCCAGAGGTCGTGAAAGGTGCTGATATATATAAATGCAAGCCCTTTCTTTCGTCGATAGGAACTTATGCTTCGGATTATGTGACCTTGGATTGTGTATTCCTTTTTCAAGAATGGCTTTCCAAGACAAGTTCATAAAAGAAAAGTAGATCATTGCTTTTAAACTCTCTGCGATGTAGATAAAACGAGGTAAAGATAATTATATATGGGTTGGATTTCCCTCCCTCCCGCCTCTGCTGGGGCCAGAGCCAGGTGCCCTATCTCGACAGCAGTGCCCCACCCAACTTAAGCTGTGGTGAAGGAACAATGAAGAAAGTTTATCCTTTCATGTAGACTGCTATCACATAGTCGTATGTCCCAATACCTCTTTATGTGGCACGGTGTGATCACCAACAACAACTTATTTTTCAACTTGCTTTCAGCTGCCTAGGCCCTGAGCTCTGCAAATTCCCTCCTTAAACCTCTCCATTGGAACACCAACCCCGCCCCCGCCCCCCTCCCCACCACCCCCCCCCTCCCGCCACCACCAAATCTCTCCGCTTCTCTACCTCTCCCTCAACAACAACAACAATGATAACTTGTGTTTATATAGCGCCTTTAACGTAGTAAAATGTCCCAAGGTGTTTCACAGGAGCATCCTCCTTTACGTCGCTCCTTAAAAGCTACTTCTTTGACCAACTTTTTGGTCGCATGTCCTCTTTACATGGCTCGGCGTCAAATATTGTCTGATATCGCGCCTCTGGAGTGCCTGGGGACGTTTTACTGCGGTAAAGGTGCTCTATAAATTGTTGTTGTATTCCCCCATTTGTTGACGTCGACCCCAGACAGATTGTTAAAGATTATTTCTGCTGCACTGGAGAATGTTTTAATGAAATGGTCTCCTCCAATTTAGAAAAAAAAAAATTTCCATTGAAATTAGACATTGAATAATTCAGTGTGCGGATGATATCTAAGAGCCAGGTGGTTGTTTACGTGTAGTCGAACAACGATCCATATATTACATTTTTGTGATTAGAATTAATGCACCAAAGTCCCAAGTTCTACGCTCGCAGCTGAATGTCAAGTTATTTTCAGCATTAGCCCGCACGTTAATGCAACTTGACACGAAATAGAAGGAAATCAGAAGGATGGTGTGTAATATACGTCAACATGATGTTTTTTTATTAGATGATAAAAAGATTAATGTATTGTAGAGTCATGAATTATGATGGAACTTCCATTATCAGCACTCCAATTATCCACCTTCCCAATTATCCAAAATGTTTGAGGTACAAAGCCTGGCACCATATGTCACTGCTCAGCTCTTGCCCATCAATCTCCTTCTGTCTAACGGCCCGAGAAAGATTCGATTCCGCATCATTACCCAGAGCCAGGTCCAGTAACACTTCCTTGATGGTGAGAGAAGCCACAAGATGGCCGAGGAAACCATCATCATCATCATAGGCAGTCCCTCAAAATCGAGGAAGACTTGCTTCCACTCTAAAAGTGAGTTTTCAGGTGACAGTACAGTCCAATATGGGAATTACAGTCTCTGTCACAGGTGGGACAGACAGTGGTTGGAGGAAAGGATGGGTGGGGAGTCTGGTTTGCCACCTGCTCCTTCTGCTGCCTGCGCTTGGTTTCTACATGCTCTCAGCGACAAGACGCGAGGTGTTCAGCGCCCTCCTGGACGCACTTGCTCCACTTAGGGCGGTCTTTGGCCAGGGATTCCCAGGTGCCGGTGGGGATGTTGCATTTTATCAAGGAGGCTTTGAGGGTGTCCTTGAAACGTTTCCTCTGCCCACCTGGGGCTCGCTTGCTGTGTAGGAGTTCTGAATAGAGCGCTTGCTTTGGGAGTCTTGTGTCGGGCATGCGAACGATGTGGCCCGCCCAACGGAGCTGGTCGATTGTGGTCAGTGCTTCAATGCTGGGGATGTTGGTCTGATCGAGAACACTGATGAGGAAACACTGCGCACTGCGCACTGCACAGCTCTTAACCTTTCTCACTGTAATGTATTTACTTCATGGGTTCTTTGCTTAAGAATTCATAGCAACACTTTGCTATTAAGAACTAGTTGGTTTATTAGCAAAAGTTTAGCGATCACACTACACATTACCAGTTTATCCACCAGGCTCACAACCACCTGCCTCAGCGTGGATCCCCTGAACCCAACTGGCTGGGGTTTTATTGAGTCTTGTGAACATCACGGGACTGGCTAAGCCACTCACAACTCAACAGCTCTACAAACCTGTGAGCATCCTCATTATACTCACCACAAAGAATTTCCCTACTCCAGTCCATTTTTGGATATTTAAAATCTACAACTATTACTCTACTGTTAACACATAGCTCTATCATTTACCAACAGATTTCATCCATGAGTTTCTTTCGCTGTTCAGCGGTCTACAATGTATCCCCACTAGAGCGATCGATCCCTTAATATTCCTCAGCTCCGTCAACAACAACTTGTATTTATATAGCATCTTTAACACAGTAAAATGTCCCAAGACGCTTCACAGGAGCGTTATTGTTATGTCTGTGATGTACTTATGAATGACTCCGCAAGGCAATGTGTTGTACTTGAACTGTAGTGACCTTGGTCCTTTATTCCAAACTCCAGAGTGAGGCACAAACATGGTGTGCAGCCTTTTATACTGGGCCCTGTCACCAGGGCAGGAAATCCCGGTCTCCACCAGTTGCACCCTCTAGTGGTGCCAGCATGTATGTACACAGTACGAACCTTATTGATCGTACATCAGGTAAACAAGTCTCCATCTTATACAATCTCACAGTGACTACACATAGAGTACATCCATAGTCAGCATATAGTTGTCAAACAATATTCGACAGGCGAACAAAAACTTGGTCAAGAGGGTAGGTTTTGAGAAGCATCTGAAAGAAGGAGAGGGAGATAAAGAGGCAGAGAGGCTTAGGGAGGGAATTCCAGAGCTGAGCACCCAGGCAGCTGAAGGCATGGCCACCGATGGTGCAGCGATTAAAATCGGGGAGCAATTGTCTTTGGACTATCTCTCTATTTAAGTCCTTAGGTTGGACCCAAAATTGCTGCATTGGGGGAAGATGTCAGTCAACAATTAGTACTTTTTGTGGTCCAGGAGTCTGTGAGGTGGAGGAGGGGGTGGGGGGGGCGATGTCCATTGGAGGGGCACCCTGGCATCAACTCTTGTCAGGTTCGGGGAGAGCTGAAGAAGTGTCTACCCTCCCAGTGCCAGCCACATGCCAATGATGGAGTTAGGGCCTTCGTCAGCTTGAGGGAGGGGTCATCAGCCTGAGGGAGGGGTTAGGTACTTGTCCTTTCCCTTCTTCTCTCAGTTCGCAGCACGCTCGCCTCTCAGCCAGAAAAAAGATGGCAGCCGCCGTGCTACCACCTCCCCTTTAAGAGCAGCCGGGGAGCCACAGCCAGCACAGCGTCTCACAGCGAGAAGCTAATGGCAGCATCGCCCTTCGCTGACCTCGCATCCCACGGGGCAATTTCACCCCGAGGGGCGCAAATGTGTCGGCACGCGCAGCGGTGACGTCATCGCCATGCATGCGCCACGCCGGTGTGCTAATCGCAGGTCGAGACACAAACCACTTTTTGCCGGTGGAGCCTGGGGGGTCGATGTTGGCCGCCGCACACGCACGTAACGTTAGCGCCGGCCGACAGCGCTAACTGACCCAGCACAAAGGGGCAATTTCAGCCCCTGGGGTTCATTCTCTTGAAAAGAGAAGGCTGAGGGGTGACCTAATAGAGGTCTTTGAAATTATGAAAGGTTTTGATATAAACACAAAAGAGAGTGTTTCCCCTGTGGGGAAGAGCATAACTAGAGGCCATCAATATAAGATAGTCACCAAGAAATCCAATAGGGAATTCAAAAGAAACTTCTTACTCAAAGAGTGGCGAGAATGTGGAACTCACTCCCACTCTGGGTGGTTGAAGCGAATAGTATTGATGCATTTAAGGGGAGGCTGGACAAGTATATGAGGGAGAAGGGAATCAAGGGTTATGTTGCTAGATTTAGATGAGGAAAGACAGGAGGAGGCTTGAGTGGAGCATAAATGCCAGCATAGACTGGTTGGGCCGAATGCCTGTTTCTGTCCATATATATATCCTATATAATCCTTTCATTTTCACACCAACAAAGGTAAAATGGATCTGCACGTGATTTATTTTTTGAAGGGGGTAATTATTTTGGTAGTATAAAAATGATGACTAGAGTGGCCTGTTAGCTGACTATATAGTGCGAGAAATTTCAAAGGCCCTGGTTGCAATATTGGCCCTGTGAGAGATTTTGAGGCTTCTGATTTAATCTTCAGCCTCCAAGAGATTTCAACAGTCCTGGCTTACATATTGGCCCTATAAAAGAATTCAAAAGCCCCAGTTTAAATATTGGCCTGGAAGAGATTTAGAAAACCCTGTTTTAAATATTGACCCTGTGAGAGATTTCAACGACCCCGGTTTGAATAATAGTCCTGTGAGAGACTTCAAAGAGTCTGATTTAAATCTTAGGCCTGTGACAGATTTTAAAAGCCCTATTTTAAATAATGGGCCCGTGGAAGGTTTCGAAGGCCACTTATATCACACAGCTTGAGTCAATACAGATTCATTTCAGTTTTGTATTAACATAAATTCCATCATGTGACTCAGATTGTGTCAGCTGTGGCTCAGTGGGTAGCACCCTTGCCTCTGAGTCAGAAGGTTGTGGGTTCAAGTCCCACTCCATGATTTAAGCACATAAATCTAGGCTGACACTCTAGTGTAGTCCTGCACTGTCGGAGGTGCCGTCTTTCAGATAAGACGTTAAACCGAGGCCCCGTCTGCCCTCTCAAAGAATCCCACGGCACTATTTCGAAGAAGAGCAGAGGAGTTATCCCTGGTGTCCTGGCCAAAATTTATCCTTCAATCAACATCACTAAAACAGATTATTTTGTCATTGTCACATTGCTGTTTGTGGGAGCTTGCTGTGCGCATATTGGTTGCCTCGTTTCCTTCATTAAAGCAGTCACTGCTCTCCAAAAGTATTTCATTGGCTGTGAGGCGCCTTGGGACATCTGGTGGTTGTAAAAGGTGCTATATAAATGCAAGTCTTTCATATGTAAAATTGCCCAAAACAAATTCAGACTGGAGAAATTAGACCCCTTCCAGGACGTAGTCTCGCACATTTCAAGTTTCCAGGTTGCCCAATGGAAAGGCTCATTTAAAAAATTTTTTTAAAGAGCTGGCTGTTCGAGCAGGTGTGTTGTAAAATGTCAGATTTGTTTGGAGTTTTGTTGCCAATGAGTGGTATCTGCCCATGGGTACTTCCCTGCAGGCAAACAGCAATGTGATTGTGACTTGGATCAGCTGTTTTCCAGTCGTGTTGGTTGAGGAATAATCATTGGCCAAGACACTGGGAAGGACTTCCCTGCTTTTCTTCGCAACAGTGCGGTGGGATCTGAGAGAGCGGGCGGGCCCTGAGTTTAACGTCTCATCGGAAAGATGGCACAGCACTGCACTGGAGTGTACCGACACTGACACATAACTGACTCAACCTACCTTGCTCTGCCGTGTTCTGATGGCAGTGTGGATCCACGTTCGGTCGGCTAAATACACTCAGCGAAAACAGCACCGTAACGTGAGTGTGTGTTTCCCAGGACTGATTCGGAGTCAAGCTTCCTGGCCTGCTCAATGCATGCAATTGTAGCACGGCCTGAGGTCACCAACATCCCCTCGAATAAGTCACTGACGGGAATACATGGAGGGAATGGAGCAGCAGAAGAAACAAAGGGGAATGCTTCACAGATGTTGTTCTCCCCACACCAGAGCAAGAGCCTGTTCCTCCATCCAATTAGATCGTGGCTGGTCTGTACCTCAACTCTATTTACCCGCCTTGGTTCTATATTGATCCCCAGTCTTTACGTGGGCGAGAGTTCAAGATTTCCACTACCCTCTGTGTGAAGAAGTGCTCCCTGACATCACCTAAACGGCCTAGATCTAATTTTATGTCCCCTTTGTTTTGGACTCCCCCACCAGAGGAAATAGTTTCTCTCTATCTAGCCTATCAACCCCTTTAACCGTCGCAAACACTTCAATTGGATCATCTTCTATATTCAAGGGAATACAATCCGAGTCTGTGCATCTGGTCCTCATAATCTAGCCCCGGTATCGTTCTGATCTTATCCCCTCCAAAGCCAATATATCTTTCCTGAAGAGCAGTGCCCAGAACTGAAAGCAGTTACTCAAGATTGGGTCTAACCAGAGCTTTATACAACTGTTGTCGCGCTGTAAAAGATCATGTCCGTTGTGCCCTGTAGTGGGCGGAATCCGCACTTGACTCCGGGAGGAGCGCCTCAGCCACAGGGAGAAGACGGTTGAGGAGGATTCGAGCAATACTTTCCCAATGGCTGTATTGCCGCAGTCGGACTTGTCCTCTTTTTTAAAGATGGTCACGATTACTGCCTCTCCGAGATCTCCAATGACCATCTAGAGTAGACACCTCAAATCGCTGGAGAAATACCACCAACGATCTCTCCGCAAGATCCTGCAAGTCCCCTGGGAGGACAGACGCACCAACGTTAGCGTCCTCGACCAGGCCAGCATCCCCAGCATCAAAGCACTGACCACACTCGACCAGCTCCGTTGGGCAGGCCACATCATTCGCATGCCTGACACAAGACTCCCAAAGCAAGCGCTCTACTCGGAACTCCTACATGGCAAACGAGCCCCAGGTGGGCAGAGGAAATGTTTCAAGGACACCCTCAAAGCCTCCCTGATAAAGTGCAACATCCCCACCGGCACCTGGGAGTCCCTGGCCAAAGATCGCCCTAAGTGGAGGAAGAGCATCCGGGAGGACGCTGAGCACCTCGAGTGCCGTAGCCACGAGCATGCAGAAAACAAGCGCAGGCAGCGGAAGGAGCGTGCGGCAAACCAGACTCCCCACCCACCCTTTCCTTCCTGTATTGGACTGTACTGTCACCTGAGAACTCACTTTTGGAGTGGAAGCACTGCCTATGATGATACAACTGTCATATAACTTCCACCTCTTTGTACTCCAGCCCCATTGAGAGAATGGACAACATTCCATTGGCCTTTTCATTATTTTCTGTACCTGTCGCTTTTACTGATTTCAGTACATGGACTAAATCTCTCTGTTCGCCCACAGTTTCTAGCTTTTTCCTCATTTAGAAAATGCGCCGATGTATCTTTCTTAGGTCTGAAGTGGGCGACCTCACACTTCCCCACATTCCGCCAGAGTGTTGCACACTCACTTAATCCATCAGTGTCCCTTTGCAACTTACTGCTCGCATCTACACGACTCACTGTGCCACCTAACCTGGTGCTGCCGTCAAACGTGGATATACGGCTCTCTGTTCCTTCATCCAAGCCAATGGAAAATATAGTGGAAAGCTGAGGCCCCAGTACTGATGATCCCCTGAGGACACACCACTGGCCACATCCTGCCAATTTGAGTATATACCCATCTGGCTGGTTGGGCTTGCACCCGGGAGGGGCGGTCGACCCCGTAGCACCCCGTAGCCAACCCTCCTGAGAAAGCCTGCGTGCAGAGCTGTCCCAGTGGTGGTGATGGAAGGAATTACTGCGTGAGGCAAGTGTGGTTGTTTTTCTTGTTTGTTTTGTTTTTGCGATTTATCTTCAGGTGGGGTGAGCAAGATATTGGGAATGTTTTTTGTGGTGATTTGCCTTTTTTCAGGGAAGCCTCTCTTAGGGCGCTCCGAATGTTACGTATGTAAACTTTACTAGTGTGTAAGGCTTGCCACCAGGGGGCGCAGCTGTCGGAGACCCAAGGGTCACCTGCACACCCCGGGCAAGCAGATATAAAAGGCAGTCTACCATGCTGCTTCTTCACTCTGGAGTTACATTAAAGAGACCAAGCTCACAACAGGTTGAGCTGACAGTATAGTCGTGTGGAGTTATTCTGAACATAATACCGAAGCCGGCTCCTTAGCAACGGATTTTCAGTTGCTCAGCCGGCCGAGTGCCCTAAGAGAACAGCTCCCTTAGCGCTGCACTCCACACTCAGGGCCCAGATGATGAATTTTGTGGCTCCAGACGCAAACTATTTCCCGCCGCAAACTTTACTGCCCCGCCGCCATTACCCCCCGAAAAAGCCTCCATTCGAAAATCCAGCCCAAGATCCCTACTCGCTGTCTCCTACCTCCTAATCAGTTCCCTATCCAAGCCAAAGGTTGCTTCCCATTCCATCCGCTTTCATTTTTGTGAACAGTCGCTTGTGTGGGAACGTATCGAATGCCTTCTGGAAGTCCATATAAATAACATCCATAGACACTCCCTTATCAGCCAGGTTAGTTACCTCCACAAAAATTCAATTAGACGTGACTTACCCTTTACCAATCCGTGCTGGCTCTCCCTGATCAGCTCAGCTTTCTCCAAGTGCTCAGTCGCTCTGTGCCTAATAACAGATTCTAGTGACTTCCCCACAACAGACTAATGGGTCTATCATTTCCTGACTTCTCTTTCCCGACCTTCTTAAATAATGGAGTCACATTGGCAATTTTCCAATCCAGGGGGACAATCTGTGAATCAAGAAAATGAGAGCCACAGCACGGTGAATTGTGACTGTCATTAACGCTCCAGATGGCAAATAGCTTGTTTATTTTGGCTGGGGTGTAAATTGTGTCGCTCAGGAGGCGAGATAGTGGAGTAACAATGGGAAACGGTTCCACCCCACATCGCCTTCCATAGACCAGGCACAGACCAGCGTTTAGCCTCACTCTCTCTCTCTTAGCCAGAATCCCAGGGGACAAACCATTCGCTGAAAGGGCTAAAGGAATGTTAGCCTTTAACTCAAAGGGACTGGAATACAAAGGGGTGGAGACTGCACTGCCTGACATGGTGGTGGGAGCTAATTCAATAATAACTTGTCAAAAGGGGAATTGGTTAAATACTTGAACGGAAAAAAGAATTACAGGGCTATGGGGAAAGGGTAGGGAAGTGGGACTAATTGAATAGCTCTTTCAAAAAGCTGGCACATGCGCAATGGGCCGAATGGCCTCCTTCTGCACTTCTAATTTATGCTACAGCTATATAAAGCTCTGGTTAGACCACATCTGGAGTACTGCATCCAGTTCTAGACATTGTTCCTCAGCAAGGATATATTGAGCTTGGAGGGGTTGTAATGCAGTTTCACTCTATTTATTTGTTGCAACTCACTGGACTGGCATTAGGACCCTGCGGGAGCTATTCACAGTTGCTGTACTCATGCTGGTTCATGCTGGTTTGGGGACTCCATTTTGGGTTGTTGTATAAAGTACACGGCTTAAGTTACTTTTCTCCTGGCTCAATTTGACTGTTATTTACACGTACACAACATAATTCACCAGAACGATTCCTGGGCTAAGAAGGACCTCGGCAGCTGGGGGATTTAAAATTCAGTTAATTAAATAAATCAGGAATTAAAAAGCAAGTGTCAGCAATGGTGACCATGAAACTACCAAATTGTCGAAAAACCAAATTGGTTCACTAACTTCCTTTCGGGAAGGAAATCTGCCGTACTTACCCAGTCTGGCCTATATGTGAAACCAGACCCACAGCACTGTGGTTGACTCTTAACTGCTCTCTGAAATGGCCTCGTGAGTCACCCAGTTGTATCAAAGATTGGATTGACTAGGCTTATATTCACTGGAATTTAGAAGAATGAGAGGGGATCTCATAGAAACATATAAAATTCTGATGGGATTGGACAGGTTAGGCGCAGAAAGAATGTTCCCGATGTTGGGGAAGTCCAGAACCAGGGGTCACAGTCTAAGGATAAGGGGTAAGCCATTTAGGACTGAGATGAGGAGAAACTTTTTCACTCAGAGAATTGTTAACCTGTTGAATTCTCTGCCGCAGAAAGTTGTTGAGGCCAGTTCGTTAGATATATTCAAGAGGGAGTTAGATATGACCCTTACGGCAAAAGGGATCAAGGGGTATGGAGAGAAAGCAGGAAAGGGGTACTGAGGGAATGATCAGCCATGATCTTATTGAATGGCGGTGCAGGCTCGAAGGGCCGAATGGCCTACTCCTGCATCTATTTTCTATGTTTCTATGTTTCTAAGCCATTACAACACAGTCAGCGCTGTGGGAGTATCTTCACCACACGGACTGCAGCGGTTCAAGAAGGCAGCTCACCACCACCTTCCCAAGGGGCAATTCGGGATGGGCAATAAATGCCGGCCTTAACAGCGACGCCCACATCCCGTAAACGAATAAATAAAATAAAAAAACAGCAAAGCAGGAAAGAGATATCCCTAAAAATGGATCGCCACGCTTCTTAAAGCTACAGTGAATCTTGATTAAGGCATGGGCAATTTCAACAATTTAGTGCATTCATTTGAAAAATATATTTAAAAATTACAATTGCCTCACAGAATTCGATGAAGCAAGGAATCAAACCGGGAGTGACATAGGTTGAAGCCGAAAAGCATTCAAAGCTCCTTTTCCATTCAAGCGCGGTGCGACGCGAGCTGCCGAGGCGCTACTGCCGGAGACCAATTTCACCGTCACATTGTTAATAAAATGGGGAAATACTCCCCCCGGACCCGGCAGCCCCCCCTTCCCCGAGGGTGATACCAATAACAGTAAGAGGCCCGAGGGAGCAAAGATCTCGTCACCGCGTTCCGAGCCTCGTGTCAAATTATTTCCAAGTCATGTTGTACTACAGCCATTTGTATTCCATTACAAGCAAAAGGCTTCAGAGAGAAAACACATTGAGCCACAAGTAGACTCTCACACCTTCTCTACAGTGAACAGCGCTTTCGAGGCGGCTGTGGTTCTGCTTGGCTGGCAGCAATAGCTGGCCTTTTTTAAACTTAACACAAGGGCCGACGTGTGCTCCCCGGCTAAACTGCAGTGAGTGATTGAGGACCTCTGGGAAGGGCTTTTCCCCACTCGGTATCACAACATCACAGGACGTTTTACTCCGCCTCTGGTCCTCTTCAAAACAGCTCGCCGCCCCCCCAACTCAACCCCCCTGTTGTGCCCATCTGTGTTGTCTGCACGCTTTCCTGCTGACATCAGAAGACAGCTGGCCTGCGTACTTGAGCCAGCAGTTGGGAGGCCGGGGATAAACATTTAACCCTGTCTGAAGATTGCTGCGTGTTGCTAACACTGCAATTGGATCGATAGTTTTTTTTATTCATTCACAGGATGTGGGCGTCAGTGTTGGTGGAGAGATAAATATTAGCCAGGACATCTGGGAGAACTCTCCTACTCTTCTTTGAAATAGCACCATGATACATTTTACCTTCACCTGACAGGACCTCAACTTTAACATCCCATCCGAAAGACGGCACCTCTGACAGAGCAGCACTCCCTCAGCACTGCACTGGGAGTGTCAGCCCATATTCTTGTGCTCATGTCTCTGAAGAGGGACTTGAACCCACAAGCTTCTGACTCAGAGGCAAGGGTGCTACCCACTGAGCCACAGCTAACAGAGGAAGGGAAAAGACAAGTAACAAACTCCTCCCTCAGGCTTTTTGTTATTCATTCCTGGGATGTGGGCGTCGCTACCAAGGCCAGCATTTATTGCCCATCCCTAATTGCCCTTGAGAAGGTGGTGGTGAGCCACCTTCTTGAACCGCTGCAGTCCGTGTGAAGAAGGTACTCCCACAGTGCTGTTAGGGAGTTCCAGGATTGTGACCCAGCGACGATGAAGGAACTGCCGATATATTTCCAAGTCAGGTTGGTGTGTGACTTGGAGGGGAACGTGGAGGTGATGGTGTTCCCATGTGCCTGCTGCCCTTGTCCTTCTAGGTGGTAGAGGTCGTGGGTTTGGGAGGTGCTGCCGAAGAAGCCTTGGCAAGTTGCTGCAGTGCATCTTGTAGATGGTACACACTGCAGCCACGGTGCGCCGGTTGTGGAGGGAGTAAATGTTGAAGGTGGTGGATGGGGTGACAATCAAGTGGGCTGCTTTGTCCTGGATGGTGTTGAGCTTCTTGAGTGTTGTTGGAGCTGCACTCATCCAGGCATTTGATGTATTGCAGCTCGCTGACTATCTAAACCGGGGATGCAAATATTTGCCCAGTGACTCAATTGCTTATTAATTCTTTGTTATTTTCTCTTGCTAGCAGCACAATCCCATTTGAAAAATGCTCCATTTTGTCCATGAACAGTCTCTGAGATAAGGGGGTAGATCCTGACTTTGTGCGACAGTGTAAAGCGGGTGTCAGAGAGCCGGCAGCTCTCCATTGACGTTAAGGATCCCATGGCAGTATTTTGAAATAGAGCAGGGGAGTTCTCACTGGCCAATATTTATCCCTCAGCCAACATCACTGAAACGAAACAGATTATCTGATCATTGCTGTTTGTGTGATCTTGCTGTGTGCAAATTGGCTGCTGTGTTTCCTACATTACAACAGTGACTACACTTCAAAAAGTGCTTCTTTGGTTGTAAAGTGCATTGGGGCATGCTGAAATTATGATAGGCGCTATTTAAATGCAAGTTCTTTAGTTTACTGCAAACAGCAAAATATCTCAATGGTGGCGACTGAGTGATCAGGGGATATGTCAGGGCCAGGGCCATGACTGGAATTCAGTTTGTATCTGTGTGTAAGAGGACCGTGTGCCCTTTGTCGTGCGTAGTTTAACACATTTGCTCTCTGCCAACCCAACATAAAACCTGTAATTTCCACTGTTGTCAGTCATAAGAAATTATAGAATGAGAAAGGGTCACTTTGCCTCAGAATCTCTCCCCCCACAGACTATATAAACATAAATTGTTTAGGGGCAGAAAAAGGCCAAATAGTTTCAATTCTTTTTGTTAGATCAACTCCACCTTGCCACTTTCTGCACCCAGATCCCTCAATCTCTTCTGTCTCCAACAACTCCTCCAATTGATCATTTAGAAAGTCGGCCTCAAGGGTTTCTCCTGATCAGTTATTCCACAAATCTAGTGCACACTTGATGCAAACCTTCCTCCTGACCTCCCTTCTTATTCCTGACTCCCTCATTTTCTCCAGTGACGGGATACACTTAAGAACTTTATAAAAAGGGTCATCATCATCATAGGCAGTCCCTCGGAATCGAGGAAGACGTGCTTCGACTCTTAGCATGAGTTCTTAGGTGGCTGAACAGTCCAATACGAGAACCACCGTCTCTGTCACAGGTGGGACAGATAGTCATTGAGGGAAAGGGTGGGACTGGTTTGCCGCATGCTCTTTCCGCTGCCTGTGCTTGATTTCTGCATGCTCTCGGCGATGAGACTCGAGGTGCTCAGCGCCCTCCTGGATGCACTTCCCCCACTTTGGGCGGTCTTTGGCCAGGGACTCCCAGGTGTCAGTGGGGATGTTGCATTGTATCAGGGAGGCTTTGAGGGTGCCCTTGTAACTTTTCCTCTGTCCACCTTTGGCTCGTTTGCTGTGAAGAAGTTCCAAGTAGAGCGCTTGCTCTGGGAGTCTCGTGTCTGGCATGTGGACAAAGTGACCCGCCCAGCGGAGCTGATCAAGATAAAAAGGATATAGAGGCACTGGAGAGGCTGCAAAAAGAATGACAAGGATGATAGCAGAAGTGCCCATCAGGAAAGGATGGAAAGGCTGGGGGTGCTGAAATTGCCTGGGTTTGGGGCAGTCATTTCGCTGAAAGTGTTCTTTTCACCCTGGCGCAGAAAGCACCGGCCCCATCGCGGATTCGGGCTCTTTGATGAATTGGCGCGGTGCTTGCGGGACGCGACACTCAGCGCAGCACGGATATGTCGCATCACCGTGACGCCTGATAATGTCCCTCCCTTTCTTTTAAGGGGGAGGGCCGCAGCCGCGGACTCTGCAGCCTCGCTAGTGGTGCTCACTGGGCCGGCGGCCGGGCACTTAAACACCAGCAGCTGTCGCTGTCGGGCCGAATGAAAAATCGGCCGACAGAAAAAAGATGGCGGCCGCCGCGCTACCACCTCCCCTTTAAGAGCAGCCGGCGAGCCACAGCCACCACAGCGTCTCGCAGCGAGGAGCTAATAGCAGCATCGCCCCTCGCCGACCTCGCATCCCACGGGGCAATTTCACTCCGAGGGGCGCAAACGCGCCAGCACGCGCAGCGGCGATGTCATTGCCGTGCATGCACCACGCCGGTGCTCTAATCGCAGGTCGAGACACAAACCACTTTTTGCCGGTGGAGCCCAGGGGGTGGGGGTGAAGCAACTCCACCCGGGTCGATGTTGGCTGCCGCACACACGCGCTAACCCGTTAGCGTAACGTTAGCGCCGGCCGACAGCGCTAACTGACCCAGCACAACGGGGCAATTTCAGCCCCTGGGGTTCATTCTCTTGAAAAGAGAAGGATGAGGGGTGACCTAATAGAGGTCTTTGAAATTCTGAAAGGTTTTGATATAAACACAAAAGAGAGAGTGTTTCCCTTGTGGGGAAGAGCATAACTAGAGGCCATCAATATAAGATAGTCATCAAGAAATCCAATAGGGAATTCAGAAGAAACTTCTTACCCAAAGAGTGCTGAGAATGTGGAACTCGCTCCCACAGGGAGTGGTTGAAGCAAATACTATCGATGCACTTAAGGGGAGGCTAGACAAGTATATGAGGGAGAAGGGAATAGAGGGTTATGCTGATAGATTTAGATGAGGAAAGACGGGAGGAGGCTCGAGTGGAGCATAAACGGGGCCATGGACTGGTTGAGCCAAATGGTCTGTTTCTGCACCGTATTTCCTATGTAATTTCAAATTTTCTCCTCTTCAAAGAAAATGTCTTTAACTTAGGTTTCAGATTGATGTGACAATCTTCATTGCTCACCTCCAAACCCTCTCAAGGACAATGGTCACCTTCCTGTGATCAGCTGACCAGATTGCAATACTCGCGGTGAAATCTGACCACCAGTTTCTGCAGCAAGAGAGCCTCAAACTTAGAAAATCGAGGGAGAAAAAAGAATTTCAATTCAACTAGTTTATACAGAGCGGTGGTGAACTTATGGAACACACTGGCGAGGCCCCTTGGGGAAGAGTGACCATAATATGGTGGAATTCTGCATTAGGATGGAGAATGAAACAGTTAATTCAGAGACAATGGTTCAGAACTTAAAGAAGGGTAACTTTGAAGGTATGAGGCGTGAATTGGCTAGGATAGATTGGCGAATGATACTGAAGGGGTTGACTGTGGATGGGTAATGGCAGACATTTAGAGACCGCATGGATGAACTACAACAATTGTACCTTCCTGTCTGGTGTAAAAATAAAAAAGGCAAGGTGGCTCAACCGTGGCTATCAAGGGAAATCAGGGATAGCATTAAAGCCAAGGAAGTGGCATACAAATTGGCCAGAAATAGCAGCGAACCTGGGGACTGGGAGAAATTTAGAACTCAGCAGAGGAGGACAAAGGGTTTGATTAGGGCAGGGAAAATGGAGTACGAGAAGAAGCTTGCAGGGAACATTAAGACGGATTGCAAAAGTTTCTATAGATATGTAAAGAGAAAAAGGTTAATAAAGACAAACGTAGGTCCCCTGCAGTCAGAATCAGGGGAAGTCATAACGGGGAACAAAGAAATGGCGGACCAATTGAACAAGTACTTTGGTTCGGTATTCACTGAGGAGGACACAAACAACCTTCCGGATATAAAAGGGGTCGGAGGGTCTAGTAAGGAGGAGGAACTGAGGGAAATCCTTATTAGTCGGGAAATTGTGTTGGGGAAATTGATGGGATTGAAGGCCGATAAATCCCCAGGGCCTGATGGACTGCATCCCAGAGTACTTAAGGAGGTGGCCTTGGAAATAGCGGATGCATTGACAGTCATTTTCCAACATTCCATTGACTCTGGATCAGTTCCTATCGAGTGGAGGGTAGCCAATGTAACCCCACTTTTTAAAAAAGGAGGGAGAGAGAAAACAGGGAATTATAGACCGGTCAGCCTGACATCGGTAGTGGTAAAATGATGGAATCAATTATTAAGGATGTCATAGCAGTGCATTTGGAAAGAGGTAATAGGTCCAAGTCAGCATGGATTTGTGAAAGGGAAATCATGCTTGACAAATCTGGAATTTTTTGAGGATGTTTCCAGTAGAGTGGACAAGGGAGAACCAGTTGATGTGGTATATTTGGACTTTCAGAAGGCTTTCGACAAGGTCCCACACAAGAGATTAATGTGCAAAGTTAAAGCACATGGGATTGGGGGTAGTGTGCTGATATGGATTGAGAACTGGTTGTCAGACAGGAAGCAAAGAGTAGGAGTAAATGGGTACTTTTCAGAATGGCAGGCAGTGACTAGTGGGGTACCGCAAGGTTCTGTGCTGGGGACCCAGCTGTTTACACTGTACATTAATGATTTAGACGAGGGGATTAAATGTAGTATCTCCAAATTTGCGGATGACACTAAGTTGGGTGGCAGTGTGAGCTGCGAGGAGGATGCTATGAGGCTGCAGAGCGACTTGGATAGGTTAGGTGAGTGGGCAAATGCATGGCAGATGAAGTGTAATGTGGATAAATGTGAGGTTATCCACTTTGGTGGTAAAAACAGAGAGACAGACTATTATCTAAATGGTGACAGATTAGGAAAAGGGGAGGTGCAAAGAGACCTGGATGTCATGGTACATCAGTCATTGAAGGTTGGCATGCAGGTACAGCAGGCGGTTAAGAAAGCAAATGGCATGTTGGCCTTCATAGCGAGGGGATTTGAGTACAGGGGCAGGGAGGTGTTGCTACAATTGTACAGGGCCTTGGTGAGGCCACACCTGGAGTATTGTGTACAGTTTTGGTCTCCTAACCTGAGGAAGGACATTCTTGCTATTGAGGGAGTGCAGCGAAGGTTCACCAGACTGATTCCCGGGATGGCGGGACTGACCTATCAAGAAAGACTGGATCAACTGGGCTTGTATTCACTGGAGTTCAGAAGAATGAGAGGGGACCTCATAGAAACATCTAAAATTCTGACGGGGTTAGACAGGTTAGATGCAGGAAGAATGTTCCCAATGTTGGGGAAGTCCAGAACCAGGGGACACAGTCTAAGGATAAGGGGGAAGCCATTTAGGACCGAGATGAGGAGGAATTTCTTCACCCAGAGAGTGGTGAACCTGTGGAATTCTCTACCACAGAAAGTTGTTGAGGCCAATTCACTAAATATATTCAAAAAGGAGTTAGATGAAGTCCTTACCACTAGGGGAATCAAGGGGTATGGTGAGAAAGCAGGAATGGGGTACTGAAGTTGCATGTTCAGCCATGAACTCATTGAATGGCGGTGCAGGCTAGAAGGGCCGAATGGCCTACTCCTGCACCTAGTTTCTATGTTTCTATGAAGGCTGTGGCTCTGATTGTGTTCACACATTCGAGAGAGTTGGCCAAGTATGTGGAGAAACAATTGATAGAGAGGTATGAGAGGTCCCATGGGATAGGATATTTCCCAAATACTGGGAACTGGTCAGAAGGAATGTACTGATCCTTTCAGGTCCTGTACATTCCTAATGATAATACACCTTCTGACGATGATTACCTCGCTGTGCCTTCTGTTCTTGTGTCCATCCAACGCTTTTGATTTGCATTTTATCCCTTTGGCTAATGCAACCAAATGACTTATCTGCCTTTTTACTGCAGTCAGGTATTGGGCAAATGGTTTGCAGAACTGAAAGGTCTGGAAGGCTGGACAGTGTAGCAGACAGGGAAATGGGAGTAGGCACTGCTGTTCCACCCAAATGTGTGTTGTGACATTTATATAACTTGCAATGCCAGGGTTCAGTAATGGGCTCCTTGGAGAAAAAATAGTTATCCTGCAAACCCCTGCTGAAAGTGTGTGAGTGTCTCAGCATGTGTATATGTGTAAGTGCGTATGTATATGAATGAATATGCGTGTGTGTATATGTGTGTATTTATGTGTGCGTTTTTGTGTGTCTGCGTGTATATGTGAGTGTAAGTGTATATGAATATGTGTATATGTGAGTGTGAGTTTGTATGAATGTGTATGTATAATGTGAGTGTGTGACTGTGTGTGTGCATGTGCACGTGTGTGACTATGTGAGTGAGTGTGTGTGTGTGTATGTGTGTGTTTTTATGTGTCTGTGTATATATATGTGTTGTGTATATATATGTGTGCGTATGTATGAATGTGTGTGTGACTGTGTGTGTATATGTGAATATATGACAAAATGTCCAGAAGATAACCTTGTCATCACCAACATCTTGTTCCGTCAGAGAGACAAGTTCAAGGCATCGTGGCAACACCCTCGCTCCAAGCACTGGCATCTACTTGTGCAAATAGATGTTAACAAATATGATGTGATTGGGATTACGGAGACGTGGCTCCAGGATGATCAGGGCTGGGAACTCAACATTCAGGGGTATTCAACATTCAGGAAGGATAGAATAAAAGGAAAAGGAGGTGGGGTAGCATTGCTGGTTAAAGAGGAGATTAATGCAATAGTTAGGAAAGACATTAGCTTGGATGATGTGGAATCTATATGGGTAGAGCTGCAGAACACCAAAGGGCAAAAAACGTTAGTAGGAGTTGTGTACAGACCTCCAAACAGTAGTAGGGATGTTGGGGAGGGCATCAAACAGGAAATTAGGGGTGCATGCAATAAAGGTGTAGCAGTTATAATGGGTGACTTTAATATGCACATAGATTGGGCTAGCCAAACTGGAAGCAATACGGTGGAGGAGGATTTCCTGGAGTGCATAAGGGATGGTTTTCTAGACCAATATGTTGAGGAACCAACTAGGGGGGAGGCCATCTTAGACTGGGTGTTGTGTAATGAGAGAGGATTAATTAGCAATCTCATTGTGCGAGGCCCCTTGGGGAAGAGTGACCATAATATGGTGGAATTCTGCATTAGGATGGAGAATGAAACAGTAATTTCAGAG
Source organism: Pristiophorus japonicus (assembly GCF_044704955.1). Taxonomy (NCBI): domain Eukaryota; kingdom Metazoa; phylum Chordata; class Chondrichthyes; family Pristiophoridae; genus Pristiophorus; species Pristiophorus japonicus. Next base: position 278,763,175 of record NC_091981.1, on the reverse strand, counting down.
ACCATGGTCCAGAACTTAAAGAAGGGTAACTTTGAAGGTATGAGGCGTGAATTGGCTAGGATAGATTGGCGAATGATACTTAGGGGGTTGACTGTGGATGGGCAATGGCAGACATTTAGAGACCGCATGGATGAAGTACAACAATTGTACATTCCTGTCTGGCGTAAAAATAAAAAGGGGAAGGTGGCTCAACCGTGGCTATCTAGGGAAATCAGGGATAGTATTAAAGCCAAGGAAGTGGCATACAAATTGGCCAGAAATAGCAGCGAACCTGGGGACTGGGAGAAATTTAGAACTCAGCAGAGGAGGACAAAGGGTTTGATTAGGACAGGGAAAATGGAGTACGAGAAGAAGCTTGCAGGGAACATTAAGGCGGATTGCAAAAGTTTCTATAGGTATGTAAAGAGAAAAAGGTTGGTGAAGACAAACGTAGGTCCCCTGCAGTCAGAATCAGGGGAAGTCATAACGGGGAACAAAGAAATGGCGGATCAATTGAACAAGTACTTTGGTTCGGTATTCACTAAGGAGGATACAAACAACCTTCCGGATATAAAAGGGGTCAGAGGGTCTAGTAAGGAAGAGGAACTGAGGGAAATCTTTATTAGTCGGGAAATTGTGTTGGGGAAATTGATGGGATTGAAGGCCGATAAATCCCCAGGGCCTGATGGCCTGCATCCTAGAGTACTTAAGGAGGTGGCCTTGGAAATAGCGGATGCATTGACAGTCATTTTCCAACATTCCATTGACTCTGGATCAGTTCCTATGGAGTGGAGGGTAGCCAATGTAACCCCACTTTTTAAAAAAGGAGGGAGAGAGAAAACAGGGAATTATAGACCGGTCAGCCTGACCTCAGTAGTGGGTAAAATGATGGAATCAATTATTAAGGATGTCATAGCAGTGCATCTGGAAAATGGTGACATGATAGGTCGAAGTCAGCATGGATTTGTGAAAGGGAAATCATGCTTGACAAATCTTCTGGAATTTTTTGAGGATGTTTCCAGTAAAGTGGACAAAGGAGAACCAGTTGATGTGGTATATTTGGACTTTCAGAAGGCTTTCGACAAGGTCCCACACAAGAGATTAATGTGCAAAGTTAAAGCACATGGGATTGGGGGTAGTGTGCTGACGTGGATTGAGAACTGGTTGTCAGACAGGAAGCAAAGAGTAGGAGTAAACGGGTACTTTTCAGAATGGCAGGCAGTGACTAGTGGAGTGCCGCAAGGTTCTGTGCTGGGGCCCCAGCTGTTTACATTGTACATTAATGATTTAGACGAGGGGATTAAATGCAGTATCTCCAAATTTGCGGATGATACTAAGTTGGGTGGCAGTGTGAGCTGCGAGGAGGATGCTATTAGGCTGCAGAGTGACTTGGATAGGTTAGGTGAGTGGGCAAATGCATGGCAGATGAAGTATAATGTGGATAAATGTGAGGTTATCCACTTTGGTGGTAAAAACAGAGAGACAGACTATTATCTGAATGGTGACAGATTAGGAAAAGGGAAGGTGCAACGAGACCTGGGTGTCATGGTACATCAGTCATTGAAGGTTGGCATGCAGGTACAGCAGGCGGTTAAGAAAGCAAATGGCATGTTGGCCTTCATAGCGAGGGGATTTGAATACAGGGGCAGGGAGGTGTTGCTACAGTTGTACAGGGCCTTGGTGAGGCCACACCTGGAGTATTGTGTACAGTTTTGGTCTCCTAACTTGAGGAAGGACATTCTTGCTATTGAGGGAGTGCAGCGAAGGTTCACCAGACTGATTCCCGGGATGGCGGGACTGACCTATCAAGAAAGATTGGA